>NC_086444.1:399467831-399791875 GCF_028390025.1 Pseudophryne corroboree | reverse complement strand
TTCAGACGCTGCCGTTTGGATTGTCCACGGCACCCAGGGTCTTTACCAAGGTAATGGCCGAAATGATTATCCTTCTTCGAAGAGAAGGCGTATTAATTATCCCTTACTTGGATGATCTCCTGATAAGGGCAAGATCCAGAGAACAGCTGGAGGTCGGAGTAGCACTAACTCAAGTAGTGCTCCAACAGCACGGGTGGATTCTGAATTTTCCAAAATCCCAACTGATCCCGACGACACGTCTGCTGTTCCTAGGGATGATTCTGGACACTGTTCAGAAAAAGGTATTTCTTCCGGAGGAGAAAGCCAGGGAGTTATCCGAACTCGTCAGGAACCTCCTAAAACCAGGGACAGTGTCTGTGCATCAATGCACAAGAGTCCTGGGAAAAATGGTGGCTTCTTACGAAGCGATTCCATTCGGCAGATTCCATGCACGAATTTTTCAGTGGGATCTGCTAGACAAATGGTCCGGATCGCATCTGCAGATGCATCAGCGGATAAAATTGTCGACAAGGACAAGGATCTCTCTGCTATGGTGGTTGCAGAGTGCTCATCTGTTAGAGGGCCGCAGATTCGGCATACAGAACTGGGTCCTAGTGACCACGGATGCCAGCCTGAGAGGCTGGGGAGCGGTCACACAAGGAAGAAACTTCCAGGGCGTGTGGTCAAGCCTGGAAACGTCTCTTCACATAAATATACTGGAACTAAGAGCAATCTACAATGCTCTAAGCCTGGCAAAACCTCTGCTTCAGGGTCAGCCGGTGTTGATCCAGTCGGACAACATCACGGCAGTCGCCCAAGTAAACAGACAGGGCGGCACAAGAAGCAGGAGGGCAATGGCAGAAGCTGCAAGGATTCTTCGCTGGGCGGAAAATCATGTGATAGCACTGTCAGCAGTGTTCACCACATGATTGTAGTCCATTGGGAAAGACCAATGGTGGACATGATGGCGTCCCGCCTCAACAAAAAACTGGACAGGTATTGCGCCAGGTCAAGAGACCCTCAGGCAATAGCTGTGGACACTCTGGTAACACCATGGGTGTACCAGTCAGTGTATGTGTTCCCTCCTCTGCCTCTCATACCCAAGGTACTGAGAATTATACGGCAAAGGGGAGTAAGAACGATACTAGTGGCTCCGGACTGGCCAAGAAGGACTTGGTACCCGGAACTTCAGGAGATGCTCACGGAAGATCCGTGGCCTCTACCTCTAAGAAGGGATCTGCTTCAGCAGAGACCGTGTCTATTCCAAGACTTACCGCGGCTGCGTTTGACGGCATGGCGGTTGAACGCCGGATCCTAAGGGAAAAAGGCATTCCGGAAGAGGTCATCCCTACCCTGGTCAAAGCCAGGAAGGAGGTGACTGCACAACATTATCACCGCATTTGGAGAAAATATGTTGCATGGTGTGAGGCCAGGAAGGCCCCGACAGAGGAATTTCAACTGGGTCGATTCCTACATTTCCTGCAAACAGGATTATCTATGGGCCTCAAATTAGGGTCCATTAAGGTTCAAATTTCGGCCCTGTCGATTTTCTTCCAGAAAGAATTGGCTTCAGTTCCTGAAGTCCAGACTTTTGTAAAAGGAGTACTACATATACAGCCCCCGGTTGTGCCCCCAGTGGCACCGTGGGATCTCAATGTAGTTTTGGATTTTCTCAAATCCCATTGGTTTGAGCCACTCAAATCGGTAGATTTGAAATATCTTACATGGAAAGTAACCATGCTACTGGCCCTGGCTTCAGCCAGGAGAGTGTCGGAATTGGCGGCTTTATCGTATAAAAGCCCATATCTGATTTTCCATTCGGACAGGGCAGAATTGAGGACGCGTCCTCATTTTCTGCCTAAGGTGGTATCAGCGTTTCACCTGAACCAGCCTATTGTGGTGCCTGCGGCTACTAGCGATTTGGAGGATTCCAAGTTGCTGGACGTTGTCAGAGCATTGAAAATATATATTTCAAGGACGGCTGGAGTCAGAAAATCTGACTCGCTGTTTATACTGTATGCACCCAACAAGCTGGGTGCTCCTGCTTCTAAGCAGACGATTGCTCGTTGGATTTGTAGCACAATTCAACTGGCACATTCTGTGGCAGGCCTGCCACAGCCTAAATCTGTCAATGCCCACTCCACAAGGAGGGTGGGCTCATCTTGGGCGGCTGCCCGAGGGGTCTCGGCATTACAACTCTGCCGAGCAGCTACGTGGTCAGGGGAGAACACGTTTGTAAAATTCTACAAATTTGATACCCTGGCTAAGGAGGACCTGGAGTTCTCTCATTCGGTGCTGCAGAGTCATCCGCACTCTCCCGCCCGTTTGGGAGCTTTGGTATAATCCCCATGGTCCTGACGGAGTCCCCAGCATCCACTAGGACGTCAGAGAAAATAAGAATTTACTCACCGGTAATTCTATTTCTCATAGTCCGTAGTGGATGCTGGGCGCCCATCCCAAGTGCGGATTGTCTGCAATACTTGTACATAGTTATTGTTACAAAAAAATCGGGTTGTTTATTGTTGTGAGCCATCTTTTCAGAGGCTCCTACGTTATCATACTGTTAACTGGGTTCTGATCACAAGTTGTACGGTGTGATTGGTGTGGCTGGTATGAGTCTTACCCGGGATTCAAAATCCTTCCTTATTGTGTACGCTCGTCCGGGCACAGTATCCTAACTGAGGCTTGGAGGAGGGTCATAGGGGGAGGAGCCAGTACACACCACCTAGTGGTCAAACTTTTAAATTTTGTGCCCTGTCTCCTGCGGAGCCGCTATTCCCCATGGTCCTGACGGAGTCCCCAGCATCCACTACGGACTACGAGAAATAGAATTACCGGTGAGTAAATTCTTATTATTTAATATACAGTATGTTTTTTTTTCATGTTGCACTCAATTATTATATAAAACTTGTTCTCAATAGGAGCTAATTTTTCTATTGTGGGGTTTATATGCAGCATAATAAGACTTTTTTTTATGGCCTCGCCCATTTCCCATTATTGCTTTCAAACTGGCCATTGTTTTTTTCAGAGATTTGGTCCAGAGTTTTATATAGAATATGATGGCAGATAAGAACCAAGTGGCCTATCTAGTCTGCCCCTTTTTTTACCATATTTTTATTTCAAACCTTATTTGACCCTTATTTCTTTGTAAGGATATCTTTATGTCTAAACCATGTATTTTGAAATTGCTCTACTGTCTCAGCCTCTACCACCTCTGATGGGAGGCTATTCCACTTGTCCACTTCCCTTTTTTTCCTCGAGTTTTCCTTGAACCTACCTCGCTCCAGTATCAGTGCATGTCCTTGTGTTGTAATACTTATCTTAATTTGAAGAATGTTTCCCTCCTGGACTATCTATCTATCTATCTATCTATCTATCTATCTATCTATCTATCTATCTATCTATCTATCTATCTATCTATCTATCGGCTCAGCGGAGTCAGAACATTTATAGGTTGGGGGGGGGGCAAGATAGATCCTCATTTTGGCGCCCCTGGGGGTGGAGGCGATACTATGAGGATAAAAAGGAGGCAGCACCACGGCGGGCAGGAGGCCGCACCATGTAGATGGAGGCAGGGAGTCCCACTGACGGAGGTGCTGCGATGGGGAAAGGAGGAGCCTGGGACTGCAGCATTGCGCTGGCAAGCACCATTGTGTAGGTGAGGCTGGCCCCCAGGAGCAGGCAGGGACGGCAACAGAAATATTGGGGCCCAGTGCACAGATATCTATTGGCCCCCTTCCCCACCTCGACCCCATACATCCCCATCCACTGCCACTACAATTCCCCTTAGGGTAGCAGGAGATACAGGGGAGTAAGAGAGAAACAAAGAGTGTGTCGGCAGAGAGAGAGAGAGAGGAGCAAGAGACAGAGTGTCAGGGAGAGAGGTGCAAGAGGAGAGCGAGTGTTAGGGAGAGCGAGCATACGCGCACACAGGGGGGATCTGAGTACCTAAAAGCCCCCCATGCCACCGATCATGGCATGTATGGGGACTCCTCTCAGGCTGATCTCCCATGGTGGAGCTTGAGAGGTGAGAGCTTGGCGCATGGTAGTGGTGCAGTCTTCCGTCTCTTCACTCCCTGCCACAGCACTGACTTCAGAGCAGCAAGATGATGTGTCCATGGCAGGGGCGGGTGGGCGCCGGTATTTAATAATGAATTAAGCTCTCCTTGACCAGCATGAGTGCAGGGACCGACGCGGGGGGGATATTGAGGAATGATCATGGTGCCAGCCTGTGTACTGTCTATGTGGTGGTTGTGGTGCCTGTGTGCTATCAGTCCCTGGAGGGGTCTTGCTGCCGGTCTATGGAGGCCATATTATTATTTTTTACATATGTTTTATATATATATATATATATATATATTTTTTTTATGGAGGCATTAGTATTAGCCAAAATTCAAAAATTCACATTACAACACACAGAATGAGCCGAAATTCACATTATAGCACACAGTATGAGCCGAAATTCACATTATACCACACGGTAAGAGACAAAATTCACATTATAGCACACTGAATGATCCGAAATTTACATTAGAGCACACAGTATGAGCCGAAATTCACATTATAACACACAGTATGAGCCGAAATTCACATTATGCCACACAGTAAGAGCCAAAATTCACATTATACCACACAGTATGAGCCGAAATTCACATTATAGCACACGGTAAGAGCCGAAATTCACATTATGCCACACAGAATGAGACACAATTCAGGGAAAGTGACAGCAGGGATGTAGGTACAGGGAGAGTGGGGTGTAGTATGGTATGCTGGCGGCCGGGCTCCCGGCGGAGAGCATACCGGAGCCGGAATCCTGACCGCCGGCATACCGACAACTGGGCGAATGCAAATGAGCACCTTGCGGGCACGGTGGCATGCTACGCTATCTATTCTCCCTCCAGGGGGGTCGTGGACCCCGAGGAGGGAGAAAAGGCGTAAGTATGCCGGATGTCGGGATTCCGGCATTGGTATACTGTGCGCCGGGATCCCAACAGCCGGCAACCTACATACCACCCGGGAGATGGACAGGGAGAGTGACAGAGTGTCAGGGAGAGTGACAGAGGGAGAGTGACAGAGGGACAGGGAGAGTGACATAGGGACAGGGAGAGTGACAGAGGGACAGGGAGAGTGACAGTGGGACAGGGAGAGAGGGTTTGGGAGAGTGACAGCAGGGACAAAGGGAAAAAGGCAGCAGAGTAAAAATTACCTATTGAGCAGTGGTGATGTGGAAGAGGCTGCGGTCTGCAGTGCGGTGGATGAGGAGGCTGTGGTCAGCGCGGGGCGTTGGAGGCTGTGGGCGTTCGAGATGATGCGGAGGAGGAGGCTGTGGGAGTTGGCATAGGTGCAGAGGAGACTGAGGGCAGCGGTGATGCAGCGGAGGAGGCAGAGGGCGGCGGTGATGCAGTGGAGGAGGCAGAGGGAGGCGGTGGTGTAACAGAGGAGGCGGCTGTGGTCGGCGACCTTTGGTGCGGTTCCTATGACCGCCTCTACTATTTCAAATCTGCCACGGCCCGGCAGCCAATCAGGAGCGGCTGCGCGGCTGCTCCTGGTTGGCTGCCAGTTCGAGATAGGTCTGTGACATGCGGATCCGGTGGCGGGGATCTTCTTCAGTAAGTGCTCGAAGTGACGGTCCATTTTGAGCACTGTGTATGTATATATATATATATATATATATTTTTTTTTAATGACGTACATATAAGGATACCCCCCCACCCCCACCCCTTGCAAATCCTGCATTAGCCATTGGAGAGAGAGAGAGAGAGAGAGAGAGAGAGAGAGTGGGGGTGGGAGTGGGAGCGGGCGGGAGAGCCTCTTACCTGACTCAACCCAGTCCCAGCCACAGCAGGTCTGTAATAGTGTAATGAAGGGAAGGCAGAAACTTCTCGGCATTAGGCCACGCCCCCTTCAACACCCGCGAATTGCGGCACTTCTCCGTGCCGTGAGCCAGCCTTGGTAAGGGGAGGGGGTGAGAGGGCGGCGGGCAGCCCCGTTGAACTGGGTCTGGGAGGAGGAGGGTCTGCACACAGCCGCATCCTGCCGCTGCTGCTCAGTCCCTGCATGGAGGTTGTGATGTGCGGTCTTTCAGCTGACCGCACATCGCTCCTCTTGTATATCGGTGGCGGCGCCTCTCCTATTTTGGGGGGAGGGGCGAGATGCCCCCCCAGTTCCGACGCCTCTGTATGGGCTGTAGTTATACGCTGGTCGCAATACCGATGCCTACATCCCGGCGCCTCCGAATCTTGACAGTTGTCATGCCGACTAGCAGGGACTATTCCCACTCGTGGGTGTCCCCGTCACCCACAGAGTGGGATTAGAACAAGTGGCGAGCGCAGGGATCCCGGTCATCCATACCCAACCTTATATATATATATATATATATATATATATATAAATAAGCACAATGAAGCGGCACTCCAGGACTTAATCCAAATAAACGGGTCCAGTCTCCCGATTTTGATGTGCAACGTTTCGGTTTTAATCACAAACCTTCGTCAGGCATATACATGCAACAGAACAAGTCTTACCTATATAACAAATGAAATCACCAGGTGCAGTGCAGTCCAGGAAGCCCCAGAGTTAGACTTCCAGCTGATGTCATGCAGCATGGACTAATTAAGTAACAAGAGAGTGTTAACCCTTCACCACACTACAGACATGGAAATGAATGAATGACGTTTAATATTCAAACGATACTTTGTAAATACAATGATCATCCACAGGATAAAATGCAACAAGTTATATCAAAGATTATATATGAGTATAGCAATCGGGGCGATTATACAACACCACATCACAATTGACTTAAATGGTTAACCAGGGGGAATCAATTAGATCAATTAATGAAAACAACATGTAGAGATGAAGAAAAACATCACAGAAAACTGCTGTAAGAAAGTGTTTAATTTAACCCCTTAGGTGTTACAGTGTTGAGCCTGTCAATCCACTGTGCTTCCCTTTGTAGCAAGAGCCTAGATCTGTCCAGAGGCGTAACTAGGGTTTTTGGTGCCCAGGGCAAGATGTAAAATGGCGCCCCCCCCCCCCCAAAAAAAAAAAAAGCACACAAAAAGAGGCATGTGCGCGCGCCGAAGGCCCACAGTTGCAGTTACATAGCCCCACAGTGCCAGATACAATGCCCCACAGTGCCGTATACATGCCCCACAGTGCCGGATACATGCCCCACAGTGCCGGATACATGCCCCACAGTGCCAGTTACATTGCCCCACAGTGCCAGTTACATTGCCCCACAGTGCCAATTACATTGCCCCACAGTGCCAGATACAATGCCCCACAGTGCCAGATACAATGCCCCACAGTGCCAAATACATGCCCCACTGTGCCAGATACATTGCCCCACTGTGCCAGATACATGCCCCATAGTGCCAGTTACATTGCCCCACTGTGCCAGATACATGCCCTACAGTGCCAGTTACATTGCCCCACTGTGCCAGATACATGCCCCACAGTGCCAGTTACATGCCCCACAGTGCCAGTTACATGCCCCACAGTGCCAGGCCCCACTCAGTGCCAGTTATATGCCCCATTTGGTGCCAGTTACATGCCCCCCCTGTTCACTCACCGGCCGCTTATGTGAGGGGAGGAGAGCGCAGCGCAGCGCCTCTCCTTCCCCTCACCGCCTCTCCTTCCCCTCACCGCTCCGTCCAGGTCTCCCGTCCCGTCTCCGGCGGCTGTGTCTGGCGTCGGTTCGCTAGCCAATCAGAGCTCGCGGACCGGCAGCCAATCAGGAGCCGGTCCACAAGCTCTGATTGGCTAACGCCGGAGACCGGACACAGCAGCGCTGCTGGCAGCGCTGCTAGTGCTGGCAGCGGCGGTGAGGGGAGGGAGAGACGCTGCGCTCTCCTCCCCTCACATTTAGGGTTGACAGGGGCGAGTGGGGCATGATGCCCTGGCCGCCGGCGGCGCCCCCCCCTCTCCTGGGCCTGCCAAGGCGCCCAGGGCACATGCCCCACTCACCCTACCCTAATACGCCTCTGGATCTGTCACCACGTCTCCTGCTTTCCGGGACCATGTCTATCATTTTGTATTTTAATGAAGACAAAGTGTGTCCTCGTAACTTAAAATGTTTAGAAACAGGTTGTTCGGCTGGTTTGCCTTCAAGCGCGGATTTAATAGCGCTCCTGTGTTGGGCCATGCGTACTTTAAACATGCATGTGGTCTTTCCTATGTAGTATAATCTACAGGGGCAAATGATACAATACACAACATAGCGTGAGGTACATGTGAAACAATGTTGCAGTTTGATTCGTTTGCCAGAGTGCGGATGTACTATAGTGTCTCCTGTTTCTAGGTATGTGCAAGTGGTACACCCTAAACATTTATAATTACCCGTTTTTTTGGTAAGAAAATGTTGGGGTGCCTGGGAGTCAAAATCAGAAATGTCACTGTGCACAATCATGTCACGAATACTACGTCCTCGTTTATAACAAGGCATTATCCGTTTCTTGGATAAAGATGGTAGGTCAGGGTCAGTTTGAACAATAGGCCAAATACCTTTCGCCTTTGACATTAATCTAGTACTGGCAGTTGTATACTGATTCACATAAATCATAGTATTTGTTATGCGGCTCTGACTAGAAATGTCTGGTTCTTTAACCTTCGGCACTGCGAGCGCCTTTTTCCTAGCACTGGTCAGTGCATTGTTGGAATATCCCCTTTCTAGGAACTTAGTGGTCATAATATCAAGCTGTTTACATTCATCATCAAAATTACTACAGATGCGATGTACTCTTAAGAACTGAGAGTACGGTAGACCCTTTTTAAGTGGAGCAGGATGATGACTTGAAGCTAATAATAAATTGTTACAGTCAGTAGGCTTAGTGTAAAGAGAGGTACTTAACACCTCACCATCTCGACTCACAAGTACATCAAGAAAATGTATATCTTTCTACTGAATATCAAAAGTGAATTTGATATTGTTATCTTGGGTATTAATGTCAGCCATCATGTTCAAAAACTCACACCTAGTGCCTCGCCAAAGGAGGAACACGTCATTTATGTACCTGGTGTAGAAAATGATTTTGCTTGCATATTCAGGTTTACCAAAGAACAGATCATGTTTAACTTTGAACATAAAGGCATTGGGATAGGCCGATGCGACCGGAGACCCCATGGCACAGCTAAGAGTTTGTAAGTAATATTCCTTGTTGAATAGGAAGTAGTTACGTGTGAGAACCAATTGTAGTAATTTCACAAACAGATTTATCTGGGCCATTGTACAGTGTATTGTTGCTAATCAAGCTCTCAACAGCTGTAATACCTTGGCTGTGTGGAATGTTAGTGTATAAACTTACAACGTCAGCTGTACACAACCATGTCTCTGAAGTAATAGGGTCAAGATTACGCAGTTTACACAAAAAAGTTGACGTGTCCTTCAAATATGTCTGCTCATTCTGAATCACTGGTTGTAGGTAATGGTCTAAGTATCTTGCTACCTGGTAAAATATGGAATTACGAGCAGAAACAATTGGACGTCCCGGAGGCTTTGTCCGGTTTTTGTGCAGTTTGGGCAGGGTATATAGCATAGGGATTGTTGGTTCAGGGATCCTTAATGCCTCCATAGTTGAGGCATCAATGATTCCCTCATCAACTGCATACCTCAAACAGTCATTCAGTTCATGTTTATATAAATCAGTAGAATCTCTGTCCAATTTCTGATAAACGGCTGTATCTGATAGCTGTGCATAAGCTTCAGCAAGATAGTCTTGTAAGTCCTGTACAACTATCCCTCCACCTTTATCAGCCGGACGGATAGTGATATCAGTTCTTGTAGAGAGTGACTTCAATGCAGAACGTTCAGCTGCAGAAAGGTTGTTATTCTTACCTCCGACATCAATAGTTGTGGACTCGATTTCTTTCGTCATGGTGCGTGAAAAGGCACGAATTGTGGAATTCAGGGATAATTAGTCCATGCTGCATGACGTGAGCTGGAAGTCTAACTCTGGGGCTTCCTGGACTGCACTGCACCTGGTGATTTCATTTGTTATATAGGTAAGACTTGTTCTGTTACCCAAGATAACAATATCAAATTCACTTTTGATATTCAGGAGAAAGATATACATTTTCTTGATGTACTTGTGATTCGAGATGGTGAGGTGTTAAGTACCTCTCTTTACACTAAGCCTACTGACTGTAACAATTTATTATTAGCTTCAAGCCATCATCCTGCTCCACTTAAAAAGGGTCTACCGTACTCTCAGTTCTTGAGAGTACATCGCATCTGTAGTAATTTTGATGATGAATGTAAACAGCTTGATATTATGACCACTAAGTTCCTAGAAAGGGGATATTCCAACAATGCACTGACCAGTGCTAGGAAAAAGGCGCTTGCAGCGCCGAAGGTTAAAGAACCAGACATTTCTAGTCAGAGCCGCATAACAAATACTATGATTTATGTGAATCAGTATACAACTGCCAGTACTAGATTAATGTCTAAGGCGAAGGGTATTTGGCCTATTGTTCAAACTGACCCTGACCTACCATCTTTATCCAGGAAACGGATAATGCCTTGTTATAAACGAGGACGTAGTATTCGTGACATGATTGTGCACAGTGACATTTCTGATTTTGACTCCCAGGCACCCCAACATTTTCTTACCAAAAAACCGGGTAATTATAAATGTTTAGGGTGTACCGCTTGAAGGCAAACCAGCCGAACAACCTGTTTCTAAACATTTTAAGTTACGAGGACACACTTTGTCTTCATTAAAATACAAAATGATAGACATGGTCCCGGAAAGCAGGAGACGTGGTGACAGATCCAGAGGCGTATCTAGGGTAGGGTGAGTGGGGCATGTGCCCTGGGCGCCTTGGCAGGCCCAGGAGAGGGGGGGGCGCCGCCGGCGGCCAGGGCATCATCCCCCACTCGCCCCTGTCAACCCTAAATGTGAGGGGAGGAGAGCGCAGCGTCTCTCCCTCCCCTCACCGCCGCTGCCAGCACTAGCAGCGCTGCCAGCAGCGCTGCTGTGTCCGGTCTCCGGCGTTAGCCAATCAGAGCTTGTGGACCGGCTCCTGATTGGCTGCCGGTCCGCGAGCTCTGATTGGCTAGCGAACCGGCGCCAGACACAGCCGCCGGAGACGGGACGGGAGACCTGGACGGAGCGGTGAGGGGAAGGAGAGGCGGTGAGGGGAAGGAGAGGCGCTGCGCTGCGCTCTCCTCCCCTCACATAAGCGGCCGGTGAGTGAACAGGGGGGGCATGTAACTGGCGCCAAATGGGGCATGTAACTGGCACTGAGTGGGGCCTGGCACTGTGGGGCATGTATCTGGCACTGTGGGGCATGTAACTGGCACTGTGGGGCATGTAACTGGCACTGTGGGGCATGCATCTGGCACAGTGGGGCAATGTGTGAATACCGATGTGAACAAGCCTCAGTGAAACGTACGTCATCGGCATACCAGACGTACACGTACACAGTTTCCGGGGGCGTGGAATCCTCAGCCCGACCCGGCGTCTGGTCACGTGAGCGGCTCCTTGCATCTGTTCGCATACACAGGAATTGTGACCCACACACGCTACATTTCAGAGCGGCTCTCTCATCCAGCATAGTCCCCCTACGGTCTCTGCACTGTGGCGGCACAACAGGGAAGTAGGGGTTCTTTTCGGGACAGCAGAAGCAACTCACACTTCTTTCTTCCATCCCGGTATCAGATGTGACCTGAACTCTCAACGGCCTCATTCACTGCATTCAGTTGCACATGAGACGATAGCAGATAGGGGAACCAGTCTGTCATTGCCGGGAAGTGCTTATACTTTCTCTCACTCATTTCCTACATGATTTAGCAGCTTATTGCTTTATAACAAAGTATACTATCTTATGATACATTGTTGTCATTGTCAGTCACAATATAAATTATTTTTTGTTGTTTTTTGCCAAATACTGCTACATGTGGGGTCTGATTATGAGACAGCTATGGACCTGATGGTTCTTTCCCATATATCATGTTATAAAGGTAGATGAAATGGTCATAATGACTGTGATTTTTATGCCTTACAATTAAGGAACTTATATACATGTGTATATCTTCATGGGAAATTATTGCATTTTATGAACCTCATGTCTTTTGTTTTCTGCTATGTCAATTATCGATTTCCTGGAAAGAAACATGTTAATGAATATAAACTGACAGTTCATACAAAGGGGAGAGGTCAACGGTGTAGTTTTTCTATTGATGAATTTCTGATACATTGGGTGTAACGCATCAGATTTTTCAACCAAAAAAGGTTATGGATCGTTATTTGACTGTCCATTTGACTATTCTTTGATGTATCAAATTTTGACTCCAAATGTAATCAATTTTAAAAAGCGTGCAGCTACACCATTCCTGCCCTTTTAGAGGACTACTATTTGACTGTCCATTTGACTATTCTTTGATGTATCAAATTTTGACTCCAAATGTAATCAATTTTAAAAAGCGTGCAGCTACACCATTCCTGCCCTTTTAGAGGACTACTATTTCCTCCCATTCAAGGGACTATACGACAGTAGATTCAACTGTTACCGCTCATCGGGTATATGCTTTCAGCAAGAGATTTCATAGTTTATTGAGAGAAATCTCCAGATACTTTTTAGCTACCCGTACCAATTATCTAACCTATATTTTCACTTATTGTTTCACACATTTTTTCAACTTTTGTATGCTAGAAGTAACCTTTGATGGGTTACTCTTGCTACACAGTTAACAATACACTGTTTATATTACTGAATTATCTATAAAAAAATGTTTTTTATTTCATATTTGTAATAGTAGCAGATACGTGGCCATATATGGATCCACTTATCGTGAGATCTCATTTATTCACATGACATAATGAACAGGCATCACGTAAAAATTATGTTATGGTTCAGGATCATCTCAAGTCAATTTTGACTGACCTGTTTTGTTTTGTTTGTATATTTATTTGACCCTTTATCTTAAATGATCTTAATAAATGTTAAGTTTTAATTTTATAACAATTTCGAATTATATATAAAAAAAGAGTGCGCCACCAAGTAAGCCTTCTCTGGGTGACGACCTCCTTATGGTCGTTCTCCCTTCTGTGTCCTTTCAACAGTGGGGCAATGTAACTGGCACTGTGGGGCATGTATCTGACACAGTGGGGCAATGTAACTGGCACTGTGGGGCATGTATCTGGCACAGTGGGGCAATGTAACTGGCACTGTAGGGCATGTATCTGGCACAGTGGGGCAATGTAACTGGCACTGTGGGGCATGTATCTGGCACAGTGGGGCAATGTATCTGGCACTGTGGGGCATTGTATCTGGCACTGTGGGGCATTGTATCTGGCACTGTGGGGCAATGTAATTGGCACTGTGGGGCAAAGTAACTGGCACTGTGGGGCAATGTAACTGGCACTGTGGGGCATGTATCCGGCACTGTGGGGCATGTATACGGCACTGTGGGGCATGTATCCGGCACTGTGGGGCATTGTATCTGGCACTGTGGGGCTATGTAACTGCAACTGTGGGCCTTCGGCGCGCGCACATGCCTCTTTTTGTGTGCTTTTTTTTTTTGTGGGGGGGGGGGGGGGGCGCCATTTTACATCTTGCCCTGGGCACCAAAAACCCTAGTTACGCCTCTGGACAGATCTAGACTCTTGCTACAAAGGGAAGCACAGTGGATTGACAGGCTCAACACTGTAACACCTAAGGGGTTAAATGAAACACTTTCTTACAGCAGTTTTCTGTGATGTTTTTCTTCATCTCTACATGTTGTTTTCATTAATTGATCTAATTGATTCCCCCTGGTTAACCATTTAAGTCAATTGTGATGTGGTGTTGTATAATCGCCCCGATTGCTATACTCATATATAATCTTTGATATAACTTGTTGCATTTTATCCTGTGGATGATCATTGTATTTACAAAGTATCGTTTGAATATTAAACGTCATTCATTCATTTCCATGTCTGTAGTGTGGTGAAGGGTTAACACTCTCTTGTTACGTAATTAGTCCATGCTGCATGACATCAGCTGGAAGTCTAAGGGGCCCTACGCACTGGCCGACCCGCCGCCGAGCTGCCCGACGGCGGATACGGCCGACGAGCGACCCGGCGGCGGGGGGGGCAGTGACGGGGGGAGTGAAGTTTCTTCACTCCCCTCGTCACGCGGCTCCATAGAACTGCAGGCAAATATGGACGAGATCGTCCATATTGGCCTGCATGCACAGCCGACGGGGGACCAGCGATGAACGAGCGCGGGACCGCGCATCGTTCATCGCTGGAGCCTCCACACTGAAAGATATGAACGAGTTCTCGTTCATTTATGAACGAGATCGTTCATATCTTTCAAAAAATCGGCCAGTGTGTAGGGCCTTTGACTCTGGGGCTTCCTGGACTGCACTGCACCTGGTGATTTCATTTGTTATATAGGTAAGACTTGTTCTGTTGTATGTATATGCCTGACGAAGGTTTGTGATTAAAACCGAAACGTTGCACATCAAAATCGGGAGACTGGACCCGTTTATTTGAATTATGTCCTGGAGAGCCGCTTCATTGTGCTTATATCTTCAACCTGCAAAGTTGATTTAGAGGGCACCGGGCTAGCTGACTGTGATGTTTATTTCATGAGTGCCGAATACAAATACTATTTATATATATATATATATATATATATACACACACACACACACACACACACACACACACACACACACACACACACACACACACACACACACAGTGGTGTCGAGAGAGGGGGGGAGAGGGTACAAATTACCCGTGCCCAGGTCTGATGGAGGGGCCCAGTGGGAGTCCAGTAGGGGCCCGGGGCCCAGGTCCCCTCCCCCTTACCTAGCAGCAGCAGCTGCAGCTCTTTTCCACAGCCCAGCACACTCTGCTGTGTACTGGGCTGCAGTGTGGCCATGGAGGTGCTTAAAATACTTTTTTTAAATTTTTTTTTTTATAAAAGTACATGACCACACCTCCTGTGGTTAGGCCACGCCCCTTGAAAAGTACCTGGCCCAGCCCGGATCTCGACTGCCCTGTATATACACATGCAATCTACTGCAGATACTGTAGCTTCTGTACCAATGAACCTAGGAAGGCTGCTTTGCAGTTGGTAATAGAGAGGTCTCAGAAGACAGCAGAGATAACTGCAGCCATACCTCCATGGTAACTATTTGTGAATACTCCCCAAAGAGAGTGTTTTCAGGGCATAGGCCACAAATATTGTTTAATAAAAAGGCCCCTAATTAACTCTTAAATTCTGGATACCTTCTCTGGAAGCTTATTAACAAATTAGTAACAATTTAGCATAAGAAAACACAGGGGTATATTTACTAAGCTCCCGATTTTGACCGAGATGGTGTTTTTTCTTCAAAGTGTCATCTCGGGAATTTACTAAACTCAAATCACGGCAGAGATGAGGGCATTCGTATTTTTATTACGGCTGTGTAGTAAAATTACGAATGAATACACCATCGGTCAAACGCGGCTGTTTAGGCATTGAACACGGTCATTTACTAACCATTCGTATTTGAAATCTCTTGCGTGAAAATGCATGTGCGGCCGTGAAAAAATACTAATCGTACAAAAAGCCTAAAAAAAAATAGACCTGCTTTTGAGAAGCGTGTTTACATGTGTTGCCAATTCTACATTAGTCACACCTGACTTTTTGGACCTTTAAAAGGGGCCCCAACACATTTTTCACCACTCTCAATCTGAAATGGCTGCTACTGTGTGTAGTACTGCTGTCTTGTTTGCTGGGGGATACCTGACACTGCTCCATGAGGCTACAATAAACCCAGGCCAGGAAGATCAACATGGTCAGCAGGTTGTACAGGTTCCGCGTAGGCTGGACATGGCTTGTTTTTTTAGTGGGCGTTTAAACGATAACAAATTGGCTGATGACCATGTTATACAGATGGTCCGACAAAATGTAAATAACATTTTCCGTCTGTATGACCTTGCCAAACTGAACCTAGACCCTGAGACAGCACGCTCTCGCTCTGTCTCAGGCCTGCACAAACTCCTGGCTGTGTTGCACTTTATGTCTACTGGCAGCTTCCAGCCTGTGACTGGCGATGTCATTAGTATCTCACAGGCCACCATTTCTAAATACAGGTTGAGTCTCCCTTATCCAAAATGCTTGGGACCAGAGGTATTTTGGATATGGGATTTTTCCATATTTTGGAATAATTGCATACCATAATGAGATATCATGGTGATGGGACCTAAATCTAAGCACAGAATGCATTTATGTTACATATACACCTTATACACACAGCCTGAAGGTCATTTTAGCCAATATTTTTTATAACTTTGTGCATTAAACAAAGTGTGTCTACATTCACACAATTCATTTATGTTTCATATACACCTTATACACACAGCCTGAAGGTCATTTAATACAATATTTTAATAACTTTGTGTATTAAACAAAGTTTGTGTACATTGAGCAATCAAAAAATAAAGGTTTCACTATCTCACTCTCCCTCAAAAAAGTCCGTATTTCGGAATATTCCGTATTTCGGAATATTTGGATATGGGATACTCAACCTGTATTTAATTCAGGTGAGTTAAAACATACATACACGTCTATGTCTAAGTGTTGCTTCTGTAATGTAATATAACACAGTATTGTATTGATTACAGGTCATGACATTCACCTTTAATTTAGGAATGTGCACTCAGGTTTTGGATGTCTTGGATGGCCACATAGATGCCTCTCTCTGCTTCCCTACCCAGGAGTCGCAGTGGCATGCAGTCAGGGTAGCTTTATCTGATTTTGCGGCCATGCACAATGTGCTGGGTGCCATAGATTACACACACGTTGAGCTGAGGCCACCTAGGGGCAGGCAATATATTTATACCAATAGACATCTGGCCCAAGACACTAATGTGCAGGTGGTTTGTGTAGCTAATTAAACAATACACATATTCCGTGTTAACAATTTATTAAGTTGAACACAGGCATTTTTGTTCAAACAAATAAACATAATTTTTTAATGTACAAACTATTATCAGCAGGCATGATTATTTTTTTTGTGTGTGTGTGCTGGGTGCCGAGGATTGGGCTGGCTCATTGGTCCGGGTTCTACTGGAGCGTCTAACTGGGGATTGAACTGGGGTCTGGCTTGGTGTAGTTGTCCCCGAGCTAGAGCTGACTTGGTGTGATGCCAACACATTAAGGCTTTGACTGAGTATATTGAGGCTTGCAGTCAGTTGCGTATTAGCGGCAGTGTTACTTGCTATTATTCTGGACAGGTTGTCGTTTACAATTTGGTTGTGTTGGATTAGCTGAATTAGGGATTGGTACTGCCGCTGTTGTTCATCCATGATGCGTTGGAGATTGGCTTGCATTTGGGAGTTGTCTGCCCTCATCTGCTCCATAGAATTGGCAATTCTGCCCACCTGAACTATAAGTCTGCCTGAGTTTCGACTCAGTCTAGGCAGATGATGGGGCAGACTTGCCAGGTATTGGCTGTGGGTGTTGAGGCACGCATAGTTTTGGTCCTGTTGTGAGGCCCAACGGCTCCAAAACTCAGGGCCCATTTGTGTCTGGGGTGGTGTTGTGCTCAATTGGGGGCTGTGGGATGTTTGGGGTGGTTGGGGTATGTCCTGCGGCGTGGTTGGCTGGGTAGGATCGATGGGCTGCAGGTGTAGTGTGTAGGTTTCCTGCTGGTCACTTTCCTGCTGGGCATCCTCGGTCATGTTGGCTGGTCCTGTATGGGGTTGAAGACAGCCACTATTTAGTAATTATTTAGCATTGGTCTTACTATAGCTTTACGTCAACATGCATTACTTCTTAATATTCATGTTGGAATTAATAAATAAATTGTGGCCTAAACTTAACTATGTTGTTCACCTTTTTGTATAAGTATGTGGCTTCTAACGTTCACTACTCAGTTGTAATAAGTTTGAGGGAATTGTTGGACTCTGAGCCATAATTAATGTGCGAACACGAAGAACTCTAACAAATACAAATTACAACATTTACATATTGGGTATGAAGCTTCCTTTGGAACAACACACACAATACAATAAATGTGTTGACCAATACAATCATACATTGTTCAAGGCAGTCAGTGGTCTGCCCAAAACGTTAACAAATATAGTGGTCTAAAATGTACACATTAACAATGGGTGAAAAAGTATTAAGGTGCCCTATGTTTCGAACTGGTGATGTTGCCCATGCAAAACAATTGGATGAGACTGAACATTTATGTAGGTGTTTTTAGCAAAAATTAAAACTATAAATATTTGTTGATATGGCCAACATCACATCTGTCAATTAACCATCTTAAAAAACCTTACCACCATGTGCTTGTTGTTGGTGATTATTTATTACAAGGATGACTGGTCATTTGTGTCTTTTTTTTTTGCTGTGCACAAACAGTGGTGCAGATGTATAAACCTGGAGAAGGCATAAGGAAGTGAAAAACCAGTGATATGTGCTAGGTGATAAAGACACAAGGCAAACAGCTCCAATATGTAAATTAACAGTTGTGTTTATTTTGTGCTGCTGCCTTTATCACCTTGCACATATCACTGCTTTTTCATTTCCTTATGCCTTCTCCAGGTTAATAAATCTACCCCAATGTTTTTTTACTTATTTACAGGTAATTGTTATGTTTACTCACCTGACAACTGAGGTGATTGTGGATCCTCACTTTGTGGGCTGGCCAAAAGAGCTAGTGGTGGCAGGGCCGACATTGCGGAGATGCGCCGTTGGGGTGGTGATGCTGGTGCTGGAGTTTCAGCCTCAAGCCGGCGTCTCTTGGTTGGCCTACTAGCCACAGTAACCGAGCCCTGTGATGGGCGCCTTAGTAGAGGGGGGTTTGCAGAAGAAGAACCTATGTGATAAGATAAACATTAACATTTTGTATTTCTATGTGTTTGCAGAATATGGGGTATATTTACTAAGGTCCCGATTTTGACCGAGATGCCGTTTTTTCTTCAAAGTGTCATCTCGGTAATTTACTAAGCAAAAATCACGGCAGTGATGAGGGCATTCGTAATATTTTGGAAGTCCTATGAAAAAATCACGAATCAATACACCATCGGTCAAATACGCCTGCAATTTGGTAGAAATCGGGAATTTACTAAAAAGTGCAAATCACAAACACTGCCGACAATAGCCAAACACTGCCGTGCAGAAATACAATTCGTAAAAAAATGCTAAAAAAAACAGACCTTTTTTATCCCGTGTTTGGATAGGCATGCAGGGATCCATGAGATCCGTGCATGTTTATCAGTGGGAAGGGGATGGGAAAGTGTTAATTTTTAGAAATAAAATTGCGTGGGGTTCCCCCTCCTAAGCAAAACCAGCCTCGGGCTCTTTGAGCCGGTCCTGGTTGCAAAAATATGGGGAAAAAAATGATAGAGGTTCCCCCATATTTCAACAACCAGCATCGGGCTCTGCGCCTGGTCCTGGTTCCAAAAATACGGGGGACAAAAAGCGTAGGGGTCCCCCGTATTTCTGAAACCAGCACCGGGCTCCACTAGCCAGATACATAATGCCACAGCCGGGGGTCACTTTTATATAGCTCCCGGCGGCCCTGGCATTACATAACCAACTAGTCACCCCTGGCCGGGGTACCCTGGAGGAGTGGGGACCCCTTCAATCAAGGGGTCCCCCCCCTCCAGCCACCCAAGGACCAGGGGTGAAGCCCGAGGCTGTCCCCCCCATCCAAGGGCTGCAGATGGGGGGCTGATAGCCTTTGTTGAAAGTGTTGAATATTGTTTTTAGTAGCAGTACTACAAGTCCCAGCAAGCCTCCCCCGCAAGCTGGTACTTGGAGAACCACAAGTACCAGCATGCGGCAGAAAACCGGGCCCGCTGGTACCTGTAGTACTACTACTAAAAAAATACTCCAATAAAGACATAAGACACACACCTTGAAAGTATAACTTTAATACATACATCCACACCACCATATACACATACTTACCTTATGTTCACACGAGGGCCGGTCCTCTTCTCCATGTAGAATCCATGGTGTACCTCTTGAAAAAATTATACTCACATACTCCAGTGTAGAAGGCTCTTCTGCTTGTAATCCATTTGTAATCCACGTACTTGTCAAAATAAAAAAACGGACACCCGACCTCGAACTGAAAGGGGCCCCATGTTTTCACATGGGACCCCTTTCCCCGAATGCCAGAAACCCCCTCTGACTTATGTCTAAGAGGGTTTCTTCAGCCAATCAGGGAGCGCCACGTTGTGGCACCCTCCTGATCGGCTGTGTGCTCCTGTACTGTCTGACAGGCGGCACACGGCAGTGTTACAATGTAGCGCCTATGCGCTCCATTGTAACCAATGGTGGGAACTTTGTGGTCAGCTGGAGACCGAAAGTAACCTCATCCAAGGGCTGCGGATGGGGGGGACAGCCTCGGGCTTCACCCCTGGCCCTTGGGTGGCTGGGGGGGGGGCCCCTTGATTTAAGGGGTTCCCACTCCTCCAGGGTACCCCGGCCAGGGGTGACTAGTTGGGTATTTAATGCCACGGCCGCAGGGCGCTGTATAAAAGTGACCCCCAGCTGTGGCATTATCTGTCCAGCTAGTGGAGCCCGGAGCTGGTTTTAAAAATACGGGGGACCCCTACGCTTTTTGTCCCCCGTATTTTTGGAACCAGGACCAGGCGCAGAGCCCGGTGCTGGTTGTTTAAATATGGGGGAACCCCTGTCAATTTTTCCCCCATATTTTTGCAACCAGGACCGGCTCAAAGAGCCCGAGGCTGGTTTGGCTTAGGAGGGGGGACCCCACGCAATTTTTTTAAAAAGTTTAAACATTTTTTTTTTTTTTTTTTTACAAGGTGCACAATGAAACCCAGCACGGATCTCTCAGATCCGGCCGAGATTCATTGTATTAAAGTCGGCAGTGTTTTACAAGTCACTCACGTAAAACACTGCCTAAAAAAACGAATGACATCGACATCTGAAAAACCGAAAATGCAGAATACGGCAGCTTAGTAAATTAGTCGTAATAAATTCAAAAAGTTGCATATTTACACTTTCGATGTCATTCGTGATTGAACTTTGACCTCAAACGGAAAATTACGAATGTTAGTAAATTTACCCCTATGTGTTTACAGTAAAATCTTACCTGCATTGCCACCATCTGCATCTCTTGGCAGTGTGGGATGTGGCGTGGCTGTGCTGCTTCTCTTTCGTACTGTAGAAATATGAAGAATGTCCTTATGAACATACTATTTTGTTGATATGTTTATGCAAATTCCTTATTGTGATGTAAACATATGTGGAACCTGATGAGAAGTAAACTAAACGATGCTTATGCTTTTCTGCCTGACTTCATTGGGTGTGTATACTTTAAATAAGAAACAATTTCACCAAATAATCCATACACAAAGGCGCATAATGCACAATATTATACTACTTAAAACCCAAACGTCGTAGCTTGACAAAACCACAATATTGCACGCTAAGGTACCAATTTTTGATGCTAACAAGAAAACACTAGCCACAAATATCTGCAAAAAATTGTAAACATCAAAACCAAAGATGCATGAAAAATCACATCAAGCACACAAAGGACAACCCAGAATAACACACAATAAACATAAATCCTATGAAATTGTAAAAATTTTTTTTTTTTGCATAAAACAGATTCATCACACTTCTTTAAAATACACCTACAAACATTTACTTTTGACATAAAACACCAGAAAAAGGCCAAGGCAACCAGAAAAAGAAACTATACAAAGGAAAAAAACATACATCATTTAGAATAACACTACATCAGGCCTGGCCAACCTGTGGCTCTCCAGATGTAGTGAAACTACACATCCCAGCATGCCCTGCCACAGTTTTAGCATTCCCTAATAGCAAAACTGTGGCAAGGCATGATGGGACTTGTAGTTTTACAACAGCTGGAGAGCCACAGGTTGGCCAGGCCTGCACTACATCACCAACACATTAGAAGAATGAACCAACTTACAATCACAATTAGCTAGAAGACATTTTAGACAACTAAGGACTAAGCACAGATGTTTAAATTTTAAACAACAAGACAAATAACTCACCATCCTGCCTTGGCCGATCCGAATCCCGGACATGAGTCGCACCAACCACTTCTGGCGGAATGAGAGTACGCACAGGCTCCTCCCAATCCCGATAAGACGCTCGGAAGGGGTGTCCACCCCCGGTTTGGCGGGCTGATTTAGCCTCCTTGGCCATCTTCGCCTTGATACGGCGCTTTATGTCGTAGAAACGCTTACGACACGTGTCCTCGGTCCGCCTCACCACACCTCACTATTAGCAGCCGCAACGACCTTCCCCCACAGAACAGTCTTCCTGCGTGACGACACCTTTGCAGCATCATGGCCAAACAACTGCCGATGATGCCTCATCAGCTCCCGCACCAAAGCCATATTCTCAGCGTAGCTGAATTTAAGATTGCGGCCCGTCTTTGTAGTGGTGCGTGGCTGCAGAGCCACAGCACCATCACTATCACTATTACTGGAGGCCGCAGCAGCAACCTCCCCCTCACTAACCTCCTCCACCTCACTCACCTCCTCCACCTCACTCACCTCCTCCCTCTCACTCACCTCCTCCACCACACTCACCTCTGACTGAGACATAATCAGGATAAACAACAAATAACACTGAGAAAAAAATACAGTAAACACACTCCTCCACTACCACTACACACCACACACACACACACACACACACACACACACACACACACACACACACACACACACACACACTCACTCACAAACAATGACAATAGACGTTAAAAAAAAAAAACAATGACAAAAAACTAGACAGACTTTTAAATAACTACACAACAAGTATGACAAGACTACTTACACACACAGTACAGCACTCAACAATCGAAAATAACCTCCTCAAATCCTCCACAAACTCCAAAAAACTTACCAACTCCTAACACACCTTCCTCTCACCTCTCCACTAGCTAAACCCACGAGGTTCGGACGGTTTGGGGCGTTTTTATAGTAATATGCACAGACACTCCTCCATCACGAATCAAACCAATCACGGACGAGTGACAAAAACGAAACTTAGAGAAAAAACGTGTCCGGGAACGGATAAACACTGCCGTAACAGAAATGTGACGCAGTCGTAAAAAAACCCTCATAACACGGCCGCAAAACCACTGAATCGGCCGCATTCTACCTTACAAAACAACGAATGACATCGACATCGGAAAACACGAAAAATAAAAATACGACAGCTTAGTAAATGAGGCGTAAAATTTTCAAAAAGTTGCAAATTCACACATTCGATGTCATTTGTGATGAATCTCCCTCCAAATCGGTACTAATACGAATTTTAGTAAATTTACCCCACAGATGGGTTATGGTCTTAAATATAAAACGTGCCAAGAAAGATGTCAGATGAGATGTGGAAACTCCAGAATGAGTTCATTTCTCGACTTTCCTTTTATAAGTGAGCTGTTGAAGTTTCTGTATATTAAATATTTAATAAACAAGAGATTATTAATAATAAACAAGAAGCTGTCATGTTGATAGGAGTGCAAACGAAAATATGGTGTTCTCCGTTATAATGACTAATGTAAAACCTAAAGTCATATTATATTTTAGAAAATAAAAAATCCAAAGAAAACTTATATGCTTTGTAGGCAATAAGAAATATTTCTTTATATATCGTTAGAAGCCCAAAACAAATAAAAAAAATAACGAAATGCTGACTGTATTTGCATGTAGCGAATAAATACTGGGAAACTTTGTACACTGAAACATAGAATTAAGCTAGGCCACACCGGCCCAAGCAGGGTTGGACCGGCCCACATGGGTACAGGGGAAACTCCCGGTGAACCCCACTACCTGAGGGGCCCGTCATGCCCAAATCCGACACTGCTCCCAAGTAATAAGGGGCAGGGCCGGCTCCAAGCCTACTAGAACCCTGAGCGAGAAAATATAAAAGCGCCCCCCCAAACCCCTATGCGAGCGCCAAAGGCGCGCTCTAGGAAGTGGGTGTGGCCTCTTGGAAAAGTGGGCGTGGCATCGTATATTATCAGACTATAAATATATTTTCACACCCCCTCTACGCACACAATTAGCAGCCTTACACATAACAGCCACAGTAGTGTTCCTTACACACAATGTCTCCAGTATAGTGCCAGATACACATAATGTGCAGTGCCAGATAGATATGATATGCCCCCCAGCAGTGCCAGCTACACATGACATGCCCCGCAGCAGTGCCAGCTACACATGACATGCCCCGCAGCCATGCCAGCTACACATGACATGCCCCCCAGCAGTGCCAGCTACACACAATATGCCCCCCAGCAGTGCCAGCTACACATGATAGTGCTCACTTTTTAGGGCAGGGTGCTGATCACAGGGAGGGCACATTTTTAAGTTAGGAGGGCGAAATTATGTACATACTGTAATGCTTGGTGCTCACCTACCCACATGGCAGAGCAAGTACAGTGCGCGCCGCAGGCGCGCAGCAAAAATTTAGGGGCGTTGCTTTGTGGGGAAGGTGCGTGGCCACATAATAGTGGCAATTCGTATTACACCACACAGTAGTGCAGCTAATATACACTACACCAGGTAGAACCTCCTACACACTTTGCGCCAGGCAGAGCACGTCAGACACATTGCGCCAGGCAGAGCACGTCAGACACATTGCGCCAGGCAGAGCACGTTGGACACATTGCGCCAGACAGAGCATGTTAGATACATTGCGCCAGGCAGAGCACGTTAGACACACTGCGCCAGGCAGAGCACTGAGACACATTGCGCCAGGAAGAGCACTGAGACACATTGCACCAGGAAGAGCACTGAGACACATTGCACCAGGAAGAGCACTGAGACACATTGCGCCAGGCAGAGCACTGAGACACATTGCGCAAGGCAGAGCACTGAGACACATTGCCTAGCCACAGACGCCTAGTGAGAACACTACATGATATGCTCCCCAGCTGTGCCAGCTACACGTGACATGCCCCCCAGCCGTGCCAGCTACACATGACATGCCCCCCAGCAGTGCCAGCAACACGTGACATGCCCCCCAGCAGTGCCAGCAACACGTGACATGCCCCCCAGCAGTGCCAGATACACGTGACATGCCCTCCAGCAGTGCCAGATACACGTGACATGCCCCCCAGCAGTGCCAGCAACACGTGACATGCCCCCCAGCAGTGCCAGCAACACGTGACATGCCCCCCAGCAGTGCCAGATACACGTGACATGCCCTCCAGCAGTGCCAGCTACACGTGACATGCCCCCCCAGCAGTGCCAGATACATAAATGCCCCCACAGTGCCAAATAAATGCCCCCACAGTGCCAGATAAATAAATGCCCCCACAGTGCCGATATGCCCCCCAGCAGTGCCAGATACATAAATGCCCCCACAGTGCCAGATAAATAAATGCCCCCACAGTGCCAGATACATAAATGCCCCACAGTGCCAGATAAATATATGCCCCCACAGTGCCAGATAAATATATGCCCCCACAGTGCAGATATGACCCCACAGTGCCAGGTACATAAATGCCCCCAGTGGCAGATAAATAAAAGCCCCCACAGTGCCAGATAAATAAATGCCCCCACAGTGCCAGATACTAGAGATGAGCGCCGGAAATTTTTCGGGTTTTGTGTTTTGGTTTTGGGTTTGGTTCCGCGGCCGTGTTTTGGGTTCGACCGCGTTTTGGCAAAACCTAACCGAATTTTTTTTGTCGGATTCGGGTGTGTTTTGGATTCGGGTGTTTTTTTCCAAAAAACCTAAAAAACAGCTTAAATCATAGAATTTGGGGGTCATTTTGATCCCAAAGTATTATTAACCTCAAAAACCATCATTTCCACTCATTTTCAGTCTATTCTGAATACCTCACACCTCACAATATTATTTTTAGTCCTAAAATTTGCACCGAGGTCGCTGGATGACTAAGCTAAGCGACCCTAGTGGCCGACACAAACACCTGGCCCATCTAGGAGTGGCACTGCAGTGTCACGCAGGATGTCCCTTCCAAAAAATCCTCCCCAAACAGCACATGACGCAAAGAAAAAAAGAGGCGCAATGAGGTAGCTGTGTGAGTAAGATAAGCGACCCTAGTGGCCGACACAAACACCGGGCCCATCTAGGAGTGGCACTGCAGTGTCACGCAGGATGTCCCTTCCAAAAAACCCTCCCCAAACAGCACATGACGCAAAGAAAAAAAGAGGCGCAATGAGGTAGCTGTGTGAGTAAGATAAGCGACCCTAGTGGCCGACACAAACACCGGGCCCATCTAGGAGTGGCACTGCAGTGTCACGCAGGATGTCCCTTCCAAAAAACCCTCCCCAAACAGCACATGACGCAAAGAAAAAAAGAGGCGCAATGAGGTAGCTGTGTGAGTAAGATAAGCGACCCTAGTGGCCGACACAAACACCGGGCCCATCTAGGAGTGGCACTGCAGTGTCACGCAGGATGTCCCTTCCAAAAAACCCTTCCCAAACAGCACATGACGCAAAGAAAAAAAGAGGCGCAATGAGGTAGCTGTGTGAGTAAGATAAGCGACCCTAGTGGCCGACACAAACACCGGGCCCATCTAGGAGTGGCACTGCAGTGTCACGCAGGATGGCCCTTCCAAAAAACCCTCCCCAAACAGCACATGACGCAAAGAAAAAAAGAGGCGCAATGAGGTAGCTGTGTGAGTAAGATAAGCGACCCTAGTGGCCGACACAAACACCGGGCCCATCTAGGAGTGGCACTGCAGTGTCACGCAGGATGGCCCTTCCAAAAAACCCTCCCCAAACAGCACATGACGCAAAGAAAAATTAAAGAAAAAAGAGGTGCAAGATGGAATTGTCCTTGGGCCCTCCCACCCACCCTTATGTTGTATAAACAGGACATGCACACTTTAACCAACCCATCATTTCAGTGACAGGGTCTGCCACACGACTGTGACTGATATGACGGGTTGGTTTGGACCCCCACCAAAAAAGAAGCAATTAATCTCTCCTTGCACAAACTGGCTCTACAGAGGCAAGATGTCCACCTCATCATCATCCTCCGATATATCACCGTGTACATCCCCCTCCTCACAGATTATCAATTCGTCCCCACTGGAATCCACCATCTCAGCTCCCTGTGTACTTTGTGGAGGCAATTGCTGCTGGTCAATGTCTCCGCGGAGGAATTGATTATAATTCATTTTAATGAACATCATCTTCTCCACATTTTCTGGATGTAACCTCGTACGCCGATTGCTGACAAGGTGAGCGGCGGCACTAAACACTCTTTCGGAGTACACACTTGTGGGAGGGCAACTTAGGTAGAATAAAGCCAGTTTGTGCAAGGGCCTCCAAATTGCCTCTTTTTCCTGCCAGTATAAGTACGGACTGTGTGACGTGCCTACTTGGATGCGGTCACTCATATAATCCTCCACCATTCTTTCAATGTTGAGAGAATCATATGCAGTGACAGTAGACGACATGTCCGTAATCGTTGTCAGGTCCTTCAGTCCGGACCAGATGTCAGCATCAGCAGTCGCTCCAGACTGCCCTGCATCACCGCCAGCGGGTGGGCTCGGAATTCTGAGCCTTTTCCTCGCACCCCCAGTTGCGGGAGAATGTGAAGGAGGAGATGTTGACAGGTCGCGTTCCGCTTGACTTGACAATTTTCTCACCAGCAGGTCTTTCAACCCCAGCAGACTTGTGTCTGCCGGAAAGAGAGATCCAAGGTAGGCTTTAAATCTAGGATCGAGCACGGTGGCCAAAATGTAGTGCTCTGATTTCAACAGATTGACCACCCGTGAATCCTTGTTAAGCGAATTAAGGGCTCCATCCACAAGTCCCACATGCCTAGCGGAATCGCTCCGTGTTAGCTCCTCCTTCAATGTCTCCAGCTTCTTCTGCAAAAGCCTGATGAGGGGAATGACCTGACTCAGGCTGGCAGTGTCTGAACTGACTTCACGTGTGGCAAGTTCAAAGGGCATCAGAACCTTGCACAACGTTGAAATCATTCTCCACTGCGCTTGAGACAGGTGCATTCCACCTCCTATATCGTGCTCAATTGTATAGGCTTGAATGGCCTTTTGCTGCTCCTCCAACCTCTGAAGCATATAGAGGGTTGAATTCCACCTCGTTACCACTTCTTGCTTCAGATGATGGCAGGGCAGGTTCAGTAGTTTTTGGTGGTGCTCCAGTCTTCTGTACGTGGTGCCTGTACGCCGAAAGTGTTCCGCAATTCTTCTGGCCACCGACAGCATCTCTTGCACGCCCCTGTCGTTTTTTAAAAAATTCTGCACCACCAAATTCAAGGTATGTGCAAAACATGGGACGTGCTGGAATTTGCCCATATTTAATGCACACACAATATTGCTGGCGTTGTCCGATGCCACAAATCCACAGGAGAGTCCAATTGGGGTAAGCCATTCCGCGATGATCTTCCTCAGTTGCCGTAAGAGGTTTTCAGCTGTGTGCGTATTCTGGAAACCGGTGATACAAAGCGTAGCCTGCCTAGGAAAGAGTTGGCGTTTGCGAGATGCTGCTACTGGTGCCGCCGCTGCTGTTCTTGCGGCGGGAGTCCATACATCTACCCAGTGGGCTGTCACAGTCATATAGTCCTGACCCTGCCCTGCTCCACTTGTCCACATGTCCGTGGTTAAGTGGACATTGGGTACAACTGCATTTTTTAGGACACTGGTGAGTCTTTTTCTGACGTCCGTGTACATTCTCGGTATCGCCTGCCTAGAGAAGTGGAACCTAGATGGTATTTGGTAACGGGGCACACTGCCTCAATAAATTGTCTAGTTCCCTGTGAACTAACGGCGGATACCGGACGCACGTCTAACACCAACATAGTTGTCAAGGCCTCAGTTATCCGCTTTGCAGCAGGATGACTGCTGTGATATTTCATCTTCCTCGCAAAGGACTGTTGGACAGTCAATTGCTTACTGGAAGTAGTACAAGTGGGCTTACGACTTCCCCTCTGGGATGACGATCGACTCCCAGCAGCAACAACAGCAGCGCCAGCAGCAGTAGGCATTACACTCAAGGATGCATCAGAGGAATCCCAGGCAGGAGAGGACTCGTCAGAATTGCCAGTGACATGGCCTGCAGGACTATTGGCATTCCTGGGTAAGGAGGAAATTGACACTGAGGGAGTTGGTGGGGTGGTTTGCGTGAGCTTGGTTACAAGAGGAAGAGATTTACTGGTCAGTGGACTGCTTCCGCTGTCACCCAAAGTTTTTGAACTTGTCACTGACTTATTATGAATGCGCTGCAGGTGACGTATAAGGGAGGATGTTCCGAGGTGGTTAACGTCCTTACCCCTACTTATTACAGCTTGATAAAGGCAACACACGGCTTGACAAATGTTGTCCGCATTTCTGGTGAAATACTTCCACACCGAAGAGCTGATTTTTTTTGTATTTTGACCAGGCATGTCAATGGCCCTATTCCTCCCACGGACAACAGGTGTCTCCCCGGGTGCCTGACTTAAACAAACCACCTCACCATCAGAATCCTCCTGGTCAATTTCCTCCCCAGCGCCAGCAACACCCATATCCTCCTCATCCTGGTGTACTTCAACACTGACATCTTCAATCTGACTATCAGGAACTGGACTGCGGGTGCTCCTTCCAGCACTTGCAGGGGGCGTGCAAATGGTGGAAGGCGCATGCTCTTCACGTCCAGTGTTGGGAAGGTCAGGCATCGCAACCGACACAATTGGACTCTCCTTGTGGATTTGGGATTTCGAAGAACGCACAGTTCTTTGCGGTGCTTTTGCCAGCTTGAGTCTTTTCAGTTTTCTAGCGAGAGGCTGAGTGCTTCCATCCTCATGTGAAGCTGAACCACTAGCCATGAACATAGGCCAGGGCCTCAGCCGTTCCTTGCCACTCCGTGTGGTAAATGGCATATCGGCAAGTTTACGCTTCTCCTCCGACAATTTTATTTTAGGTTTTGGAGTCCTTTTTTTACTGATATTTGGTGTTTTGGATTTGACATGCTCTGAACTATGACATTGGGCATCGGCCTTGGCAGACGACGTTGCTGGCATTTCATCGTCTCGGCCATGACTAGTGGCAGCAGCTTCAGCACGAGGTGGAAGTGGATCTTGATCTTTCCCTAATTTTGGAACCTCAACATTTTTGTTCTCCATATTTTAATAGGCACAACTAAAAGGCACCTCAGGTAAACAATGGAGATGGATGGATACTAGTATACAATTATGGATGGACTGCCGAGTGCCGACACAGAGGTAGCTACAGCCGTGGACTACCGTACTGTACTGTGTCTGCTGCTAATATAGACTGGATGATAATGAGATGTAGTATGTAATGTATAAAGAAGAAAGAAAAAAAAAACCACGGGTAGGTGGTATACAATTATGGATGGACTGCCGAGTGCCGACACAGAGGTAGCTACAGCCGTGGACTACCGTACTGTACTGTGTCTGCTGCTAATATAGACTGGATGATAATGAGATGTAGTATGTATAAAGAAGAAAGAAAAAAAAAACCACGGGTAGGTGGTATACAATTATGGATAGACTGCCGAGTGCCGACACAGAGGTAGCTACAGCCGTGGACTACCGTACTGTACTGTGTCTGCTGCTAATATAGACTGGATGATAATGAGATGTAGTATGTATAAAGAAGAAAGAAAAAAAAAAACCACGGGTAGGTGGTATACAATTATGGATGGACTGCCGAGTGCCGACACAGAGGTAGCTACAGCCGTGGACTACCGTACTGTACTGTGTCTGCTGCTAATATAGACTGGATGATAATGAGATGTATGTATAAAGAAGAAAGAAAAAAAAAACCACGGGTAGGTGGTATACAATTATGGATGGACTGCCGAGTGCCGACACAGAGGTAGCTACAGCCGTGGACTACCGTACTGTGTCTGCTGCTAATATAGACTGGTTGATAATGAGATGTAGTATGTATAAAGAAGAAAGAAAAAAAAAACCACGGGTAGGTGGTATACAATTATGGATGGACTGCCGAGTGCCGACACAGAGGTAGCTACAGCCGTGGACTACCGTACTGTGTCTGCTGCTAATATAGACTGGATGATAATGAGATGTAGTATGTAATGTATAAAGAAGAAAGAAAAAAAAAACACGGGTAGGTGGTATACAATTATGGATGGACTGCCGAGTGCCGACACAGAGGTAGCTACAGCCGTGGACTACCGTACTGTACTGTGTCTGCTGCTAATATAGACTGGATGATAATGAGATGTAGTATGTATAAAGAAGAAAAAAAAAAAACCACGGGTAGGTGGTATACAATTATGGATGGACTGCCGAGTGCCGACACAGAGGTAGCTACAGCCGTGGACTACCGTACTGTACTGTGTCTGCTGCTAATATAGACTGGATGATAATGAGATGTAGTATGTATAAAGAAGAAAGAAAAAAAAACCACGGGTAGGTGGTATACAATTATGGATGGACTGCCGAGTGCCGACACAGAGGTAGCTACAGCTGTGGACTACCGTACTGTGTCTGCTGCTAATATAGACTGGATGATAATGAGATGTAGTATGTAATGTATAAAGAAGAAAGAAAAAAAAAAAACACGGGTAGGTGGTATACAATTATGGATGGACTGCCGAGTGCCGACACAGAGGTAGCTACAGCCGTGGACTACCGTACTGTGTCTGCTGCTAATATAGACTGGATGATAATGAGATGTAGTATGTATAAAGAAGAAAGAAAAAAAAAACCACGGGTAGGTGGTATACAATTATGGATGGACTGCCGAGTGCCGACACAGAGGTAGCTACAGCCGTGGACTACCGTACTATACTGTGTCTGCTGCTAATATAGACTGGATGATAATGAGATGTAGTATGTATAAAGAAGAAAGAAAAAAAAAACCACGGGTAGGTGGTATACAATTATGGATGGACTGCCGAGTGCCGACACAGAGGTAGCTACAGCCGTGAACTACCGTACTGTGTCTGCTGCTAGTATAGACTGGATGATAAATAATGATATAAAAAATATATATATATCACTACTGCAGCCGGACAGGTATATATTATATAATGACGGACCTGCTGGACACTGTCTGTCAGCAGAATGAGTTTTTTAATTTTTATAGAATAAAAAAACACCACACAAGTCACACGACGAGTGTACTTTTTCAGGCAGACAATCACAATATACTATACTGGTGGTCAGTGTGGTCAGGTCACTGGTCACAGTGGTCAGTGGTCAGTCACACTGGCAGTGGCACTCTGGCAGCAAAAGTGTGCACTGTTTAATATGTACTCCTGGCTCCTGCTATAACCTATAACTGCTCCCCAGTCTCCCCCACAATTAAGCTGTGTGAGCACAGTCAGATATTATACATAGATGATGCAGCACACTGGGCTGAGCACAGATATGGTATGTGAGTGTGACTGAGTCACTGTGTATCGTTTTTTTCAGGCAGAGAACAAGAACAGAACGGATTATTAAATAATAATAAATTATAAAACTGCACTGGTGGTCAGGTCACTGGTCATCAGTCACTAGTATAACTCCTCCTAAGCTCCAGTAAGTAAATGAAGTGTCTCACTCTCACTCTCCTATCTATTTTAATTTCTAAACGGAGAGGACGCCAGCCACGTCCTCTCCCTATCAATCTCAATGCACGTGTGAAAATGGCCGCGACGCGCGGCTCCTTATATAGAATCCGAGTCTCGCGATAGAATCCGAGCCTCGCGAGAATCCGACAGCGTGATGATGACGTTCGGGCGCGCTCGGGTTAACCGAGCAAGGCGGGAAGATCCGAGTCGCTCGGACCCGTGTAAAAAAACATGAAGTTCGGGCGGGATCGGATTCAGAGAAACCGAACCCGCTCATCTCTACCAGATACATAAATGCCCCCACAGTGCCAGATACATAAATGCCCCCACAGTGAAGATATGACCCCACAGTGACAGATATGCCCCCTCACAGTGCCAGTGCCTCCACAGTGCAGATGACCCCACAGTGCCAGATATGTCCCCACAGTGCAGATATGACCCCACAGTGACAGATATGCCCCCACACAGTGCCAGTGCCCACACACAGTGCCAGTGCCTCCACAGTGCAGATGACCCCACAGTGCCAGATATGTCCCCGTCCCCACAGTGCAGATATGACCCCACAGTGACAGATATGCCCCCACACAGTGCCAGTGCCCACACACAGTGGCCCCCACACAGTGCCAGTGCCCCCAAAGTGCAGATATGACCCCACAGTGACAGATATGCCCGCACACAGTGCCAGTGCCCCCACAGTGCAGATGACCCCACAGTGCCAGATATGCCACCACACAGTGCCCGATGAGCCCCACAATACCTGCGGCGGCGCTGGGAGGGGGAGTGCTGCTGTCTGAGGGCACCGACTGTCTGTTCCCGACCGCTTGACCGCTTGAGCACTCCATGCGCGATGCGCGGCATCTGACGTCAGACGCCCGCACCGTGCAGCGCACACACAGTCAGAGGCCAGGGATGGGCCGGCTCCAGGAACGACTATGGCAATGCCAGCACGCGGCGCCCATTAAGGGTGGCGCACCGCGCGGCCGCTCTAGTCGAACATGCCTGGAGCCGGCCCTGATAAGGGGGACATGTACTAAGCAGTGATAAATGTGGAGAAGTGAGCCAGTGGAGAAGTTGCCCATGGCAACCAATCAGCATCAACGTAACATTTATAATTTGCATACTATAAAAATGTACAGAGCAGCTGATTGGTTGCCATGGGCAACTTCTCCACTGGCTCACTTCTCCACTTTTACCACTGCTTAGTACATGTCCCCCTAAATCTCTCATTAAATCTGTCTGACCTGCAGTGCAACATGGGTGCAAACTGCTCCTTAATTGGCTTCTTTTTTGATTTTCTTTTAATTCTACAGTATATCAGGCCCATTGAGGCAGTAATATAGAGAATAAATGATCCTAAGCAGTGATAAGAGCGGAGAAGTGAGCCAGTGGAGAAGTGCCCATGGCAACCAATCAGCACTGAAGTAACATCTATAATTTGCATACTATAAAATGATACAGAGCTGCTGATTGGTTGATGGGGAAATATCTCCACTGGCTCACTTCTCTGCTCTTATCACTGCTTAGTAAATGTACCCTTTACAATAAATTCCTCCACTGGGTCTAATTATGATGATATTTTGATACAGAAGTACTATCCATTATGCAAATTCCACCTATACATTGTAACTTCAGTCTTCCTTGTGGTAAACCTGTGCAATTAAAAATGTATTACTGTACATACATTTTTTCCATCAGATTAAAAACTTTTTGACAGCAAAATTGTTAATTAAATAACATCTGTTCTTAACAAGTCCTGCCTTATATAGCCACATGGAATATGTAATGGGATTAAAGTATATCAGAGGATTATAGGAATGCAGAGGAGATTTGAGCACACACTTCTGTTATCTAGCTATAAGCAGAGAAACGACAAGAGAAAAAGGCTCTTGTTTGGGCGCACTCTTTAACAGCTAGTTAGATAACATGAATTAGAAACGGATAAAACTCAAGTTTATTTTTGTTATTAAAGTTCAATTTGCAACAAGCCGACAAAAAATTAATAATGATGATTGTTATTTAAATAAGAAATGTTCTGGTCATCTGAACAAAGATTAATAAAGATTAAAAAACTGATATGGATATGGACACAGACAGTACCATATCCAATCACCCTTGACCAGTACAGAAAATTCTGTGTTAATCAGACCTCATTAGGTCAAAAATAGGACTCAGATAGGTCAAAAATAACACCAGGGACACCTGATAACAATTTTTGTAAAAGGATACCGTGTGTGCGTACCTTGGGGTGCGTAACTATTAGGTAATGTTTCTGATAGCGAATGTGGACCTTGATATGTAGTTGGTTCTTATAGAAGGTTCAAGTGTGACAAGAAATGAAGGAAGAAAAAGTGATGATACTGCTGTCAGTGTTGCAACACGTCTCTGCTCACAGAGTCGTTCACATATTTCTACAGCACTGGGTCTACCTATGAGGTTTCCCTTGAAAGTACTCACCCAGCCCACCGCTGTTTAGCTTCCAAGATCGGGCGAGAGCGGGCGTATTCAGTGGGGTATGAGCGTAGATATGCTGTATTCCGCTGCAGCACTGATGAGAGTGCACTTAGAGAGAATAGCTCAATGAATTACAGTGTGGATACTAAAGAAAGGTATCAGAATACCTGAAAAGATGGAGTGTTGATCTGCTTTCCAACGTTAGACAGGGACCTGACATTTAAGTGCCAGATACTCCGAATCGTGGATGAGAGTCCATTGAATAAGTGCAGTCAAAAGTAAAATAAGAGAGTTTGTGGTTCGTTTGTAAGGTCAGAAAAATCAGGGCCGGTTCTACACCTTGTGGCGCCCAGTGCGAAAGTTTCCACTGTCCCCCCCCCCCGGCAAAACAGTTACTTCGCAAAAAATAGGGGCGTGGCTTCATAGAGGAGGGTCGTGGCCACAGTTATGCCCCCAGTAGCTGTGCCCCCAGATTTGCCCCAAGTAGTTGTGCCCCCCAGTTGATTTGCCCCTGTAGTTGTGCCCCCCTGTAGATTTGCCCCCCAGCAGCTGTGCCCCCAATTAATTTGCCCCCAGTAGCTGGTCCCCCTGTAGTTGTGCCCCCTGTAGCTGTGCCCCTGTAGCAGTGTCCCTTGTAGCAGTGCTCCCAGTTGATTTGCCCCCAGTAGCTGTTCCCCCTGTAGCAGTGCCCCCAGTGGATTTGCCCCCAGTAGCTGTTACCCCTGTAGCAGTGCCCCCAGCATGTGCCCCCTGTAGATCTGCCCCCAGTAGCTGTGCCCCTTGTAGCAGTGCCCACTGCAGCAGTGCCCCCTGTAGTAGTGCCCCTTGTAGCTGTGCCCCCAGTTGATTTGCCCCCAGTAGCTGTTCCCCCTGTAGATCTGCCCACAGTAGCTGTGCCCTTTGTAGCTGTGCCCCCTGTATGTCCCCCCTGTAGTAGTGCCCCCAGTAGCTGTCCCCCCTGTAGCAGTGCCCCCCGTATGTGCCCTCTGTAGCTGTGCCCCCTGTAGTAGTGCCCCCAGTAGCTGTTCCCACTGTAGCAGTGCCCCCAGTATGTGCCCCCAGTAGTAGTGCCCCCTGTATGTGCCCCCCAGTAGTAGCGACGCTTTCAAAGCCTAAAAGAAAAAAAACAATACTTACCAGCCTCGCTCCTGCTTCCGGACCGCTGCCGCTGCTACTGCTGTCTCCGGGCGCCGGCTCCTCTCTATGGGAGAGACGTCATGACGTCTCTCCCATAGCAGCGCCGCACTGACACTAGGGGTCAATTTTGACCTCTAGCGTCAGTCAGTGACGCCGGCTGCAGCGGGCGCACATGGCGATGCTGCAGCCGGGGAGCGGGGAGGGAGGGAGGATTAGTAGCGGCTCTTGCCACGGCAGCGCCCTCAGGGTAGCGGCGCCCCGGGCAAAAAGCCTGCATGCCTGTGCCAAGAGCCGCTACTGTGAATAATCTTACAGATTGATATGTCAATATCGCATATAGCCATAAAGCGCCATCTGTAAACAGTAAATCTGTTATAGCAAAAACTAAAAATGTAAAAGTTAATAATTGAGCGGTTCAGCCTGAACTAGTCCTTAACTTAAAGCACAAAATCCTTAATGGAATACACAGTTGCGCCAATATGAACCCATTCGTCCAAGGTACATACACGGGATCTTTTTACAAAAATTGTTATCAGGTGTCCCTGGTGTTATTTTTGACCTGTCTGAGTCCTATTTTTGACCTAATGAGGTCTGATTAATACAGAATTTTCTGTACTGGTCAAGGGTGATTGGATATGCTACTGTCTGTGTCCATATCCATATAAGTTTTTTTAATCTTTAGTAATCTTTGTTCAGATGACCAGAACATTTCTTATTTAAATAACAATCATCATTATTAATTTTTTGTCGGCTTGTTGCAAATTGAATTTTAATAACAAAAATAAAATTGAGTTTTATCTGTTTCTAATTCATGTTATCTAACTAGTTGTTAAAGAGTGCGCCCAAACAAGAGCCTTCTTTTTCTCTTGTCGTTTCTCTGCTCATATACCATTCACTGGCTCAGGGCGCACCACCAATTCAAAGAAGTATAAAGGAAACGTTTCCTGTTGATTTTCTTAATTTTGGTTCGATTATTATATTCTTATTAAAACATATTGGTCTTGTGCGGAATCAGAATTTTCTTTGTTAAATTGAATTATCTAGCTATAAGCACAGAAACGTAGGTGACGTGCTGATGGTAAAAAAAAAAGATTGGTCTACAAAACACAAAAATTAATCTTTCCATGGTAATTATGTACATATTAATTTATGTTCATTAAAGTATCAATAATGCCTATACAGTAGTTTAAAAACATTTAGAGTTTGGATGTACATTATGTTTTTAGGATAAGGTTTGCATTTTCCTCTGAACATGTGTAGACAGTATGCATACGCCTGTATCAAAATATTTCAATATCTTAAACTTCTGGCAGGATTGAGCAAGTGTAAGCTGTGCATAGTCAGTATCGTGTTCGTATACTTGCAACACATTAGGACTTTTATATGCATTGGCTTTGGCTCATATATTGTGTGTAAATCTAGCTCTGGTACTAGCCAGTGCCTCCTGACTCATTTACCTCACCACACATCCCTGGTAAATACTGGCTGCTTTTGAATGTAGTCCACATATGTTAGACAGCTTATTTTAAAACTGCAACTTATATATCAGTTTGGACACACCCCACCCAAATGTAACTCTCTCTACACGTTACATCTACCCCAATTAAACTACAACATCGCTTTACCTATAATTCGCAAATCTTTATTGTTTTTTTTTTTAAATCTTATGGTATCTTGTGGATTTGAACAATGGGGGTCATTCCGAGTTGATCGCACGCTGCCGATTTTCTCAGCCCAGAGATCAGGTTACTACTGTGCATGCGTATGCACCGCAATGCACATGCGCGTCGTACGGGTACAAACAGCATCGTTGTTGGGCAATGCTTCTAGCGACGAATCCATTCGCACGGTTGATCGCAAGGAGATTGACAGAAAGAGGGCGTTTATGGGTGTCAACTGACTGTTTTCTGGGAGTGGTAGGGAAAACACAGGCGTGTCCAGGTGTTTGTAGGGCAGGTGTCTGACGTCAATTCCGGAACCGGACAGGCTGAAGTGATCACAAGGGCTGAGTAAGTTCAGACCTACTCTGAAACTGCAAAAAACCCTTTCGTCCCGCTCGGCTGCACATGTGATCGCACACTTGCAAAGCGAAAATACACTCCCCCGTGGGCGGCAACTATGCATTTGCACGGTTGCAAAAAGTAGCTAGCGAGCGATCAACTCGGAATGAGGGCCATTGTTACAGGTACACAGAAGAAGACAAATCTGTCTATTGTAATAGGAGATTTCTTAACACACACTGAAAGGAGCACGAAGTAAGGGTATCTGTTTGGATGGTCGACAATGTTAAGGTCGACAGTCATTAGGTCGACCACTATTGGTCAACATTGACATAGTCGACATGGACAAATGGTCGAAGTAAGGACCCCACACTTATCATGCAGAAATGGTTTGCACTCACAGAGAGAGTCAACTAAGCACAACTTAGGTGACATCAGCAAGGCATCAACGTGAACAGAAATACTGTCCAGTAGAGGTCGAGTTAGAAAGATTTTATAATATATATATATATATATATATATATATATATATATATATATATATATATAGATAGATATAGAGTTCAGATATAAGTACTTCACCAAACTATTTCCAGTCAGGAGAGGATAGTGTCTCAATTATCAGAGGTGAACCCGTCACTTGAACTAAACATTGCCGAACCTCTCAGAAAGCAATAGGAGGAAAGGAGACATATTGTAGATATTTTGACTCCTAAATGCATTAAAGCTCAGCAAGGAGACCCAGGGCCCTTTGGGATAGAGTCAGCCTATTCCTGCAAACCTTACATATTTAACATACAGCGGCTGAGCTTGGCCTGTCGTCCCATTTGCAGCACTGAGCAGGGCAGCATCAGAGGCGGGAAGGGTCAGAGAAGGAGGCGGATTATTCTTCTCAGAGCCAGCCTTTTCACAGCATCTATCTAGGGAAGGCCCGCCCAGAGGTGTGGCCTCACAAAGATTGGCAGAGGTGGGTGGAGCATGTCCTGTTGTAAGTCTAATTAGTTTACCAGGAAGTCCTTAAAAATTATATGCACGGATATACTTCAAATTCCATAGCGAAGCATGGGTATTCAGCTAGTAGAAATATATAGTAATGCACCCATAATAATAGAAATATACAGTAGTGTCCACATTATATAAAAAAATTAATTACACCACACAGTGAAGCCAGAGACATGCCCAGCAGCCCAGCCTGTGAAGAACAAAAGCCGCTCAGTGCTGATGCGTCACTCAAGCCGAGTGAAGGGAAACAGCTGGACACTGCGAGAAAAGGCACCCAGCCCAGTCCCAAGGCTCCTCTCTTTGTGCCAGCCACTGCAGCAAGGAGAGGAAGCGTGATGTGATCTCATCACTGTCGCGCTCCCTGTAACCCTGACAAAGTGGGAGGCGCCGTCATGCCATGTCTTGTTGCTCGGCAGCGCATTATATTTGCGGTAATAGCATTATAATGGCAGTCACAGGTGCAAAGTGTGCAGTGGGTGGTACTGCATACGTGCTGCCAAATTCTTAAGGGTACTCCGTACCTGAGCGTACCTGCATACTTGCACCACGACATCTGCAGCTACGCCTTTCTGGAGATTTGGATATGTGAAATCTGCTCTGCATTGCTGACGGGTTTTAGAAGTATCCTCCAAACTGCAGATTAGTCCTGTAAGTCCGACAGGCTGATGGGGAAAACAAGTTTTGTAAATTTCCTCCTGGAGGTGTTTGTATTTGTATTTTCCTCCTGGAGGTGTTTGTATTTGTATTTGTAGCGTCTAGTTCCCTTCGTGGAGAGGACCTTTGCTGTGCAGTGCGCGATGACGTTATCGCGCACCGCACAGTAAAGGTCCTCTCCATGGAGGGAAACTAGACGCTACGCGTCTAGTTCCCTTCGCAGCGGGCAGCAGCAGCGGGCAGCTGGGGGCAGTAGCGGCGGGCAGCTGGGGCAGTAGCGGATCTTGCCATGGTGCGGCGCCCTCCGGATGGCGCCGGTGCCCTCCGGAAGGCAGCGCCCCAGGCAAAAGTCCTGCTTGCCCGTGGCAAGATCCGCTACTGAGCTGGAGGGCTTATACCAGTGGTTCCCAACCGCAGTCCTCAAGTACCCCCAGCAGTTCATATTTTCCAGGTCTCCTCACAGGATTGCAAGTGAAATAATTAGCTCTACCTGTGGGTCTATTAAAATATGTGACTTAGTAATGAACACACTTGTTCAACTGCTAGGTGACCTGGAAAACACAAACTGTTAGAGGTACTTGAGGACCAAGGTTGGGAACCATTGGCTTATACCATAGCAGGGAGACACACATCATGGGGTCCCCCTGCCATCACGTAAACCACCACAAAATTGGTCAGCCCAAGTCTGGAATTCCTTTGAAAGTGAAGACCCTCCAATCATTCATGACAAATTTATTATCCTATGTTTTAGTACTTTAGTCATACTTTCATAAAGTAATAACACCCTGAATGCCACCCTGCATGGTCCAGATCAAAATGTTATGGCTAATTGACATGAGACGAATGCCATCACCCACGAATGCCATCACCCATCACCATAGAAAGACTACAAACAAATAGCAGCAACTGAATTACAAGAGCCAAAAAACTACTATATACAAGGAATAGCTATACTATTTAAATGGATTGGTTGTCTCCCATAGGTATGCATACATATAATGTATTCCAAAATACAGTAACAGGTCTCCAGAATGAATGCCTAGCACTAATGGGTTGCAACACAGGCAAGGCTGTAGAAATGAGTCCAAGAAGACTGATCCTGGTGGTTTATAAAAATTCTCGTGAACATTAGTGGTCATGTAGAACAAGGCTCTGATAACTCATAGATTAATGCTTTTGTATTTACAGCAGAGATGAAAGTGTCAAATCAATAGCACATTGCAGCAGATAATGTAACTCTTATTTAAATACAAACTTAGACAACCGGTCTAAAAATTTCTGATTAATAATCATACAGATCCTGTGTGACAGTGGTGCCCACAGATTAGATTACTATGGGGGTCATTCTGAGTTGATCGCTCGCTAGCTACTTTTAGCAGCCGTGCAAACGCATCGTCGCCGTCCGTGAGGGAGTGTATTTTCGCTTTGCAAGTGTGCGAACGCGTGTGCACCCAAGCGGGACAAAAAAGATTTTTGCAGTTTCTGAGTAGCTCTGGACTTACTCAAGCCCTTGCGATCACTTCAGTCTTTTTGGTCACGGAATTGACGTCAGACACCCGCCCTGCAAACGCTTGGACACGCCTGTGTTTTTCCAAACACTCCCTGAAAATGGTCAGTTGCCACACACAAACACCCTCTTCCTGTCAATCTCCTTGCGATTGGCTGTGCGAATGGATTCTTTGTTAAATCCATCGCCCAGCAATGATCCGCTTTGCAGCCATACAATGAGCCTGCGCATTGCGGTGCATACGCATGTGCAGTAGTAAACTGTTCACTGCGCTGTAAAAAACGACCCCCTACGTGAGTGTAGTGTAGATGGCATAGATTGTGTTTGAGAGATATTAACGTGAGAATGTCCAGCATTCAGAATGTCGACACAGAGATATATTGTTGACAGTCAAAATCTTTACATTGTCATAATATTATGACAATTAGTTGGTGAGGTTGAAAAAAGACAAGATGTCCATCGAGTTCAACCTGTATTTTAAATTATAAAACACTTAGATGCTGTAGCCCTGGATATTTCTATCAGTTAGGAATTTATCCAATCCACTTTTGAACTTATACCCCTTTTCCACTACAGTAGCACGGGTCGCAGCTGTGTCACCTGACACGGCTGCGACCCGTGCTACAGCCCCCTACAGACATCGCTCACCAACCCGGCAATTGCCGGGTTGGTGACGTGTATAGTATCGCGGCTGGGGCGGCGCTGGGAGATCACATGATCTCCCAGCGCCGCCCTCCCATACACAGTGAACGGGAGCCGTGTCGCCTCGACACGGCTCCCGTTCACACTAGACAGCTAGCCGGGTTGAACACGTGTTCAACCCGGCTAGCTACCCGGGAATTCGCCGAGGGACCCTTTTCCACTAGGGAAAAACACGGGTAAATGCGCGCCCCCGCGCATTTACCCGTGTTTTAAAAAGCTAGTGGAAAAGGGGTATAATTTAGTGAGTCCACCATTACTACCTCCTTTGGTAGGGAATTCCAGATCTTTATTGCTCTTACTGTGAAAAACCCTTTCCTCCGTTGTGTATGAATTTTTTTTTCTTCCAACCTCAGGGGGTGTCCTCGTGTCCTGTGTAGTGTTTTTTTGATAAACAGATCATCTGATAAGTCCTTGTATTGTCCCTTAATGTATTTATAAATGTTAATAATGTCCCCTCTCAGCCTCCTCATTTCCAGTGTAAACAAATCTAACCTTGTTAGCCTTTCCTCATAATTCAGTGACTGTAACCCATTAACCAATTTGGTGGCTTGCCTCTGAACCCTTTCGAGTTCCAAGATATTCCAGGTGCACCAATGATTTATACAGTGGCAGGATTACACTCTCATCCCTTGTCTCCATTACCATTTTATACATGCTAACACCTTATTTGCTTTTGTTGCTGCATTTTGACACTGTGTACTGCTCAGGGCCGGACTGGCCATCTGGCACTTCTGGCAAATGCCAGAAGGGCTGATGGGCAGGTGGACTGGTCCGTTCCCACAGAGAGTCGGGAAGGCCGTGCGCATTGCAGCCTCCGGCTCTCTGGTTTAGCCGCCACCCCGGTCTCCATGGAAATGGGGGCGTGCCACGAACCCATGCCCCCCGGACTCGCGGTGCGCCCCCGCCCACAGCCTGCATCACCATCGAAATGGGGGCGTGCCACGAGTCCATGCCCCCTTTACTCGCGGTGTGCATGCGCGCCTTCGCCGCACACGCACGTTCACAAATGCCCGAGCCGAAATGGAGGCCCAGTCCGTCGCTGGTACTGCTACTAAGTGTATTATCGATGAGCACGCCCAAATCCTTTTCAACTACGGTTATCCCTATATTTATCCCATTTAATTTATAAGCTGCCCGATTATTCCTAGTCCCAAAGTGCATAACTTTACATTTTTCTATATTGAATCTCATTCCCCATTTGTCTGCCCAGACCTCCAGTCTGGATAAATCATTCAGCAGAGACTCAACAACGTTGTCGGAATTAATTACTTGACACAATTTAGTGTCGTCTGCGAAAATTGACACTGTGCTTTCTAGGCCCACTCCCAGGTCATTAATGAATATGTTAAACAGCAATGGCCCGAGTACTGAACCGTGCGGTATTCCACTAAGCACTGAGGCCCATTCAGAAAACATTAGAGATGAGCGCCTGAAATTTTTCGGGTTTTGTGTTTTGGTTTTGGGTTCGGTTCCGCGGCCGTGTTTTGGGTTCGAACGCGTTTTGGCAAAACCTCACCGAATTATTTTTGTCGGATTCGGGTGTGTTTTGGATTCGGGTGTTTTTTTCAAAAAACCCTAAAAAACAGCTTAAATCATAGAATTTGGGGGTAATTTTGATCCCAAAGTATTATTAACCTCAAAAAACATAATTTACACTCATTTTCAGCCTATTCTGAACACATCACACCTCACAATATTATTTTTAGTCCTAAAATTTGCACCGAGGTCGCTGTGTGAGTAAGATAAGCGACCCTAGTGGCCGACACAAACACCGGGCCCATCTAGGAGTGGCACTGCAGTGTCACGCAGGATGTCCCTTCCAAAAAACCCTCCCCAATCAGCACATGATGCAAAGAAAAAGAAAAGAAAAAAGAGGTGCAAGATGGAATTATCCTTGGGCCCTCCCACCCACCCTTATGTTGTATAAACAAAACAGGACATGCACACTTTAACCAACCCATCATTTCAGTGACAGGGTCTGCCACACGACTGTGACTGATATGACGGGTTGGTTTGGACCCCCCCCAAAAAAGAAGCAATTAATCTCTCCTTGCACAAACTGGCTCTACAGAGGCAAGATGTCCACCTCATCTTCACCCTCCGATATATCACCGTGTACATCCCCCTCCTCACAGATTATCAATTCGTCCCCACTGGAATCCACCATCTCAGCTCCCTGTGTACTTTGTGGAGGCAATTGCTGCTGGTCAATGTCTCCGCGGAGGAATTGATTATAATTCATTTTAATGAACATCATCTTCTCCACATTTTCTGGATGTAACCTCGTACGCCGATTGCTGACAAGGTGAGCGGCGGCACTAAACACTCTTTCGGAGTACACACTTGTGGGAGGGCAACTTAGGTAGAATAAAGCCAGTTTGTGCAAGGGCCTCCAAATTGCCTCTTTTTCCTGCCAGTATAAGTACGGACTGTGTGACGTGCCTACTTGGATGCGGTCACTCATATAATCCTCCACCATTCTATCAATGTTGAGAGAATCATATGCAGTGACAGTAGACGACATGTCCGTAATCGTTGTCAGGTCCTTCAGTCCGGACCAGATGTCAGCATCAGCAGTCGCTCCAGACTGCCCTGCATCACCGCCAGCGGGTGGGCTCGGAATTCTGAGCCTTTTCCTCGCACCCCCAGTTGCGGGAGAATGTGAAGGAGGAGATGTTGACAGGTCGCGTTCCGCTTGACTTGACAATTTTGTCACCAGCAGGTCTTTCAACCCCAGCAGACCTGTGTCTGCCGGAAAGAGAGATCCAAGGTAGGCTTTAAATCTAGGATCGAGCACGGTGGCCAAAATGTAGTGCTCTGATTTCAACAGATTGACCACCCGTGAATCCTTGTTAAGCGAATTAAGGGCTGCATCCACAAGTCCCACATGCCTAGCGGAATCGCTCCGTGTTAGCTCCTTCTTCAATGCCTCCAGCTTCTTCTGCAAAAGCCTGATGAGGGGAATGACCTGACTCAGGCTGGCAGTGTCTGAACTGACTTCACGTGTGGCAAGTTCAAAGGGCATCAGAACCTTGCACAACGTTGAAATCATTCTCCACTGCACTTGAGACAGGTGCATTCCATCTCCTATATCGTGCTCAATTGTATAGGCTTGAATGGCCTTTTGCTGCTCCTCCAACCTCTGAAGCATATAGAGGGTTGAATTCCACCTCGTTACCACTTCTTGCTTCAGATGATGGCAGGGCAGGTTCAGTAGTTTTTGGTGGTGCTCCAGTCTTCTGTACGTGGTGCCTGTACGCCGAAAGTGTCCCGCAATTTTTCTGGCCACCGACAGCATCTCTTGCACGCCCCTGTCGTTTTTTAAAAAATTCTGCACCACCAAATTCAAGGTATGTGCAAAACATGGGACGTGCTGGAATTTGCCCATATTTAATGCACACACAATATTGCTGGCGTTGTCCGATGCCACAAATCCACAGGAGAGTCCAATTGGGGTAAGCCATTCCGCGATGATCTTCCTCAGTTGCCGTAAGAGGTTTTCAGCTGTGTGCGTATTCTGGAAAGCGGTGATACAAAGCGTAGCCTGCCTAGGAAAGAGTTGGCGTTTGCGAGATGCTGCTACTGGTGCCGCCGCTGCTGTTCTTGCGGCGGGAGTCCATACATCTACCCAGTGGGCTGTCACAGTCATATAGTCCTGACCCTGCCCTGCTCCACTTGTCCACATGTCCGTGGTTAAGTGGACATTGGGTACAACTGCATTTTTTAGGACACTGGTGAGTCTTTTTCTGACGTCCGTGTACATTCTCGGTATCGCCTGCCTAGAGAAGTGGAACCTAGATGGTATTTGGTAACGGGGGCACACTGCCTCAATAAATTGTCTAGTTCCCTGTGAACTAACGGCGGATACCGGACGCACGTCTAACACCAACATAGTTGTCAAGGACTCAGTTATCCGCTTTGCAGTAGGATGACTGCTGTGATATTTCATCTTCCTCGCAAAGGACTGTTGAACAGTCAATTGCTTACTGGAAGTAGTACAAGTGGGCTTACGACTTCCCCTCTGGGATGACCATCGACTCCCAGCGGCAACAACAGCAGCGCCAGCAGCAGTAGGCGTTACACGCAAGGATGCATCGGAGGAATCCCAGGCAGGAAAGGACTCGTCAGACTTGCCAGTGACATGGCCTGCAGGACTATTGGCATTCCTGGGGAAGGAGGAAATTGACATTGAGGGAGTTGGTGGGGTGGTTTGCGTGAGCTTGGTTACAAGAGGAAGGGATTTACTGGTCAGTGGACTGCTTCCGCTGTCACCCAAAGTTTTTGAACTTGTCACTGACTTATTATGAATGCGCTGCAGGTGACGTATAAGGGAGGATGTTCCGAGGTGGTTAACGTCCTTACCCCTACTTATTACAGCTTGACAAAGGGAACACACGGCTTGACACCTGTTGTCCACATTTCTGGTGAAATACCTCCACACCGAAGAGCTGATTTTTTTGGTATTTTCACCTGGCATGTCAACGGCCATATTCCTCCCACGGACAACAGGTGTCTCCCCGGGTGCCTGACTTAAACAAACCACCTCACCATCAGAATCCTCCTGGTCAATTTCCTCCCCAGCGCCAGCAACACCCATATCCTCCTCATCCTGGTGTACTTCAACACTGACATCTTCAATCTGACTATCAGGAACTGGACTGCGGGTGCTCCTTCCAGCACTTGCAGGGGGCATGCAAATAGTGGAAGGCGCATGCTCTTCACGTCCAGTGTTGGGAAGGTCAGGCATCGCAAACGACACAATTGGACTCTCCTTGTGGATTTGGGATTTCAAAGAACGCACAGTTCTTTGCGGTGCTTTTGCCAGCTTGAGTCTTTTCAGTTTTCTAGCGAGAGGCTGAGTGCTTCCATCCTCATGTGAAGCTGAACCACTAGCCATGAACATAGGCCAGGGCCTCAGCCGTTCCTTGCCACTCCGTGTGGTAAATGGCATATTGGCAAGTTTACGCTTCTCCTCCGACAATTTTATTTTAGGTTTTGGAGTCCTTTTTTTTCTGATATTTGGTGTTTTGGATTTGACATGCTCTGTACTATGACATTGGGCATCGGCCTTGGCAGACGACGTTGCTGGCATTTCATCGTCTCGGCCATGACTAGTGGCAGCAGCTTCAGCACGAGGTGGAAGTGGATCTTGATCTTTCCCTAATTTTGGAACCTCAACTTTTTTGTTCTCCATATTTTATAGGCAGAACTAAAAGGCACCTCAGGTAAACAATGGAGATGGATGGATTGGATACTAGTATACAATTATGGACGGACTGCCACGGTTAGGTGGTATAAAAAAACCACGGTTAGGTGGTATATATTATAATAATAATACAATTATGGATGGACGGACTGCCTGCCGACTGCCGACACAGAGGTAGCCACAGCCGTGAACTACCGCACTGTACACTGGTTGATAAAGAGATAGTAGTATACTCGTAACAACTAGTATGACACTATGACGACGGTATAAAGAATGAAAAAAAAACCACGGTTAGGTGGTATATATTATAATAATAATACAATTATGGATGGACGGACTGCCTGCCGACTGCCGACACAGAGGTAGCCACAGCCGTGAACTACCGCACTGTACACTGGTTGATAAAGAGATAGTAGTATACTCGTAACAACTAGTATGACACTATGACGACGGTATAAAGAATGAAAAAAAAACCACGGTTAGGTGGTATATATTATAATAATAATACAATTATGGATGGACGGACTGCCTGCCGACTGCCGACACAGAGGTAGCCACAGCCGTGAACTACCGCACTGTACACTGGTTGATAAAGAGATAGTAGTATACTCGTAACAACTAGTATGACACTATGACGACGGTATAAAGAATGAAAAAAAAACCACGGTTAGGTGGTATATATTATAATAATAATACAATTATGGATGGACGGACTGCCTGCCGACTGCCGACACAGAGGTAGCCACAGCCGTGAACTACCGCACTGTACACTGGTTGATAAAGAGATAGTAGTATACTCGTAACAACTAGTATGACACTATGACGACGGTATAAAGAATGAAAAAAAAACCACGGTTAGGTGGTATATATTATAATAATAATACAATTATGGATGGACGGACTGCCTGCCGACTGCCGACACAGAGGTAGCCACAGCCGTGAACTACCGCACTGTACACTGGTTGATAAAGAGATAGTAGTATACTCGTAACAACTAGTATGACACTATGACGACGGTATAAAGAATGCAAAAAAAACCACAGTTAGGTGGTATATATTATAATAATAATACAATTATGGATGGACGGACTGCCTGCCGACTGCCGACACAGAGGTAGCCACAGCCGTGAACTACCGCACTGTACACTGGTTGATAAAGAGATAGTAGTATACTCGTAACAACTAGTATGACACTATGACGACGGTATAAAGAATGAAAAAAAAAACACGGTTAGGTGGTATATATTATAATAATAATACAATTATGGATGGACGGACTGCCTGCCGACTGCCGACACAGAGGTAGCCACAGCCGTGAACTACCGCACTGTACACTGGTTGATAAAGAGATAGTAGTATACTCGTAACAACTAGTATGACACTATGACGACGGTATAAAGAATGAAAAAAAAACCACGGTTAGGTGGTATATATTATAATAATAATACAATTATGGATGGACGGACTGCCTGCCGACTGCCGACACAGAGGTAGCCACAGCCGTGAACTACCGCACTGTACACTGGTTGATAAAGAGATAGTAGTATACTCGTAACAACTAGTATGACACTATGACGACGGTATAAAGAATGAAAAAAAAACCACGGTTAGGTGGTATATATTATAATAATAATACAATTATGGATGGACGGACTGCCTGCCGACTGCCGACACAGAGGTAGCCACAGCCGTGAACTACCGCACTGTACACTGGTTGATAAAGAGATAGTAGTATACTCGTAACAACTAGTATGACACTATGACGACGGTATAAAGAATGAAAAAAAAACCACGGTTAGGTGGTATATATTATAATAATAATACAATTATGGATGGACGGACTGCCTGCCGACTGCCGACACAGAGGTAGCCACAGCCGTGAACTACCGCACTGTACACTGGTTGATAAAGAGATAGTAGTATACTCGTAACAACTAGTATGACACTATGACGACGGTATAAAGAATGCAAAAAAAACCACAGTTAGGTGGTATATATTATAATAATAATACAATTATGGATGGACGGACTGCCTGCCGACTGCCGACACAGAGGTAGCCACAGCCGTGAACTACCGCACTGTACACTGGTTGATAAAGAGATAGTAGTATACTCGTAACAACTAGTATGACACTATGACGGTATAAAGAATGAAAAAAAAACCACGGTTAGGTGGTATATATTATAATAATAATACAATTATGGATGGACGGACTGCCTGCCGACTGCCGACACAGAGGTAGCCACAGCCGTGAACTACCGCACTGTACACTGGTTGATAAAGAGATAGTAGTATACTCGTAACAATTAGGATGACACTATGACGGTATAAAGAATGAAAAAAAAACCACGGTTAGGTGGTAGGTATATAATAATAAATAATACAATTCTGGTCGGACGGACTGCCTGCCGTGTGCCGACACAGAGGTAGCCACAGCCGTGAACTACCGCACTGTACACTGGTTGATAAAGAGATAGTAGTATACTCGTAACAATTAGGATGACACTATGACGGTATAAAGAATGAAAAAAAAACCACGGTTAGGTGGTAGGTATATAATAATAAATAATACAATTCTGGTCGGACGGACTGCCTGCCGTGTGCCGACACAGAGGTAGCCACAGCCGTGAACTACCGCACTGTACACTGGTTGATAAAGAGATAGTAGTATACTCGTAACAATTAGGATGACACTATGACGGTATAAAGAATGAAAAAAAAACCACGGTTAGGTGGTAGGTATATAATAATAAATAATACAATTCTGGTCGGACGGACTGCCTGCCGTGTGCCGACACAGAGGTAGCCACAGCCGTGAACTACCGCACTGTACACTGGTTGATAAAGAGATAGTAGTATACTCGTAACAATTAGGATGACACTATGACGGTATAAAGAATGAAAAAAAAACCACGGTTAGGTGGTAGGTATATAATAATAAATAATACAATTCTGGTCGGACGGACTGCCTGCCGTGTGCCGACACAGAGGTAGCCACAGCCGTGAACTACCGCACTGTACACTGGTTGATAAAGAGATAGTAGTATACTCGTAACAATTAGGATGACACTATGACGGTATAAAGAATGAAAAAAAAACCACGGTTAGGTGGTATATATTATAATAATAATACAATTATGGATGGACGGACTGCCTGCCGACTGCCGACACAGAGGTAGCCACAGCCGTGAACTACCGCACTGTACACTGGTTGATAAAGAGATAGTAGTATACTCGTAACAACTAGTATGACACTATGACGACGGTATAAAGAATGAAAAAAAAACCACGGTTAGGTGGTATATATTATAATAATAATACAATTATGGATGGACGGACTGCCTGCCGACTGCCGACACAGAGGTAGCCACAGCCGTGAACTACCGCACTGTACACTGGTTGATAAAGAGATAGTAGTATACTCGTAACAACTAGTATGACACTATGACGACGGTATAAAGAATGAAAAAAAAACCACGGTTAGGTGGTATATATTATAATAATAATACAATTATGGATGGACGGACTGCCTGCCGACTGCCGACACAGAGGTAGCCACAGCCGTGAACTACCGCACTGTACACTGGTTGATAAAGAGATAGTAGTATACTCGTAACAACTAGTATGACACTATGACGACGGTATAAAGAATGCAAAAAAAACCACAGTTAGGTGGTATATATTATAATAATAATACAATTATGGATGGACGGACTGCCTGCCGACTGCCGACACAGAGGTAGCCACAGCCGTGAACTACCGCACTGTACACTGGTTGATAAAGAGATAGTAGTATACTCGTAACAACTAGTATGACACTATGACGACGGTATAAAGAATGAAAAAAAAACCACGGTTAGGTGGTATATATTATAATAATAATACAATTATGGATGGACGGACTGCCTGCCGACTGCCGACACAGAGGTAGCCACAGCCGTGAACTACCGCACTGTACACTGGTTGATAAAGAGATAGTAGTATACTCGTAACAACTAGTATGACACTATGACGACGGTATAAAGAATGAAAAAAAAAACACGGTTAGGTGGTATATATTATAATAATAATACAATTATGGATGGACGGACTGCCTGCCGACTGCCGACACAGAGGTAGCCACAGCCGTGAACTACCGCACTGTACACTGGTTGATAAAGAGATAGTAGTATACTCGTAACAACTAGTATGACACTATGACGACGGTATAAAGAATGAAAAAAAAACCACGGTTAGGTGGTATATATTATAATAATAATACAATTATGGATGGACGGACTGCCTGCCGACTGCCGACACAGAGGTAGCCACAGCCGTGAACTACCGCACTGTACACTGGTTGATAAAGAGATAGTAGTATACTCGTAACAACTAGTATGACACTATGACGACGGTATAAAGAATGCAAAAAAAACCACAGTTAGGTGGTATATATTATAATAATAATACAATTATGGATGGACGGACTGCCTGCCGACTGCCGACACAGAGGTAGCCACAGCCGTGAACTACCGCACTGTACACTGGTTGATAAAGAGATAGTAGTATACTCGTAACAACTAGTATGACACTATGACGGTATAAAGAATGAAAAAAAAACCACGGTTAGGTGGTATATATTATAATAATAATACAATTATGGATGGACGGACTGCCTGCCGACTGCCGACACAGAGGTAGCCACAGCCGTGAACTACCGCACTGTACACTGGTTGATAAAGAGATAGTAGTATACTCGTAACAATTAGGATGACACTATGACGGTATAAAGAATGAAAAAAAAACCACGGTTAGGTGGTAGGTATATAATAATAAATAATACAATTCTGGTCGGACGGACTGCCTGCCGTGTGCCGACACAGAGGTAGCCACAGCCGTGAACTACCGCACTGTACACTGGTTGATAAAGAGATAGTAGTATACTCGTAACAATTAGGATGACACTATGACGGTATAAAGAATGAAAAAAAAACCACGGTTAGGTGGTAGGTATATAATAATAAATAATACAATTCTGGTCGGACGGACTGCCTGCCGTGTGCCGACACAGAGGTAGCCACAGCCGTGAACTACCGCACTGTACACTGGTTGATAAAGAGATAGTAGTATACTCGTAACAATTAGGATGACACTATGACGGTATAAAGAATGAAAAAAAAACCACGGTTAGGTGGTAGGTATATAATAATAAATAATACAATTCTGGTCGGACGGACTGCCTGCCGTGTGCCGACACAGAGGTAGCCACAGCCGTGAACTACCGCACTGTACACTGGTTGATAAAGAGATAGTAGTATACTCGTAACAATTAGGATGACACTATGACGGTATAAAGAATGAAAAAAAAACCACGGTTAGGTGGTAGGTATATAATAATAAATAATACAATTCTGGTCGGACGGACTGCCTGCCGTGTGCCGACACAGAGGTAGCCACAGCCGTGAACTACCGCACTGTACACTGGTTGATAAAGAGATAGTAGTATACTCGTAACAATTAGGATGACACTATGACGGTATAAAGAATGAAAAAAAAACCACGGTTAGGTGGTAGGTATATAATAATAAATAATACAATTCTGGTCGGACGGACTGCCTGCCGTGTGCCGACACAGAGGTAGCCACAGCCGTGAACTACCGCACTGTACACTGGTTGATAAAGAGATAGTAGTATACTCGTAACAATTAGGATGACACTATGACGGTATAAAGAATGAAAAAAAAACCACGGTTAGGTGGTAGGTATATAATAATAAATAATACAATTCTGGTCGGACGGACTGCCTGCCGTGTGCCGACACAGAGGTAGCCACAGCCGTGAACTACCGCACTGTACACTGGTTGATAAAGAGATAGTAGTATACTCGTAACAATTAGGATGACACTATGACGGTATAAAGAATGAAAAAAAAACCACGGTTAGGTGGTAGGTATATAATAATAAATAATACAATTCTGGTCGGACGGACTGCCTGCCGTGTGCCGACACAGAGGTAGCCACAGCCGTGAACTACCGCACTGTACACTGGTTGATAAAGAGATAGTAGTATACTCGTAACAATTAGGATGACACTATGACGGTATAAAGAATGAAAAAAAAACCACGGTTAGGTGGTAGGTATATAATAATAAATAATACAATTCTGGTCGGACGGACTGCCTGCCGTGTGCCGACACAGAGGTAGCCACAGCCGTGAACTACCGCACTGTACACTGGTTGATAAAGAGATAGTAGTATACTCGTAACAATTAGGATGACACTATGACGGTATAAAGAATGAAAAAAAAACCACGGTTAGGTGGTAGGTATATAATAATAAATAATACAATTCTGGTCGGACGGACTGCCTGCCGTGTGCCGACACAGAGGTAGCCACAGCCGTGAACTACCGCACTGTACTGTGTCTGCTGCTAATATAGACTGGTTGATATTTAAAGAGATATTAGTAGTATACAACAATACTATACTGGTGGTCAGGCACTGGTCACCACTCCTGCAGCAAAAGTGTGCACTGTTAATTAATATAATTGTACTCCTGGCTCCTGCTAACAACCTGCAGTGCTCCCCAGTCTCCCCCACAATTAATTATAAGCTTTTAATTTATACATTGATGACTGTGCAGCACACTGGGCTGAGCTGAGTGCACACAGACTGAGTCACACTGTGTGACTGACTGTGCTGTGTATCGTTTTTTTTTTCAGGCAGAGAACGGATATAGCAGAGAGAAGTGAACGGATATATTATATTAAATAAAAGTTAACTAGCAACTGCACTGGTCACTGACTGTGGTAAACTAACTCTGTCTGCGACTCTGCACAATCTCTCTCTATCTAATCTATCTATCTCTATTCTAATGGAGAGGACGCCAGACACGTCCTCTCCCTATCAATCTCAATGCACGAGTGAAAATGGCGGCGACGCGCGGCTCCTTATATAGAATCCGAGTCTCGCGATAGAATCCGAGCCTCGCGAGAATCCGACAGCGTCATGATGACGTTCGGGCGCGCTCGGGTTAACCGAGCAAGGCGGGAAGATCCGAGTCGCTCGGACCCGTGGAAAAAAAAGTGAAGTTCGTGCGGGTTCGGATTCAAAGAAACCGAACCCGCTCATCTCTAGAAAACATCCCATTTATCACCACTCGCTGTTTTCTGTTATACAGCCAATTATTTACCCAAGTACAAATAGTGTTTTTCACCCCAAGCTCTCTTAATTTGAATATTAGTCTCTTATGTGGCACTGTGTCAAAGGCCTTAGCAAAGTTCAAAAAGACCACATCCACTGCTTTACCCTGATCAATATTGTCGCTCACTTTCTCATAAAAGCTTATTAAGTTTGTTTGGCATAACCTGGAGGAAGTACTCTAGTATACTATCCCTTGATATTCCTTCCGGTATTTTCCCCACTATTGATGTCAAACTTACCGGTCTATAGTTGCCGGGATGAGTTTTAATTCCCTTTTTAAATATTGGGACTACCTCTGCTGTACGCCAGTCTTTTGGTATCATTCCTGATTTAATTGATTCACTGAAAATCATATATAGGGGCCTCGATAGCTCTGAGTTAAGTTCCATAAGAACCCTGGGGTGTAATCCATCTGGCCCAGGAGATTTATTTATCTTAATTTCTCTATCGTCCTAGTGGATGCTGGGGTTCCTGAAAGGACCATGGGGAATAGCGGCTCCGCAGGAGACAGGGCACAAAAAGTAAAGCTTTAGGATCAGGTGGTGTGCACTGGCTCCTCCCCCTATGACCCTCCTCCAAGCCTCAGTTAGATTTTTGTGCCCGGCCGAGAAGGGTGCAATCTAGGTGGCTCTCCTAAAGAGCTGCTTAGAAAAGTTTAGCTTAGGTTTTTTATTTTACAGTGAGTCCTGCTGGCAACAGGATCACTGCAACGAGGGACTTAGGGGAGAAGAAGTGAACTCACCTGCGTGCAGGATGGATTGGCTTCTTGGCTACTGGACATTAGCTCCAGAGGGACGATCACAGGTACAGCCTGGATGGTCACCGGAGCCTCGCCGCCGGCCCCCTTGCAGATGCTGAAACGAGAAGAGGTCCAGAATCGGCGGCAGAAGACTCCTCAGTCTTCTTAAGGTAGCGCACAGCACTGCAGCTGTGCGCCATTTTCCTCTCAGCACACTTCACACGGCAGTCACTGAGGGTGCAGGGCGCTGGGAGGGGGGCGCCCTGGGAGGCAAATGAAAACCTTTTTTGGCTAAAAATACCTCACATATAGCCTCCGGGGGCTATATGGAGATATTTAACCCCTGCCAGAATCCGTTAAGAGCGGGAGACGAGGCCGCCGAAAAAGGGGCGGGGCCTATCTCCTCAGCACACAGCGCCATTTTCCCTCACAGAAAGGCTGGAGGGAAGGCTCCCAGGCTCTCCCCTGCACTGCACTACAGAAACAGGGTTAAAACAGAGAGGGGGGCACTAATTTGGCGTTAGAAATATATAAAAAAGATGCTATAAGGGAAAACACTTATATAAGGTTGTCCCTATATAATTATAGCGTTTTTGGTGTGTGCTGGCAAACTCTCCCTCTGTCTCTCCAAAGGGCTAGTAGGTCCTGTCCTCTATCAGAGCATTCCCTGTGTGTGTGCTGTGTGTCGGTACGTGTGTGTCGACATGTATGAGGACGATGTTGGTGAGGAGGCGGAGCAATTGCCTGTAATGGTGATGTCACTCTCTAGGGAGTCGACACCGGAATGGATGGCTTATTTAGGGAATTACGTGATAATGTCAACACGCGCCAAGGTCGGTTGACGACATGAGACGGCCGACAAACAATTAGTACCGGTCCAGACGTCTCAAAAACACCGTCAGGGGTTTTAAAACGCCCGTTTACTTTAGTCGGTCGACACAGACACAGACAGGGACACTGAATCCAGTGTCGACGGTGAATAAACAAACGTATTCCTTATTAGGGCCACACGTTAAGGGCAATGAAGGAGGTGTTACATATTTCTGATACTACAAGTACCACAAAAGAGGGTATTATGTGGGATGTGAAAAAACTACCGTAGTTTTTCCTGAATCAGATAAATTAAATGAAGTGTGTGATGATGCGTGGGTTCCCCCCGATAGAAAATATGGGCGGTATACCCTTTCCCGCCAGAAGTTAGGGCGCGTTGGGAAACACCCCTTAGGGTGGATAAGGCGCTCACACGCTTATCAGAACAAGTGGCGGTACCGTCTATAGATAGGGCCGTCCTCAAGGAGCCAGCTGACAGGAGGCTGGAAAAATATCATAAAAAGTATACACACATACTGGTGTTATACTGCGACCAGCGATCGCCTCAGCCTGGATGTGCAGAGCTGGGGTGGCTTGGTCGGATTCCCTGACTAAAAATATTGATACCCTTGACAGGGACAGTATTTTATTGACTATAGAGCATTTAAAGGATGTATTTCTATATATGCGAGATGCACAGAGGGATATTTGCACTCTGGCATCAAGAGTAAGTGCGATGTCCATATCTGCCAGAAGATGTTTATGGACACGACAGTGGTCAGGTGATGCAGATTCCAAACGGCACAAAGGTGTATTGCCGTATAAAGGAAGAGGAGTTATTTGGGGTCGGTCCATCGGACCTGGTGGCCACGGCAACTGCTGGAAAATCCACCGTTTTTACCCTAAGTCACATCTCTGCAGAAAAAGACACCGTCTTTTCAGCTTCAGTCCTTTCGTCCCTATAAGAGTCATATCTGCCCAGGGATAGAGGAAAGGGAAGAAGACTGCAGCAGGCAGCCCATTCCCAGGAACAGAAGCGTTCCACCGCTTCTGACAAGCTCTCAGCATGACGCTGAGACCGTACAGGACCCCTGGATCCTACAAGTAGTATCCCAGGGGTACAGTTTGGAATGTCGAGACGTTTCCCCTGCGCAGGCTCCTGAAGTCTGCTTTACCAAGGTCTCCCTCCGACAAGGAGGCAGTATGGGAAAAAATTCACGAGCTGTATTCCCAGCAGGTGATAATTAAATTACCCCTCCTACAACAAGAAAAGGGGGTATTATTCCACACTATATTGTGGTACTGAAGCCAGAAGGCTAGGTGAGACCTATTCTAAATCTAAAAAAATTTGAACACTTACAAAGGTTCAAATCAAGATGGAGTCACTCAGAGCAGTGATAACGAACCGGGAAGAAGGGGACTATCTGGTGTCCCGAGACATCAGGGATGCTTACCTCCATGTCCCAAAATTGCCCTTATCACTAAGGGTACCTCAGGTTCGTGGTACAGAACTGTCACTATCAGTTTCAGACGCTGCCGTTTGGATTGTCTACGGCACCCCGGGTCTTTACCAAGGTAATGGCCGAAATGATGGTTCTTCTTCGAAGAAAAGGCGTCTTAATTATCCCTTACTTGGACGATCTCCTGATAAGGGCAAAGTCCAGGGAACAGTTGGAGGTCGGAGTAGCACTATCTCGGATACTGTTACAACAGCAGGGGTGGATTCTAAATATTCCAAAATCGCAGCTGATCCCGACAACAAGTCTCCTGTGCTTAGGGATGATTCTGGACACAGTCCAGAAAAAGGTGTTTCTCCCGGAAGAGAAAGCCAGGGAGTTATCCGAGCTAGTCAGGAACCTCCTAAAATCAGTGCATCATTGCACAAGGGCCATGGTAAAAAAAAAATGGTGACTTCCTTCGAAGCAATTCCAGTCGGCAGATTTCATGCAAGAACTTTTCAGTGGGATCTGCTGGACAAATGGTCCGGATCGCATCTTCAGATGCATCAGCGGATAACCCTATATCCAAGGACAAGGGTGTCTCTCCTGTGGTGGTTACAGAGTGCTCATCTTCTAGAGGGCCGCAGATTCGGCATTCAGTTTTGGATGTTGGTGACCACGGAGGCCAGCCCGAGAGGCTGGGGAGCAGTCACACAAGGAAAAAATTTCCAGGGAGTGTGATCAAGTCTGGAGATTTTTCTCCACATAAATATAGCTAAGGGTAAATTTATAATGCTCTAAGCTTAGCAAGACCTCTGCTTCAAGGTCAGCCGGTATTGATCCAGTGGGATAAAACATCACGGCAGTCGCCCACGTAAATAGACAGGGCGGCACAAGAAGCAGGAGGGCAGTGGCAAAAACTGCAAGGACTTTTCGCTGGGCGGAAAATCATGTGATAGCACTGTCAGCAGTGTTTCATTCCGGGAATGGAAACTGGGAAGCAGACTTCCTCAGTAGGCACGACCTCCACCCGGCAGAGTGGGAACTTCATGGGGAAGTTTTCCACATAATTGTAAACCGTTGGGAATTACCAAAGGTGGACATGATGGCGTCCCGTCTGAACGAAAAACGGGACAGGTATTGCGCCAGGTTAAGAGACCCTCAGGCAATAGCTGTGGACGTTCTGGTAACACCGTGGGTGTACCAGTCGGTGTATGTGTTCCATCCTCTGCTTTTCATACCTAAGGTACTGAGAATTATAAGACGTAGAGGAGTAAGAACTATACTCATGGCTCCGGATTGGCCAAGAAGGACTTGGTACCCGGAACTTCAAGAGATGCTCACAGAGGACTTATGGCCTCTGCCGCTAAGAAGGGACTTGTTTCAGCAAGTACCATGTCTGTTCCAAGACTTACCGCAGCTGCGTTTGACGGCATGGCGGTGGAACGCCGGATCCTAAGGGAAAAGGCATTCAGGAAGAGGTCATTCCTACCCTGGTCAAAGCCAGAAAGGAGGTGACCGCACAACATTATCACCACATGTGGCGAAAATATGTTGCGTGGTGTGAGGCCAGGAAGGCCCCACGAAGAAATTTCAACTCGGTCGATTCCTGCATTTCTTGCAAACAGGAGTGTCTATGGGCCTCAAATTGGGGTCCATTAAGGTTCAAATTTCGGCCCTGTCGATTTTTCTTCCAGAAAGAATTGGCTTCAGTTCCTGAAGTCCAGAAGTTTGTCAAGGGAGTATTGCAACCCCCTTTTGTGCCTCCAGTGGCACTGTGGGATCTCAACGTAGTTCTGGGATTCCTCAAAACACATTGGTTTAAAACCAGTCAAATCTGTGGATTTGAAGCATCTCACATGAAAAGTGAACATGCTCTTGGACCTGGCCTGGACCAGGCGAGTGTCAAATTGGTGGTTTTTTTCTCAAAAAAAAGCCCATATCTGTTTGTCCATTCGGACAGGGCAGAGCTGCGGACTCGTCCCCAGTTCTCTCCCTAAGGTGGTGTCAGTGTTTCACCTGAACCAGCTTATTGTGGTGTCTTGCGCCTACTAGGGACTTGGAGGACTCCAAGTTGCTAGATGTGGTCAGGGCCCTGAAAATATAGGTTCCAGGACGGCTGGAGTCAGGAAAACTGACTTGCTGTTATCCTGTATGCACCCAACAAACTGGGTGCTCTTGCTTTTAAGCAGACTTTTGCTAGTTGGATGTGTAATACAATTCAGCTTGCACATTCTGTGGCAGGCCTGCCACAGCCAAAATATGTAAATGCCCATTCCACAAGGAAGGTGGGCTCATTTTGGGCGGCTGCCCGAGGGGTCTCGGCTTTACAACTTTGCCGAGCGGCTATTTAGTCTGGGGCAAACACGTTTGTAAAATCCTACAAATTTGATACCCTGGCTAAGGAGGACCTGGAGTTCTCTCATTCGGTGCTGCAGAGTCATCCGCACTCTCCCGCCCGTTTGGGAGCTTTGGTATAATCCCCATGGTCCTTTCAGGAACCCCAGCATCCACTAGGACGATAGAGAAAATAAGAATTTACTTACCGATAATTCTATTTCTCGGAGTCCGTAGTGGATGCTGGGCGCCCATCCCAAGTGCGGATTATCTGCATTACTTGTACATAGTTACAAAAATCGGGTTATTATTGTTGTGAGCCATCTTTTCAGAGGCTCCGCTGTTATCATACTGTTAACTGGGTTCAGATCACAGGTTGTACAGTGTGATTGGTGTGGCTGGTATGAGTCTTACCCGGGATTCATAAATCCTTCCTTATTGTGTACGCTCGTCCGGGCACAGTACCTAACTGAGGCTTGGAGGAGGGTCATAGGGGGAGGAGCCAGTGCACACCACCTGATCCTAAAGCTTTACTTTTTGTGCCCTGTCTCCTGCGGAGCCGCTATTCCCCATGGTCCTTTCAGGAACCCCAGCATCCACTACGGACTCCGAGAAATAGAATTATCGGTAAGTAAATTCTTATTTTTACTACTCTCTCGGACCACTTCCTCGTTTAACCAAGTACTTAGCAAAGGGTCGCTATTAACGCTCATGTTGTGCACTTCTCCTGTTAAACGGTCCTCCCTCGTGAATACTGATGAAAATAATTTATTCAATAAATCTGCTTTTTCCCTATCATCATTAATCAACACATCTAGCTCGCCTGTTAGTGGTCCAATATTCTCCTTTTTTTTTCTTTTACCGTTTATATACTTAAATAACTTTTTGGGGTTTGTTTTGCTCTCCTTTGCTATTTGTTTTTCGTTTTCTATTTTGGCTGCTCTGATTTCTTTTTTGCATTTTTTGTTACATTCCCTGTAGAACTGGAAAGATTCCGCCTTTCCATCAGACTTAAATGCTTTGAAAGCTCTCCTCCTTTTATCCATTTGTTCCTTGACCTTCTTATTAAGCCACATTGGCTTGAATTTACTACTCCTGTTTTTGTTAACCTTGGGAATGAACAAATGAGTGTACTTATTGAGCACAGTTGTAAAAACATCTCACATTTCAGCCGTATTCTTACCATAAAACACAATTTCCCAATTTATGTCCTTCATTGCTTGTCTCAGAAAGTCGAAATTAGCTTTTCTAAAGTTTATAGTCATAGTTAGACCCTTATAGTGTTGTTTTTGGAAGCTGATATCGAAAGTGATCATATTATGATTGCTATTTCCCAGGGTCTCCCCTACTTTATTAATTGATATGATCTCCATATTATTAGTTAGTACTAGGTCCAGTATAGACCTATGTCTAGTTGCTTCCTCAATTATCTGGGACAAGTAATGATCTTTTAGTGTATTTAAGAACCTGTTTCCCCTTGTTGTATTTGCTCTTAAGGTGTTCCAATTTATGTCCGGGTAATTAAAGTCCCCTATGATAATGACCTCCCCCATTCCTGCCGCTTTTTCGATTTGCTGCAAGAGTTGTAATTCATCAGACATACTAATATCTGGTGGTTTGTAGCATGCCCCTATTAAAACCTTTTTTGTATCTTAACCCCCACTCAAAATCTCAACCCATAATGACTCCACGATATCTCCGGTACCCTCGTAAATGATCTCCTTTACATACGGCTTTAAGAAAAGACAAATGCCCCCTCCTTTTTTATTAGTCCTATCTCTCCTGAAGAGGGTGTACGCCTCCACGTTTGCTGCCCAGTCATGAGAATCGTCCCACCATGTCTTTGTAATTCCTATGACATCATATTTTTTCCTTAAATGCAATTGTTTCTAATCTCCCCATTTAACTTGTTAGGCTTTGTGCATTTGCAAACATACACTTAAGCTTTTTACTAGTTGTAGTCGTTTCCTCAGGAAGTTGAGTTATCCTTAATTTACCATCGCTGACTTTTTTCTCCTTCTCCCCTCTCCACCCCCACTATACTTTATATATCCCTCTTGTCACAACTGAGGGCCTGAGCTGACGGGAGGCAGCCTCAGTTGTAGGGGCTGAGGTGTAATGGAACCTGGCAGGTTGTATCAGACCCCTAGACATATAGAAGAATTGCCCGAAGGCGTGACCACGACAACCAGGAATAAAAGTCAATGATGTTTATTTCTGACAAACTCCATGCATCACAGTAGCAGTAAAGAAACATAAAAATCAGCAGAGAAATAATAATACAGTTCCTGGGTACTACAGGGTGGCAGGGGCCACAGAGCTCTGGTGGTATGAGACAGTTCTTATTATCTGCAAGTTGGAAAGTCCTTACCAGGCTCAACTGTAGCAATGCAGAAAGCCCAGGGTCGTACCAGCTGGTGTTCCAGGGAAAGCTGGACTGCTGAAGATAAAATGCTGCTGTGGGTACTGGTTAGAACCAGACAGGTGTTGGCACAGAGTGGATACTGGCTGGAACCAGTTAAATAATAAATGAGGCTTGAGAGCGATGCAATATGGATGAAATGTAGAATTTGAGAACGGAGAAATAATAATACCGGTGGAGAGAGGTAAACTGCAGAAAGGACACCGGCCCTTTAAGAGAAGCTGTACACTGCTGGAAGCTGGGCTGGAAGCAGGTGATTGTTGTAGCTGGAAACAGGTGAGTCCAGAATGGATCGGAGAGTCAGGCTACACCGCAGATGGAATGCTGGTACACCGGCCCTTTAAGAGAAGCTGTACACTGCTGGAAGCTGGGCTGGAAGCAGGTGATTGTTGAAGCTGGAAGCAGGTGAGTCCAGAATGGATCGGAGAGTCAGGCTACACCGCAGATGGAATGCTGGTGCGGGTCTCTATAGCAGAAGTCTGGAGACAGGAGCTGGAACCTGGAAGACAATCACAGGAGAGAGACAAACTGGAACTAGGTTTGACAACCAAAGCACTGACGCCTTCCTTGCTCAGGCACAACCTATTTATACCTGCAGCAAGGAAGGCATTGGCTAGGCAATTATGCAAATTAATAATACTGACAACGGATTGGTAGGAATGATCAGCTGACAGAATCCAAGATGGCTGCGCCCATGCAGACACTTGGAGGGAAGTTTGGATTGCAATCCATGTGGTCTGGAAAACAGCAATGGCGGCGCCGGCCACCAGAGACAGGAGACGCCAGGCTGACAGATGCACATCCGACCACGCGGACACAGCGGAGGCCGCGGCTGGCGTAATCGCCACTCTGAATGCAGAAGCTCAGGGACGGCGGCGGAGGCCGCGGGAGACGCCATGCCAGATGTATAAGGCGTTACTGTGACTGCGTCCAGAGAGACAGGAGAGGATGCGGGAATGTGCACATCAGGATGACAGATGGGATCCGGTCCTGGAGCGCTGAGCCAGCCTTAGGAGGCATCTGATAGGTAAGAAATGGCGTCCAGATACCCGGATCGTGACACCTCTTTTCTACTCTCTCTGATTGTCCCACTAATTCTTTCTAATCCCTCCCCCCAGGCACCTAGTTTAAGATCTCCTCCAACCTTCTAACCATCCTTCCCCCCAGCACCGCTGCCCCCTCCTCATTCAGGTGCAATCCATCACGGCAAAAAGATGGTGCCTGACTGAGAAGTCCACCCAGTGTTCCAGGAACACAAACCCCTCTTTCCTACACCAGTCTTTAAGCCACACATTAACCTCCCTAATCTCCCTCTGCCTCCCTGAACTAGCGCATGCCACAGGTAATATTTCAGAGAATATTACCCTAGATGTCCTTGCCTTTAGTGTATGTCCTAGGTCCCTATAATCTTTCTTAAGGACATCCCATCTACCATTAACTTTGTCGTTGGTGCCAACATGCACCAAGACAGCCGGGTCTTTCCCGGCTTTCCCAGCCCCTCCCAACAATCTTTCTACCTGGTCCGCGATGTGCCGTACCCGAGCACCCGGGAGATAACAGACTGTACGGCAAACACGGTCCCAGTAACAGATTGCCCTGTCTGTCATCCTGATGATAGAATCCCATACCACCACAACCTGGCTTGGTACCTCGCTTACTTTTTTCCCCTTAATGCCGGAGGGACCACTCCCCTGGTTGCTAGAGGGGACGGTATCCTCCAGCTCCGTCATTTCCTCACTGACATCCCCAGAATCCTCGTCCAGCCGTGCAAATTTATTGGGGTTTGGCAGATCAGAGATGTCCTGTCTCCCCCTCTTCTTCTTCCTTCTAACCGTGACCCAGCTAGCTACCTGGCTGTCCTCGTCTACCGGTGTTCCCCTCTGCAACTCCTCCACTGTTCTATCTAAGCTTTGCTCGAGATTGTGAATGTCTCTCAGTCGCGTAACGGTTTGCTCTAGATCAGTTACCTGGGCTTCCAGGGCAGCCGTTCGCACACACCTCGTGCAGATGTACTCACACTGGGACGGTTGCTCCAGGTGCGCATACATCCTGCACGAAATGCACTGCGTGAGATCCTCAGTCACGGCCCCACCCATTTGAGTTAACTCCCTGTTACTTAGAGAAAAAGAATGCAAACAGTAGAATAGAATACAACAATAAAATGTATGCAATACAATACTATACTACGGCCTAGCTGTGAAGAAAACAAAGTTAAACAACAGAAAAGTGCTTGGTAATACAAATGTATAATAATGTATTAATGCAAAACAGTCAATACAGTAATAAAAAACGATACTTGCGTGTCCGGGGGGTGTCAGGACCTCCTGTAGCAGCAGCTATCCTCAGGTACCTGTTTTACAGAGCCCTGCTCCAGTCTCCAGCCTCAGTCAGACTCCCCACAGTGTTCTGATCCCAGCACCAGCCTCATTCAGACTTGTTCCTGCAGCTCCTCGCCACCTTGCGGATCTCCCCTTCACCTGCGGATCTCCCCGCCGCTTTTGCAGATCCCTCCTCGCTCCCCCTCTCCCCTGTCTGGGCTCACTCCAGTGCTCGGCTTGCCCTGGCACTCGGTGCGCTGCCCCCCCCCCCCCCCCCCCCGTGTGCGTCACTTCCGCTTCTGCTTCCTGCTCAGTCACCGGCGTCTGCAGAGAGTAGTCCTCTCATTGTAAATGTTAACAGTCCATTTTAGGTTTAGACTACAGATAAAGTTAAGGTTAAGCCGCGGTTAGGACAGGGTTAACCTAAAAACTCTATGTATACATGCCAACTGTCGACATTTGCAATGTCACATTCGCAATGTTGACATTATGTCAATGTTGGGATTGTGAATGTTGACATTTGACATGTTGATGTCAACGTCTATGTTGACATTCAGAACATGCCAACATTCTGTACCACACCCACTGAAATGTATGGGATCAGAAGAGAATGGGCATGATGTCAGCACCTTATCAAGCAATCTGGGGAAAAATATTAACACATTACTGGATAGATAGATAGATAGATAGATAGATAGATAGATAGATAGATAGATAGATAGATAGATAGATAGATAGATCAAACAAACAAGGATAACTGTAATGTATGTGTATTGGTTAGTTGTTATTAGAGCACAACAATGTATAGTGGACTCATATCCTACCTTACTCATGGCTGACCTAGGGCCCGCAGAGGCGTAACTAGAGTTTTGGATCCCAGAGCTAGATTAGGAATGACGCCGTCCCCCCTATAAACAGTGTTCACTTGACAAAGAAAACACAGTTTGGCCATAAATAAAGTGTGTGCGCTCGCCATAGGTGGGCGCTGAAAAAATGGACGTGGCCACACACCATAGCACGCCACCTGTTTCACATCACACTGGGGGCGGGATGTATTAAGATACATCACCGCCCCTCGCCGCTTACCGCAGCGATGTTGATCGCATATGTACTAACATATGCGATCAATATCGCAATGCGATGACGGAGGCCCCCCGCGTTACCTGTGAGGTGGTCTGCGGGGGGGGTCTCCGTCATCTCCCTCGGCTCTCCAGACTGCCTAGACGCCGGGAAGCAGCAGCAGGCTGCCCCTGGCACCTCCTCCTCCCCCCTGCAGCCGGAAGGACCTCCGGCTGCGTTGCTAGGGGGAGGAGGAGATTACCTTCCAGGTCCAGGGCAGCCTGGAGGAAGGTATGCCGGGGGGGAGGTGTCTGCGGCGGCGGGTCGCGGCGGTCGGCAATAAGATGCCCATAGGTTTCTATAGGGTATCGCCATCCAAAGATGGAGATACCCTGGACGACGAAAACGCGGCGGTAGGGTCTTTGTAAATTTTAAAATGCGGTAAATGCGGGGGTTTTAGCGCATTTTTCCTTTAGTACATCCCGCCCTGGGAACATTATTTTCAATTCAACATGCATCTTACCTGTATGATGGTTTCTCACAATATGGAACCTCTGAAGAAAACTGTATCCTCTAAGGCAGTGGTTCTCAAACTCTGTCCTCAGGACCCCACACAGTGCATGTTTTGCAGGTAACCCAGCAGGTACACAGGTGTATTAATTACTCACTGACACATTTTAAAAGGTCCACAGGTGGAGTTAATTATTTCACTTGGGATTCTGTGAGGAGACCTGCAAAACATGCACCGTGTGGGGTCCTGAGGACCGAGTTTGAGAACCTGTGCTCTAAGGCAAACGGCGTCTTCAGTTGTTATTCACTATTCGTGTAGGAGATCACGTTGTCCAGAAGATTCCAGTTTGTGTAGGAATATTAACAAGGGGGGTCATTCCGAGTTGTTCGCTCGTTGACGATTTTCGCAATGAAGCGATTAAGTCAAAAATGCAGTGCGCATGCGCTAAGTATTTTAGCACAAAACTTAGTAGATTTACTCATGTCCGAACTTAGAATTTTCATCGTTGATGTGATCGGAGTGTGATTGACAGGAAGTGGGTGTTTCTGGGCGGAAACTGACCGTTTTCTGAGAGTGTGCGGAAAAACGCAGGCGTGCCAGGATAAAACGCGGGAGTGTCTGGAGAAACGGGGGAGTGGCTGGCCGAACGCAGGGCGTGTTTGTGACATCAAACCAGGAACGAAACGGGCTGAGCTGATCACAGTGTAGGAGTAAGTCTCGAGCTACTCAGAAACTGCTAAGAATTTTCTATTCGCAATTCTGCTAATCTTTCGTTCGCAATTCTGGTATGCTAAGATACACTCCTAGAGGGCGGCGGCCTAGCGTGTGCAATGCTGCTAAAATCTGCTAGCGAGCGAACAACTCGGAATGAGGGCCAAGGTCAGCATCATACATCCTGCCCTCTGTGTTTCTCAGGCACACTATCACCTCCCCCTTGTCAGTCACACCATCACCTCCCCCTGCATCATCTCTCAGCACACCATCACCTCCTCCTACAACGTCTCTCAGTACACCATCACCTTCCCCCACGCGTTGTCTCACAGCACATCATCTCCTACCCTGCGTCGTCACTGAGCACACCATCATCTCCCCCTGCATCATTACTCAGCACGCCATCATCTCCGCCTGCGTCATTACTCAGCACGCCATCATCTCTCCCTTTGACGTCACTCAGCACACCATCATCTTCCCCTGCGTCGTCATGCAGCACGCCATTACACTCTGTCTGTGTGTGTGTGTCCCACACACACTTCTAAGTTCTAACCCCTTCTTTTGTATCACTTCCCCCCTTGTAATCCTATCACTGTGGCACCTCTCCCATTCCTTACCCCCTTACTATCTGGGAGGCAGGAGCTAGGAACCGTGAGCAGTTGGGCACTGTGGGCCTAATTCAGACCTGATCGCTAGCAAGCGATTTTTGCACTGCTGCGATCAGATAGTCGCCACCCACAGGGGAGTGTATTTTAGCTGTGCAAGTGTGTGAACGCATGTGTAGCAGAGCTGTACAAACAGATCTTGTGAAGGCTCTGCGCAGCCCAGGACTTACTCAGCTGCTGCGATCACTTCACCCTGTCCGGGACCAGAATTGATGTCAGGAACCCTCCCTGCAAACGCTTGAACATGCCTGCATTTTCCAAAACACTCCTAGAAAATGGTCAGTTGCCACCCACAAATGCCTTCTTCCGGTCAATATCCTTGCGATTGTCTGTGCGAATGGACCCTCTTCACAATTCCATCGCTAAGTGGCGATCTGCTTGTACCCGTGCGATGCACCTGCGCATTGCGGTGCATACGCATGTGCAGTTTAGACCTGATCGCCCGCTGTACAAAAATGCAGCCTAGCTATCAGGTCTGAATTACCCCCTGTGTGCGAGGTCCCACACTGACAGGAATGCGTAGCCCAGGGGGGTACAGGCACTCCCATCCTGGCACAGAAAGAGTCAGTTGTCTATCCCACAGCATGTTCCACCACCGGCTCCCTACTCCCCGGACCCCGCCGTCTACTCCCCATCTCTTCTACCATGTGAGGAGCCCATGCTGCTGCTGCTGTTAGGGAGACTGCACCGCACCTGAGCGCCCTGTGCTGGCATGTGTGCCTCCCCGATACAGCAATCCGTCTACACCTGGTTCAGCACTCCGTTCATTAGAAAGGGAGCATACTCCCAGCAGCAAGCAGACATGGTGGAGAGCTGGCAGGGCGGACAGCTCGGGGGCACCACAATTGTGGAGGGTGGGGATGACAGCCAGTGTTCTGGTGGTAGTGGTCACAGTGATGCGAGTGGGCCATGCAGATGGCTCCCCCCCTCTGCTGGGTCTGCCATGATACGTGTCCTGTTTGCACCCACTAGTTACGCCACTGGTGGGTGGCCTCAATATTTACTGATGGGAGCCCCCACAAATTTGTAGCCCTGGGGCCCCCACAAGCCTTAATCCGGTCCTGCCCTTCATTCTGTGTCTCTATGTGTCCCCCTCCCCCCCTTCAGACAGAAAGTGAGAGTGCGTTAGTTTTTGTGTGTGTCTGCGTTGTTTCACCCCCCCCCCCCCCCCTTCCTTACCTTCAGCTGGGAGCCGGAAGCCAGGGAGCCTGCTAGTCAGGAGCAGGGGTGGCCAAGCAGCTGGGATCTCAGGGAGCGTGACGCTGGCGCTGCAGTCATGCTCCCTCCCAGCAGCAAGAGACTGGATGCTTCTGCTGCTGCTCAAACGCCGCTGAGCACCATGTCCACGGGTCTAGCTCGGCGGCGCAGTGGTAACGGGCGGGAGGACGGCAGCAGCACAATGACGGAGGCGGGCGGGTGGAATAGAGATGATGCCCTGGTCGGCAGCGCACCCTTCTGCTGGGCCTGCCACGACACCCAGGTCACGTGCCCTGCTCGACCCCCCTTAGTTACGCCTCTGCCTAGGGGTGCGGAGTCTAATGGGAATTCTGGTGCTTTTCAAGAGGTGCCACAAGGCAGGATTGTCTTTGCTGCAGAGAACTTCCAGGTTGCGACCCTCCAGGGAAGTACAGAGTAAGACAGGTTGAGGGAAATTAATATTTCAGTAATACTAATGGTAGTCACAGGAGGGTACAGTATAGAAGATGTTTACTTTAGGAAAGGCACTGATTATGTTGACAGTAAGTATTTACACGTAGTAGCAGGTGGATAATATGAGTTCAGTATGTGCACTGGAACCTGGATAGTCTAATAGTTAGACCAATAAATGGTGCAGGAGCAGCATATACTACAGGTAGAGAGGCAATGCAGGACAGTGTATGCAGGATCTGAATATTGCAGTCTGCGTACAAAGCATCTGGAGACGTTGTAGCAGAAGCAATAAATGCAGGAACAGGAGGAATGCTATAAAATGAATAAGCAGCAACTGAAAAGGTACTTTCTGAAGCAGTAATGCTGAAACTGGAGGATATGCTCTATCACAGTATCACCAGGAGCCTTCACAGGCAATCCAGAGAGAGGGAGATATGAATATCAGGCAATGCTGCAAGGACCAGTAAGGGCTGTAACACACTGGCCGGTTTCTCCCGGATGGCAAAAAGCCGGACAAACTTTGTCCAGCTTTTTGCCATCCGGGAGAAACCGGCAGAGTCTGTCACACAGGACGGCTTTGAGCCGTGTGTAATGCTGTGCGCATGCGCAGCATCAGACACGGCTTGGAAAAAAACCGTTGTGTGTGAAAGCTCCCCTTCACACACACGGTTCACTGGCTGCAAAGACGGCCCGGCGGCCGCCCGGCCGCCGGACCTTCCAGTGGTGAGACCCGGCTGCAACCCGCAAGCCGTGCCGGGGCCGTGCAGTGTGAAGGGACCCTAGCCCTCACACTGTTAACTACAATGCCGGCACAGGAAAAAGCCGTCCGGCTTTTTCCTGGCCGGCAAAAGCCGGGTAGTGTGTTTTAGCCCTAAGGGTTTAATTAGGCTGCCCAGTAGTAGGTGCATCCTGATTGGATAGTGATGCTCATGGATCCGGATTGGCTTACTGGAGATGGAAGAAAATCCAAGGTGGCAGCACCCATGGCGTGCCTATATGTTTTAACTAGTGTAGGGCATATCTAGTATGCACTCCTTTATTATCATTTTGTGATGTGTTAGACATAGGGGGTATTCAATTAGGGCCGTTTTTTCACCTAGGCAAGAAGACTGCACTTTTTTTGCTATTTTTTAGGGTGAATGGGGATTGGCCCTTATTCAGTAGCAGGGCCATTTTTTCGCCTAGGTGAAAAATTCGGCAGGAGCGAAAAAATATGTGGATCCACATGTTTTCGCACAAGCGCCGGTGAAAATGTGGGCTGTTTTCACCGATTTTGAGGTATTTTGCACCAATGCCTTTTTGCAAAAAAAATAAGTGAATAGGCATTGGCGAAAATGCCTTAAAAATGGGCGAAAACAGCCAGCAATTAAAAATGCCGAGGGGTGAATCCAAAATTATTGGAGTTAATTGATTACTCCCCATATTGTGGCAACACTATATATAAGTCTGTTGCAGTGCCAATTTAAATTATAAGGTGTCACACAAGTCAGGGATAAAGCAAAAAATAAATATATGCAACACCGATATGCTGCTGCTGCTGCTGCTGCTGCTGCTGAATATGGAGGGCTGGGTGCCTAGACAATTGGAGTATCACAAAACATGCTATTGAACACCAAAACTGTAACACTTAGAGGTTCTGACATTCACCGCGGTGTTCTATAACTTGACTTAGTTGCCCTCTGTGAAACGCAAAACAAAGTGCATTGGTGGATAACTAACTAGCGAAACAAAAAAAGAAAGAAAGAAAGTGTGAATTAACGTTTCACCACTTTTATCAGGAATTAACAGTCACAACGTAACACTAACCTTAAATACCATTTTCCCATACTGTGAATGCCACACTGCATGGTCTGTCCCAAAGGGCCGGTTGACTGGCATCACTAGCACTTGCTAATCGCCATAGTACTCTATGATGATGAACAATATTGGTAGCTATATTGTACTGTATTTTGAAAAAGTCTTGTGAGAAGAAATACATTTAATTATCTTGGGCTAAAGGAGTCTTTATCTCATTACATACTTTTTGAATCATTGAATTGCATAAAGAGATCAGGTATGGATCTAATTGATACTGCAAGGAAAACATTTCTTTGGATTTGTGACTAATTATTCAGTGGTACAGACATGGAGACCCTTTCTTGTTCACTGCCAGAGGAACATACCTGGATGCTGTGACCTACTGCTAATCTTATTACTATACTATCAAAAGGGGTGTAGTATGGTATGCCGGCGGCCGGGCTCCCGGCGACCAGCATACCGGTGCCGGGAGCCCGACCACCGGCATACCGACAGCGTGGCGAGCGCAAATGAGCCCCTTGCGGGAAATGAGCCCCTTGCGCCGGGATCCCGACAGTCGGCATACTGAAGACCACCCATCATAGGTGCTCTAGAAAACAGTGTGCTGTTCAAAGAATGGGCACTCTGCTTTATATGGTGGTGTGCTCTATCTATTGATAGTATACTTTTTTACACTAATAACAGCAAGAAGTCACTGCAACAATTTGCTTCTTAATCTTAACCTGATCCATCTCCTTAAAAACTTTATAGCATAAATTGAATGTTTTTTTGTTTGTTTTTAAGATGTCTGAATATACAGTACTAACTTTATGTTGTCTTTTATTTGCTATTTGACTAGTATTACTGTAAAACTGACTTCACTGATGGTTTCTTCTTTTATATTTTTCAATATTTTATACAGTTTATTAAACATTTTTACCAGCACTGTCTCCATTTGTTCTTTTTTCATGTTATCAAAGGACCGGTTCTATTGAAAAGATGGTCACTATTTATTTAGTATTATATATTTAATAATTTATTATCAACTAATGCTTGGTTACATTTGAAGTAACATTGGTTTATGCCAGGAGTTACTGTTTAATTGTTTGTATATTGAATTTATTCACATTAGTGTAGTAAGTATTTGTTAAAGGCAAAGTCACAGACAACATTCTGTATTTGCCTATGGTTAGGAAATAAATATATGCTGATTTCACCTCCTGTTTACACATACAAACTGTTTACATGACCTGTATTCCTGTAAATTATATTATGTTATTTATCATATTAAATCTGAGAAGGTCAGCTCGCTCAAAAGAGACATTAGGCTCAAAGCAAAAAAAAAGAGTAACTTTACATTTTGGCAAAACCATGTTGCACTGCAGGTAGGGACAGATTTAAAATGTGCAAGAACAGAAATAACCAACTGGGTTGGAAGGGGCGCTCAAGGTGTAGCTCCAATTAATGTGTATTTATCAGCTGTCTAGATTGGCTAGTCACACCTATAACATCATACATACAAACAAGTAAAACAGAAATGAGACAGCGCTGACTGAGATGGATTGTCGATAAAATTACAATAATATTTAATGAATTCAAATTACAATAAAATATTTAAATGAAATAGGTCTCACTGCACTAATGAGCTTATAGTCACCATACATATAGATTAATCACTTGCCGCTTAATCCAATGTCCCCAGGGGACCCGCACGATTAGAATGTCCCTTATTCGGGCCGAATGCTTGTAATAACAACGCTGGAGGAATAACTGTCCCAGTAGTGTGGCAATACAACAGGAAAGTCCTCACCAGTAGTGCGTAGTTGTGATGATGTTCGGTCCTTGTTATATGGATGTGGGTACAAATAACAGCGCTTTTTTGGCAGAGTCCACAGAGGTCCAAGCGGTGATAAATAGTCAGTGAAAAGGTGACACAGGCTCACACCTGACGCGTTTCACAGCTAACTGCTGCTTTATCAAAGGTGACTGTGATCCTAACTGGCACTGTATTTATACCTGAGTTAATTACTCCATTCATTACAGCTGGTTTAGACAATCCATCTCATTGCATGTGTGTAAATTACTAAAAATCATCACTATATGTATTATGTAGATAGACTCAAGGCATTATAAAAGACACAATATACACTATGAACCATTATACCTTATTGTTGTTGTTAAAATATACACAAATTCAGTCCGAAAGTGCTGGAACGCACGCGGACTTCCGGACTTCCGGTTAATGACCCGCATAGGTTGTTATGGAGATAGATCTTCTCCAATCGTGTACCGCGGACGTAGTCACTTCCGGTCCGTGACCCGCACAGGTTGTTATGGAGATGAAGTCTATCTCTACTCCAATCATATAGCGCACACAAGGTCACGTGACCGGCACTTAGTGGAACGCATATTGCGCTAGAAAACCTATCTATATTCGTCCGGCTCGTAACATAATAAAGTTACATAGATTATCTATTCTTCTAGCCTACCGTCATCAAATTATTATATTGGCAAATAGAGGGAATTTCATTTAATAAAATCCTATAGTTAATACGGAACACTCTTAGCCGGCTGGTAACATTATACAGTTGCGTAAATTATCTGCAAAGAAAAAAAGGGGGATGTCTCCCAGCGCTAACGTTGTCAGGTATGTAATAGGTGGTCAATGGCAGTATCTGCTCGTAGAAATTAAAATCACTCAAAATCACTGCTCGTAGAAATTAAAATCACTCAAACATCGATATAATTTCAAAATAAAAATAATATTTTATTAATCTGGCACAGGATAAAAAGTTCTTTTATACAGTGGACCCTAATACAGAGATCCTCACTATTATCAAAAAAATACTAAAGTGATCCTAATACCGGTATATACAGTTTACACAAAACAATCACATACAACAATGAACATATAAAACCAGTGATACGCTAAGTAGCGATTTATTCACTTGGTAAGTACTTGTAATCCTCAGGTAAGTATAGGCATGTGGGAATAGGTACTATAACATAGTCACCTATCATGCAGGGAATTAGCCCAACAAATATTCTGGTTAATACCAGCCAAGAGGTGTGTAGTCCTTCCAAGGTAGGAATCAGTAAATCACTAAGGCAGGATCCTGAGGAAGCCTGCGGTGTCAGGCGAAACTAGTAGATTGCGGAGCTATCATATATGTCTGCCGGCAGACACCCGTTCTACAACCTCCTGTGACTTTGAAGTAAGTGCCCTTAGCATTTTTGGACATTCCTATTTAGGAGCTGACGATTCCTGCCTTAGTGATTTACTGATTCCTACCTTGGAAGGACTACACACCTCTTGGCTGGTATTAACCAGAATATTTGTTGGGCTAATTCCCTGCATGATAGGTGACTATGTTTTCTTTCAAAAAATGAAATTAGGTTCTTTTGGAAGAATATTTACTAGTATATTGTCTTGTTTTAAGATATTATAGTTTTTCGATATAATTTCTCTTACTTCTGCATGACAGTTATTATAAGTTGAAATAAATGATATATCTGAAAATGGTTTCTCATCTCTTTTATTTTTATAACTATCCTTAGATGGATTAAGGAGTTGATCTCTTTCGATACTCTTAACTTCATTCAGTGCTTTTTCTAATAGGTGGCTTGGGTACCCTCTATCTATAAAAGAATCTATCATGGTTTATGCTTGGGAGTCAAAAGAAGTCATAGTAGAACAGTTTCTTCTGATATGTAATAATTGACTCTTAGGGATGCCTTTTTTCCATGATGAGTGATGTGCACTGTTAAAGTGTAGATAGGCATTTGTGCCTGTCTCTTTTACATAATTACATGTGACAATTTTTTTATTTACAACTTCTAACGAAACATCCAAAAAATTAATCAAGGAAGTGTTAAAGGAGTGAGTGAAAGTGAGGTTATATGAACTATTATTCAAATACGTGACAAAGGAAAGTGCCGATGCATAATCCCCATCCCAAATAATAAATAAATCATCTATGTAACGCCCATGGAGGACCAGGTGCGCGCCGAACTCGCCCCCCCCACACGAGCCGGTCTTCGACCTCGCCCATGTAGAGATTGGCGTAGCTCAGCACGAACCTGGTCCCCATGGCTGTGCCCATCACCTGAAGATAAAAAGTGTCCAAAAATAAAAAATAATTATGTTTTAAAATAAAAGAGATAGAGTCCAAAATAAACTGTTTATGTTTCTCCCTGAGGTCTCCATCTTTATACAATCGATTAGCAATCATGTGTATACCTAAATCATGGGGGATGTTTGAATATAGGCTCTGTACGTCTAATGTCAAGAATTCATAAGAGTCCTCCCATTTTATTTCTTTTATCATATTTAAGAAGTGTGTGGTATCTTTGATGTGTGACCTCAGGGTAGAAACACGTGACTGTAAGTGTGACTCAACATAATGGGATAAATTAGAAGTGAGGGAACTTACACCAGAAATAATAGGACGACCAGGGGGTGACGTGAGGGATTTGTGTATCTTGGGGAGGTGATAATAAGTTGGTACAATTGGATGAGAACAGAAGAGAAACTGGTATTCTTCTTTTGTGATGACATGCTCCCCAACTGCATCTGAAAGTAGGTGTTGGAGTTCTAATAAGTATTTCTCTGTTGGGTCAGTTAGTAGTGTTATGTAAAAAGTTTTATCTCCTAACTGTCTCTCCGCTTCCTCTATATAATCTTTCCGATCCTGTATAATAAGACCCCCCCCCCCCCTTATCAGCAGCCTTAAAAATAATCGAGCTGTCTTTAGTGAATTTTCTTAGGGCTTTCTTTTCCCATTTATTAATGTTCTCTTTTTTCTTTGTGGTTTTAGTATTTTCTATACATAATGTTTTAAAGTCATCTAGTGTGGTTTTATAGAAACTCTCTATGCTTACACCTTTGGATTTAATCGGATAAAAATCTATTTAATTTTTAAAAAGTTTACGTTCTTCACTGATATCAAAAATCTTAATCTTTTTAGGGGATGATCTTCCTGGGTTCTCCTTGAGAAGTTCAGTGAGTATCTGCATAGCTGCTGTATCTCCTGTATCCAATAATATAGGGTATGCTTCTTCAGCATTTTTTGATAAGGTTTGTTTAGCAAAATATTTTTTGCGACATAGGGTTCTTACAAACCGGTTCAGTTCTGTGAATAAATCAAAAATATTCGGGGATGCCGTGGGAGAGAATTTTAATCCTTTAGCTAATAATTGAATTTCGCTTACTGACAAATTCTTTGAGGATAGGTTAAATATGTTTTTTCCTTGACTTTTTCTTCTAAGCGCTTTTACTCTCTTAAGTGTTTCTTTCTTGCCTCCTCTTCTTCCTCTAGGCTTGGGTTTCTTCTCCTCTTTGGGGGGTCCCTTTGCCACTCTCTGTCTCTGTCCCAGGTTCCCTGTTTCCGTTGTTCTAAAAAACTCTCCTTGCTGCTGGTTGATATTGGTTCCTTAAATTTTGGCCTTATCCTGGTTCTAAAGTTGTTCTTTTTTGATGTTCTAGTGTTTCTACTCTCTTTTCACTTTCTAATGTTCTATCTCTGTCAGCAAACCGATAATTATTTTGTGAGCGATATTGTTGTCTCCCTCTGTTCCTGAAATTTCTAGGACTATCTGTCTTGAAATCCCTATACTGAGTGTGTTCCATTCCCTTAGTAATATCTTTTCTCTCTAAGTTTCGACTTCTGTCTCTATTTTTCTGATACCTATAGGTCCTGACATTGCCTGATCGGTAATCTTCCAGATCTCGTTGGAACTTTTTACACTTGGTGTTAATCAAGGACTGTTCAAATTTGGTAACTTGTTCGGTTACAAATGAATCCCTCTCTTTATATTCCCTATCTTGGCAAAAAGGTTCCAAATCAACTTTTAAAGCTTCAATTTCAATTTCTAATTTTTTCACTTTGGAACTTCTATATTCAATAACAAGTTCCATTGGTGAAAAATAACATTTATCTAATATTGCTTCCCATTTGGTTTGGAATTCTGTTGTGTCTTGGAATATGGAGGGTTTGAAAAGTCTGAGTCCTCTTGGTATTAACTTTTTATCTAAGTATTTTGTAAATTGACACTGTCCAACCAGTGTCTGGACTCAGACTTTAGCAGATCCTCCAGTTTCCGAAAATCATTCCTGAGTTTATCATCAGTTACTTCTTCTTTGTTTCTCTCTAGGGGCATATCCCATTTTGAGAGGGATATGCCCCTAGAGAGAAACAAAGAAGAAGTAACTGATGATAAACTCAGGAATGATTTTCGGAAACTGGAGGATCTGCTAAAGTCTGAGTCCAGACACTGGTTGGACAGTGTCAATTTACAAAAATACTTAGATAAAAAGTTAATACCAAGAGGACTCAGACTTTTCAAACCCTCCATATTCCAAGACACAACAGAATTCCAAACCAAATGGGAAGCAATATTAGATAAATGTTATTTTTCACTAATGGAACTTGTTATTGAATATAGAAGTTCCAAAGTGAAAAAATTAGAAATTGAAATTGAAGCTTTAAAAGTTGATTTGGAACCTTTTTGGCAAGATAGGGAATATAAAGAGAGGGATTCATTTGTAACCGAACAAGTTACCAAATTTGAACAGTCCTTGATTAACACCAAGTGTAAAAAGTTCCAACGAGATCTGGAAGATTACCGATCAGGCAATGTCAGGACCTATAGGTATCAGAAAAATAGAGACAGAAGTCGAAACTTAGAGAGAAAAGATATTACTAAGGGAATGGAACACACTCAGTATAGGGATTTCAAGACAGATAATCCTAGAAATTTCAGGAACAGAGGGAGACAACAATATCGCTCACAAAATAATTATCGGTTTGCTGACAGAGATAGAACATTAGAAAGTGAAAAGAGAGTAGAAACACTAGAACATCAAAAAAGAACAACTTTAGAACCAGGAGCAAGGCCAATATTTAAGGAACCAATATCAAACAGTAGCAAGGAGAGTTTTTTAGAACAACGGAAACAGGGAACCTGGGACAGAGACAGAGAGTGGCAAAGGGACCCCCCAAAGAGGAGAATAAACCCAAGCCTAGAGGAAGAAGAGGAGGCAAGAAAGAAACACTTAAGAGAGTAAAAGCCCTTAGAAGAAAAAGTCAAGGAAAAAACATATTTAACCTATCCTCAAAGAATTTGTCAGAAAGCGAAATTCAATTATTAGCTAAAGGATTAAAATTCTCTCCCACGGCATCCCCGATTATTTTTGATTTATTCATAGAACTGAACCGGTTTGTAAGATCCCTATGTCGCAAAAAATATTTTGCTAAACAAACCTTATCAAAAAATGCTGAAGAAGCATACCCTATATTACTGGATACAGGAGATACAGCAGCTATACAGATACTCACTGAACTTCTCGAGGAGAACCCAGAAAGATCATCCCCTGAGAAGATTAAGATTCTTGATATCAGTGAAGAATGTAAACTTTTTAAAAATAAATCAGATTTTTATCCGATTAAATCCAAAGGTGTAAGCATAGAGAGTTTCTATAAAACCACACTAGATTACATTAAAACATTATGTATAGAAAATACTAAAACCACAAAGAAAAAAGAGAACATTAATAAATGGGAAAAGAAAGCCCTAAGAAAACTCACTAAAGACAGCTCGATTATTTTTAAGGCTGCTGATAAGGGGGGGGGGGGGTTTATTATACAGGATCGGAAAGATTATATAAAGGAAGCGGAGAGACAGTTAGGAGATAAAACTTTTTACATAACACTACTAACTGACCCAACAGAGAAATACTTATTAGAACTCCAACACCTCCTTTCAGATGCAGTTGGGGAGCATGTCATCACAAAAGAAGAATACCAGTTTCTCTTCTGTTCTCATCCAATTGTACCAACTTATTATCACCTCCCCAAGATACACAAATCCCTCACGTCACCCCCTGGTCGTCCTATTATTTCTGGTGTAAGTTCCCTCACTTCTAATTTATCCCGTTATGTTGATTCACACTTACAGTCACGTGTTTCTACCCTGAGATCACACATCAAAGATACCACACACTTCTTAAATATGATAAAAGAAATAAAATGGGAGGACTCTTATGCGTTCTTGACATTAGACGTACAGAGCCTATATTCAAACATCCCCCATGATTTAGGTATACACACGATTGCTAATCGATTGGATAAAGTTGGAGACCTCAGGGAGAAACATAAACAGTTTATTTTGGACTCTATCTCTTTTATTTTAAAACATAATTATTTTTTATTTTTGGACACTTTTTATCTTTAGGTGATGGGCACAGCCATGGGGACCAGGTTCGCGCAGAGCTACGCCAATCTCTACATGGGCGAGGTCGAAGACCGGCTCGTGTGGGGGGGCGAGTTCGGTGTGCACCTGGTCCTCTATGGGCGTTACATAGATGATTTATTTATTATTTGGGATGGGGATTATGCATCGGCACTTTCCTTTGTCACGTATTTGAATAATAATTTATATAACCTCACTTTCACTCACTCCTTTAACACTTCCTTGATTAATTTTTGGATGTTTCGTTAGAAGTTGTAAATAAAAAAATTGCCACATGTAATTATGTAAAAGAGACAGGCACAAATGCCTATCTACACTTTAACAGTGCACATCACTCATCATGGAAAAAAGGCATCCCTAAGAGTCAATTATTACGTATCAGAAGAAACTGTTCTACTATGACTTCTTTTGACTCCCAAGCAAAAACCATGATAGATTCTTTTATAGATAGAGGGTACCCAAGCCACCTATTAGAAAAAGCACTGAATGAAGTTAAGAGTATCGAAAGAGATCAACTCCTTAATCCATCTAAGGATAGTTATAAAAATAAAAGAGATGAGAAACCATTTTCAGATATATCATTTATTTCAACTTATAATAACTGTCATGCAGAAGTAAGAGAAATTATATCGAAAAACTATAATATCTTAAAACAAGACAATATACTAGTAAATATTCTTCCAAAAGAACCTAATTTCATTTTTCGAAAGAATAAATCTCTCAAAAATATATTAGCCCCCTGCCACCTGAAAAGAATCGAGGAAGGTAACAATCCTAAAAGTAGCTTAGAAAGAACAGACTGGCTCACACAGTTGGGTAATAAAACTAAAGGGTTTTTTAAATGTGGAAGGAATAGATGCTTAACCTGCAACTTTACAGCTGATCATACTGTAAGGATTAATATAGATGGGGAAGAGAAACCATACGAAATAAAAACATATACGAATTGCAATACATTTTACGTAATCTATATGCTGACCTGCAGATGTAACTTAAAATATATTGGTAGGACTACACGTCCCTTAAAAGTAAGATTTCTTGAGCACCGCAGAAACATCCTGAAAAAAGTTCTAACACACAGTGTATCGAAACACTATGCGGATTTCCATAAAGGAAACCCCAAATGTCTGAAGGTGACAGGCTTAGAATTCATCAGTAAAACGATACGAGGGGGGGATCGGTCTAAGACCCTCTGTAAACAAGAAGTATTCTGGATGCTTAAAATGAATAGTATATTCCCTGCAGGTCTAAACGAGTCGGTAGAACTCAATTGCGTGATCTAAATCATGGAGTTTTACCCCTCACCTACCCAACCCTTCTCCCCCCCCCTTTTACCCCCTCTCCCCCCCCTCCTTCACCCCCCTCCCTTCCGTTACTCTCTTTCAGTGCCAATATATATTCTTTCAGTTATACTTGTTTTATCAGCGGGTTTCATTGAGCAAGTGGAACCTGCTGTTGTAACCTATAGCATAAAATAAAACAAGAGATCCCTTTCCAGTTCAATTGCTATAAGGTTTACTTATTTCCCATGAATAGTTGTTACGTCTCCCTAGAAGTAGATAATTACATACTAAGTAGTAATTATGTACGCCTATTTTTCCTGACATTTCCGCTTATTGATATGTTCCAAGCTAATATGTACAGATATTTACCTGATCATTGTATGAAGTACTTGTTTTCTATTTATATTAATATAACAATGGCTAAATAACTGGATGGTGAATAAGATGTAAGATTGTTCTGTATTTTTATTAAATGAAATCTTCCCTATCTGTCATAACAATGATTAGAAGATGGAAAGTGAGAGAAATAGATAATTTACGCAACTGTATAATGTTACCAGCCGGCTAAGACTGTTCCGTATTAACTATAGGATTTTATTAAATTAAATTCCCTCTATTTGCCAATATAATAATTTGATGACGGTAGGCTAGAAGAATAGATAATCTATGTAACTTTATTATGTTACGAGCCGGACGAATATAGATAGGTTTTCTAGCGCAATATGCATTCCACTAAGTGCCGGTCACGTGACCTCGTGTGCGCTATATGATTGGAGTAGAGATAGACTCCATCTCCATAACAACCTGTGCGGGTCATGGACCGGAAGTGACTACGTCCGCGGTACACAATTGGAGAAGATCTATCTCCATAACAACCTATGCGGGTCATTAACCGGAAGTCCGGAAGTCCGCGTGCGTTCCAGCACTTTCGGACTGAATTTGTGTATATTTTAACAACAACAATAAGGTATAATGGTTCATAGTGTATATTGTGTCTTTTATATTGCCTTGAGTCTATCTACATAATACATATAGTGATGATTTTTAGTAATTTACACACATGCAATGAGATGGATTGTCTGAACCAGTTGTAATGAATGGAGTAATTAACTCAGGTATAAATACACTACCAGTTAGGATCACAGTCACCTTTGATAAAGCAGCAGTTAGCTGTGAAACGCGTCAGGTGTGAGCCTGTGTCACCTTTTCACTGACTATTTATCACCGCTTGGACCTCTGTGGACTCTGCCAAAAAAGCGCTGTTATTTGTACCCACATCCATATAACAAGAACCGAACATCATCACAACTACGCACTACTGGTGAGGACTTTCCTGTTGTATTGCCACACTACTGGGACAGTTATTCCTCCAGCGTTGTTATTACAAGCATTCGGCCCGGGGATTGTGCAACAACCCCAGGATAAGGGACATTCTAATCGTGCGGGTCCCCTGGGGACATTGGATCAAGCGGCAAGTGATTAATCTATATGTATGGTGACAATAAGCTCATTAGTGCAGTGAGACCTATTTCATTTAAATATTTTATTGTAATTTTAATTCATTAAATATTATTGTAATTTTATCGACAATCCATCTCAGTCAGTGCTGTCTCATTTCTGTTTTTCTTACAGATTTAAAATGTGCAGAGATATAGATTTAAGACATGCCTCCCAACTGTCCCGATTCAAGACCGTCCCACTATTTGGGCACTGTCCCACCGGACGGCCGCAGTGTCCTGTGTGTGGGAATAAGGAGTTGGGAGATCCTGTTATCATTGCGTCAGCAAGTGATCCCTGAATAGATGGCATCTATACAGTGTAGGGAGGTGAGCCGGGGCTGCCCAACTGCTCGTGGAGCGCTGGGCACGTCCCCAAAATGATTAAAACAGTGTCGTGCCACGAGGCCATGCCACTCTCAATCGAGGCCAGGCCCCCTCCCACTCGAGGCCACTCCCCCTTTCCTGGACTCTTACCTACGGCACGCGAGGGTCCTGTTTTCAGCAAGCCAAAAGTTGGGAGGTATGTTTAAGAGGATCTTGTCAAAAATCAATCCAAAATCGAAATTGCAGTGTAATAAAGCTGTCCAGTATTTATGAGCTACATGCAAAAGCAGAAAGTGCTTACCCTGCATGCAAAAATATAAATTAATGTAGTTGACCCCTTGCAGTGGTTTGTCCAGGTGCACACTTAGGGGTATATTCAATAATACTGATAGGCTGGCTATTGAAGTCTATTATCGTGTATGACACCCAATGGAGATTTCAATGGGCGTGTGCAGACTATCTACCACCTTATATGGTCAAAGTTACATAGTAACATAGTATCTTAGGTTGAAAAAAGACAATTGTCCATCAGATTCAACCTATTTGTGGTCTCCTATGCACGATTATTTTGTATAAAATTTTGACTGAAGTTGCTGACTGCCGTTCCGATTAATCCCTCTTTTTTTATAATAACCATAGTGCGTGACTATGCCCCGTAACCCTGGATATCCTTATCCATTAGGAATTTATCTAACCCATTCTTAAAGGTGTTGACTGAGTTGGCCATTACAACACCCTCAGGCAGGGAATTCCAAACACGTATCGTCCTTACCGTAAAAAAGCCTTTACGCCGTATTGTGTGGAATCTCCTCTACTCTAACCTGAGCGAGTGTCCACGAGTACTCTGTGTTGATCTAACCAAAAACAGGTCCTGCGCAAGATCTGTATATTGTCCCCTTATATATTTGTAAATGTTGATCATGTCCCCTCTTAATCTCCTCTTTTCCAGTGTAAACATGCCTTGTCTTGCCAGCCTTTCCTCGTATTCCAGCGTCTCCATACCCTTAATTAGTTTGGTCGCCCGCCTTTGAACCTTTTCTAGCTCCCTGATATCCTTTTTGTAGTAAAGTGCCCAGAATTGTACACAGTATTCAAGGTGTGGCCTCACAAGGGATCTATATAACGGGAGTATAATACTCTCGTCCCTAGCATCAATTCCCCGTTTTATGCATGCTAATATCTTATTAGCCTTCTTTGCTGCAGTCCTACTTTGGGTACTACTGCTTAGTTTGTTATCTATGAGGACACCTAAGTCCTTTTCCAGTACAGAATCCCCTAATTTTACCCCATTTAGTAGGTAGGTGTTATTTTTGTTCTTGTTACCACAGTGCATTACCTTACACTTGTCTGTATTGAAGCGCATTCTCCATTTCGCTTGCCAAGATTCTAATTTAACTAAGTCATTCTGAAGCGAATCAGCATCCCCCTCCGCATTTATAACTTTACACAATTTGGAATCATCTGCAAAAATTGACACCATGCTCTCTAGACCTTCTCTTAGGTCGTTAATGAAAATATTGAACAATAGCGGTCCTAATACTGAGCCTTGCGGCACACCACTTAGCACTTCAGTCCAAGTTGAAAAAGATCCATTAACCACAACGCGCTGCTCCCTATTATCTAACCAGTTTTTGACCCAAGTGCATATTGTGCTTCCTAGCCCTGATTCTTGTAGCTTGTAGATAAGTCTCATGTGTGGTACAGTATCAAACGCTTTGGCAAAATCTAAAAAGATTACATCCACCACTTTACCCTGATCTAGGTTTGCGCTAACTGTTTCATAAAAGCCAAGTAAGTTGGTTTGTCAGGATCTGTCCTTCCTAAACCCATGTTGATTCCTTTTAGTGACCTTATTGACTTCAAGGAACTTCTGAATACTATCTCTTAAAATACCTTCCAATACTTTCCCCACTATAGATGTAAGACTAACTGGTCTATAATTACCTGGTACAGCTTTACTTCCCTTTTTGAATATAGGCACTACTTCCGCTATACTTGATATTACTGAATCCTTAAAGATCAAAAATAGCGGTTTTGCAAGTTCAGAATGAAGCTCCATTAGAACCCTTGGGTGAATACCATCGGGACCTGGTGACTTATTAATCTTTAAATGTTTTAATCGGTCACAGACTACATCCTCCCTTAAATAAGTACCTATCAGTGGGATATTCTCATTATTGAGATTATATGTTAGTCCCTGAATTGGGTCCTCTCTAGAAAATACTGTTGAAAAAAACTCATTTAGTGTGTCCGCTATGTCATTATCATTTTTGCTTAAGACTCCCAACTTGTCTTTTAAAGGGTCTATACTCTCCTTCTTTAATCTCTTGCTATTAATGTATTTAAAGAATTTTTTGGGATTCGCTTTGCTTTCCTTTGCTACTAGTTTTTCAGTTTCTACTTTAGCCGCTCTTATTTCCTTTTTGAATATTTTGTTACATTCCTTATAGTGCTGAAATGACTCTGCTTCCCCGTCAGATTTGTATTTTTTAAATGCTCGCCTTTTTTTGCCCATAAATTCCTTAATCTTTTTGTTAAGCCACATCGGTGTATGATTTTTATTCCTTTTTTTGCTGCTCGTAGGAATAAATTTGAGTGTATTTTTAGCTAGCAGGAATTTTAGTACCTCCCATTTCTCCGTAGTATTTTTTCCTAAAAACAAACCTTCCCATTCAATATCCCTGAAAAATACCCCCACACATTACACTAACAGCCTATAGCTGTTATGCGGTCACTCATAAGGTACTTTTAATCTCCAGGGAAATATCACCACCAAGAAGAATAATGAGACGGGAGTTGCCCCCTCTGCAATTCACTCACTGTGCTTCACTTGTATCTTTGCATGTAACATAAAACTCCAAGACCGATTCTATAATAGTCCAGGCAGGGGTTAAAGTGGGGGGAACGAGCGCTGTCACCTTACTTAGGCACATTTGGTACATCTAAAGCCTTAAGAGAGTTCAGCTGCGGAGGATGTGTGTGTGTGTGTGTGTGTGTGGGTGGGGCTAAACCGATACCTGTCTCTTTGGGCTTTACATCAACACAAATGTACTTCGTGGAACATTTACTAAGTAGTGATAAGAGCAGAGAAATGAGCCAGTGGAGAAGTTGCCCATGGCAACCAATCAGCACTGAAGTAACATCTATAATTTGCATACTATAAAATGATACAGAGCTGTTGATTGGTTCTTTACTGGCTCACTTCTCTGCTCTTATCACTGCTTAGTAAATGTCCCCCTTAGTCTTGGAGAGTGATAATGAGTAAGGGGCATTACGGTGTGTGGCATGTTGTGTAATGGGCATTACTATAGGGAGGAAAAATGAAAAATAATCTAAGGGGCATCAATCAGGATTTTTTTTTCTCTGTAGAGGCCAATGTCTGGGCGCGCAGGTTGCAAAACTGGGGTATAAGGCAGTCTTTTCTTGCAAGTCCACACCCCTTGCAGCAAGGCAACGACCTTGCGTCGAGGCTACACACACTTTGTGGAATGCTGTCGCCAAATTCTTTATTTTTAAAATGTTTATGGGGGTGGGGGCCCATTTTTAACTGTTTGCACTGGGAGTCAAATTGCCTAGAAACGGCCCTATTTGTTTAACTAAAATGCCATGGGATGGGGGAGAGGAGCCAGAGAGTTTTTAGGCAGGGGAGGAGCTAAATTTGTAGTTACGTCACTGCTTAATTCCCTGCACTACAGAAAAATAATGTAGTCCAGGCATGTGGGATGATCTCCCCCAACCTGGTTACAAACAATTAAAGGGCACATATTCTAGAAATCAAATGTTGGTAGGGCCTTACCACTTATTGGCTGGTTATCACCTGGCAATGTTACCTCACAAATTTCCATAGGATGTATGGAGGTGAGTGCACTATGTACCCTATCAACCCCATAATGACAGTTGCATCCGAGTGGGCAGCCATATTTGAAAGCGGAGAGTCCTCAATTTCAAATTAGGTGTCCCCTTACTATTTATTGTTTGGTAATCACCAGACAATAGCTAAAACAGTACAAAAAATAACAGTTTCCATAGATTTGGGGGTATCTAAAGCTCAATGCTCCCCCGTATTATATTCAATTAAAAAGTGCCTCATTTATTGCTGTAGGTTGTCTGATTTATAAAATGGTAGTCCTTGTAGAGCTACCATATTCTTCACATACTGTAAAAAGTGCTTCAACCGAGATAGCAAAAATATTTGAAATAAATGCATTTTTATTGCAATTGCAGATTTTTGTTTTATCAATACCTACACATAGGATGCTTTTTTTTTTTAAATCAGGTATTTTTTATAGGATCCTTCTTTTACTATTTTGGAAAGGTGGATTATTGGCAAAACAAGAACTGCAAAGTATTTATTTGTGGTGTTTATAAGAAAAAAAAATCACTTGCTTTTGGTTGCCTCTTTTGAAATTTCAATAAAAAACACTTTTTTTGGCCATTTAGGTAAAATATTTGTTGATGTATTAGAATGAGTGAAAAGACTAATGGTATTTTTGAAAATACAATGTCTTCTGAAGAAAACAAGGTATCATTTGTGTGAGTACTGCATAAAAAAAAATATCATTGATATTGTTGTAATTGGATGAATGCAAATGTAAAAAAATCACCATGGTTTGAAATGGTGTAGTGAATTCCCCCACAATATCTCAATCCCCTCCTTAAGTACTGCACAGGACCTTATAACAGTTACAGGGAGCATTATACGGGGCATACAAATTGTTCTCATTGACTTTGCTAGGGGTAAATTTATCATTAGCCACATTTTCAATGCCGATGTGATAAATACTTTTGACGTAAATTTGCAATTAATCTCTTGCTAGAAGGTGGGCTCTGATAACAGCCCGTCCAATCGAAGAGCTGGAAGAGAGATATCTTACATTATAATGCTTCATGGTTCTAGTCCCACGCATCCAATGTAAATTGTGGCGAATAAGAATCCTTATTATTGGCGACTGGATCTATTAATAAATATGCTGCTGTATAATACTGAATTTTATTAAATGCATCCCATGAAATAATAAAAGCACCTTGGTATACAGTATATAAACTATATTATATTTAAACTAGCTGCCTGGGGGGAGGGTTTAGCTAGAAACTACGGGTCATGCAGTGAGAATAGTGAGGAAGGAGGTAGTGAACAAAATGCGGGTGGAGAAGGTGGGAGGGAAAGAGCAGCCGTCAAGGGTATTAACATGGGTACTAACAAGGGTATTACCAAAGGTATTGCCAAAACACTAACTAATGATGATTATGGGTCATCACTACTGCATATAGAAAATAATGCCCCCAGCACAAAGGGAAATACTTATCTTAATTGTATGTATGTAAACGCTAGAAGCCTTACAGGCAAAAAGGGGGAACTAGAAGTCCTTGCAGCAAGCAAACAGTATGATATTATAGGCATTACTGAAACTTGGTGGGACGAATCTCATGATTAGACAGTCAATCTAGAGGGTTATACGCTGTTCAGGAGAGATAGATTAAATAAACGGGGTGGAGCGGTATGTCTTTACGATAAGCCGTTTTTAAAACTTGATATACGGGAAGACATTCACTAGGGGGCTGTAAATACTGTTGAGACATTATGGATAGAAATTGCATGCGGGGGAAAGGAAACAAAAAAGATCGTATTGGGGCTACAAGCCTCCTGGTATTAATGTGTCTGATGAGGGAATGTTACTGAAGCAAACTGAAAAAGCAGCAGGAGTAGGAGACGTAATAGTGATGGGAGATTTTAACTATATGGAGATAAATTGGACAAATGATTCATGGGATACTACTAGGATTAGTATGGTTTTTGAACACACTAAATGATAACTACTTACTTCAACTAATCGAGGAACCAACTAGGTACAATGCAATCTTAGACCTGGTATCAACTAACAATGGGGAATTGATATCAAATATTATAGTAGGGGAGCCCATGGGAAACAGTGACCACAATATGGTCACATTCAATATCAGTTTTCATAAGCAGTTCTATATTGGCTCAACTAGGACTCTAAACTTTAGCAAAGCCAACTTTGACATGATGAGGGACGCTTTAAGGGACATTGACTTGGAAATTTTGTTTCAAGGAAAACATACTACGGAGAAATGGGAGGTATTAAAATCACTGCTCGTTTCTCAAATGTATTCCCATGGGTAGTAAACAAAGGACTAAAAATTCCAAACCAATGTTGTTAACAAAAAGATTAAGAAACTCATGGGCAAAAAAGGCGAGCATTCAAAAAATACAAATCAGTTGGGAATGCAGAGTCATTCCAGCACTAAAAGGATTGTAACAAAATATACAAAAAAGAAATAAGAGTGGCTAAAGTAGAAATTGAAAAGCTAGTAGCAAAGGAAAGCAAATCAAACCCCAAATTTATTTTTAAATATATCAACAGCAAAAGATTAAAGAAGGAGAGTATAGGCCCTTTAAAGGACAAGCTGTGAGTCTTAATCAAAAACGATAATGACATAGCGGATAAATTAAATGAGTTTTTCTCATCGGTATTCACAAGAGAGGACCAGATGCACGGATTAACACACAATCTCAACAAAGATAATGTCTCACTGCTAAGTGCTTATTTAAGTGAGGAGGTAGTCTGTGACCAATTAAAAAAAATTAAGATTAATAAGTCACCTGGCCCCGACGCAATTCACTCAAGGGTTCTCTTGGAGCTTCACTCTGAACTAGCAAGACCGCTATTTTTGATCTTCAATGACTCGCTTACATCAGGCATGGTTTCCAAAGACTGGCGAATAGCGGAAGCAGTGCAGATATTCAAAAAAGGAAGTAAAGCTGAACCGGGTAATTATAGACCAGTCAGTCTTATAGTGGGGAAAGTACTGGAAGGTATTCTAAGGGATAGTATACAGAAGTTCATTGAAGTCAATAAGGTTATTAATAAGAACCAACATGGATTTGTGAAGGATAGATCATGTCAAACAAACTTACAAGGCTTTTATAAAACAGTTAGTGCGAACCTTGATCAGGGTAAGGAGGTGGATGTAATCTTTTTTGACTTTGCTAAAGCTTTCAACACAGTACCGCACATGAGACTTATCTATAAGTTTCAAGAACTGGGGCTAGGGAGCACAATATGCACTTGGGTCAGAAATTGGCTAAATAAGAGGGAGCAGCACGTTGTGGTAAATAAAACTTTTTCAAATTGGACTGAAGTACTAAATGGTGTGCCACAAGGGTCTGTACTTGGACCACGATTGTTCAACATTTTCATTACCGATCTAGCAGTAGATCTAGAGAGCATGGTGTACATTTTTGCAAACGATACCAAACTGTGTAAGGTTATAAATACAGAGGGAGATGCTGAGTCTCTTCAGAACGACTTAGTAAAACTGGACGTATGAGCAGCAAATGGAGAATTAGCTTGAATACTGACAAGTGTAAGGTAATGCACTTTGGTATTTAGAACAAAAATAACACCTACATACTAAATGGGGTACAATTAGGGGATTCTGTACTGAAAAAAGACTTAGATGTTCACATAGATAGCAAACTAAGCAGTAATACCCAAAGTAGTATTGCAGCAAAGAAGGCTGACAAGGTATTAGCATTTATAAAGTGGGGAATTGATGCAAGGGATGAGAGTGTTATACTCCCATTATATAGATCCCTAGTGAGGCCACATCTTGAATACTGCGCACAATTTTGGGCACCATACTACAAAAAGGATATCCAGGAACCACAGTGCATCCGGAAAGTATTCACAGCACTTCACTTTTTCCACATTTTGTTATGTTACAGCCTTATTCCAAAATGGAATAAATTCATTTTCCCCCTCAAACTTCTACACGCAATACCCCATAATGACAAAGTGAAAAAAGTTTTTTTTTAGATTTTTGCAAATGTATTAAAATGTAAAAAATCTAAGAAATCACATGTACATAAGTATTCATTCTTTACCATGAAGCTCAAAATTGAGCTTAGGCGCATCCTGTTTCCACTGATCATCCTTGAGATGTTACTACAGCTTAATTGGGGTCCACCTGTGGTAAATTAAGTTGACTGATCATGATTTGGAAAGGCACACAACTGTCTATATAAGGTCCCACACTTGACAGTGCATGTCTGAGCAAAAACCACACATGAAGTCAAAGGAATTGTCTGTAGACTTCCGAGACAAGATTGTCTCGAGGCACAAATCTGGAGAAGGGTACAGAAAAATGTCTGCTGCTTTGAAGGTCCCAATCATCACAGTGGCCTCCATCATCCGTTAATGAAGAAGTTTTGAACCATCAGGACTCTGCCTAGAGCTGGCCGACCATCTAAACTGAGTGATCGGGGGAGAAGGGCCCTAGTCAGGGAGGTGACCACGAACCCGATGGTCACTCTGTCAGAGCTACAGCATTCATCTTGGAGAGAGGAGAACATTCCAGAAGGACAACCATCTCTGCAGCAATCCACCAATCAGGCCTGTATGGTAGAGTGGCCAGACGGAAGCCACTCCGCCTAGAGTTTGACGAAATGCACCTGAAGGACTCTCAGACCATGAGAAACAAAATTCTCTGGTCTGATGAGACAAAGATTGAACTCTTTGGCGTGAAAGCCAGGCGTCATGTTTAGAGGAAACCAGGCACCGCTCATCACCAAGCCAATACCATCTCTACAGTGAAGCATGGTGGTGGCAGCATCATGCTGTGGGGATGTTTTTCAGCGGCAGGACCTGGAAGAGTAGTCAGGATAGAGGGAAAGATGAATATAGCAATGTACATAGACATCCTGGATGAAAACCTGCTCCAGAGCGCTCTTGACCTCAGACTGGGGTGACGGTTCATCTTTCAACAGGTCAACAACCCTAAGCACACAGCCAAGATATCAAAGGAGTGGCTTCAGTACAACTCTGTGAATGTCCTTGAGTGGCCCAGCCAGAGCCCAGACTTAAATCCAATTGAACATCTCTGGAGAGATCTGAAAATGGCTGTGCACCGATGCTTCCCATCAAACTTGATGGAGCTTGAGAGGTGCTGCAAAAAGGAATGGGCAAAACTGCCCAAAGATAGGTGTAACAAGCTTGTGGCATCATATTCAAAAAGACTTGAAGCTGTAATTGCTACCAAAGGTGCATCAACAAAGTATTGAGCAAAGGCTGTGAATACTTATGTACATGTGATTTCTTAGTTTTTAATTTTTAATAAATTTGCAAAAATCTAAAAAAAACATTTTTCACTATGTCGTTATGGGGTAGTGTGTGTAGAATTTTGAGGGAAAAATTATTTTATTCCATTTTGGAATAAGGCTGTAACATAACAAAATGTAGAAAAAGTGAAGTGCTATGAATACTTTCCGGATGCGCTGAAGAAAAGGTTCAGAGGCGGGCGACCAAACTAATTAAGGGTATGGAGATGCTGGAATACGAGGAAAGGCTTGCAAGGCTTGGCATGTTTACACTAGAAAAGAGGAGACTAAGAGGGTACATGATCAACATTTACAAATATATAAGGGGACAATACACAGAGCTTGCGGGGGAATCTGTTTTTGGTAAGATCAACACAGAGGACGTGTTGACACCCGCTTAGGTTAGCGGAGAGGAGATTTTGCACACAGTACGGACAATATGTGTTTGGAATTCCCTGCCTGAGAGAGTAGTAATGGCGGACTCGGTCAACACTTTTAAGAATGGGCTAGATAAATACCTAATGGATAAGGATATACTGTACAGGGTTATGGTGCGTAGTCATGCACTATAGTTATAAAAAAAAAAAAAAGAGGACTAAACACAACGGCCGACATTAGCAACAGTCAAAATTAATCCTAATAATAATACAGTGTAGGAGATAACAAATAGGTTGAACTCGATGGACAAATTGTCTTTTTTCAACCTCAGAAACTATGTTAGTATATTACTATATTATATGCAGTTATGCACAATTAAGGACACAGTGTACATTGGACCCAAAGGATTCCTTACATTTCTTTAACAATAAATACAATCTTATCTTTGTAAGACTTTAGAAAAGTCCTAGAATTATTTACCACAATTATTTACTGCCCTTATAGTTATATAGCTATAAGGGCAGTTTCAGCCTACATACATGTTTCAAATAAATAATGCTGATATAATAAATTGACCCTACTGTGAAAGAAAGCGTGCACCAATGTTTCTGTGCTGAAGAAAGTGCTGCCTTCCCTTATGCAGTCACATTCCATAATGTAGGGAACCTAACAGTAATCATGGAGTCATGCAGCTCAGAATCTATTCATACATAGCTTTGCTAGTGTCTACATTAGGAAAGAATTATTTTTATCTCACACTTCTGCAAAACAAAAGTTTTGATGACTCAGTCGCTGTGTGCACATAGATCTGTGTTGCCTATTTTTGCAGATATACGTATACTGGGTCCTGTAAATCGTAAATTACGAGAGGCTCAGTAAAACAGTTTTATTGTATTTTCAAATGTAAACTACTACACTAGCATTATGGAGCATTATATGAAAGGTGGGTATCACATAGGAATTCCGAAGTTAGTATGGATCATAAGTATAAGAGAAACATCCTGAACCTGTAAGGTGGTTTCTTGAGGACTTAGCTTTAACCTTGAGGACTGGGGCAGACACTATGGGTTGCAGTTAAAATGCGGGCTGTCAAGATCCAGGCATTCAGTATACTGACGCCGACATCCCGACAGCCAACAATGCCGACAGCCAGAATCCCAGCCCACCAGGGCTATTCCCACATGTGGTTGTCCACGACACCCATACGTTGGGAACAGATCCTGTTGCAAGCGCAGCGAGCCACTGAGCCTGCAAAGGGACTCTTAGCACTCACCCCGCTGCCGGCATTCTGGCGCGCAGGATGCCGCTGTCAGAATATTGACAGCCGGCATCCCGTCCGCCTGTAAAACATATGTAATACACCACAAGTGGGGGTTTGTCTACAATGCTGGCTATGACCTTTGACCTGAGTATAGACCATATGAATTTAAGATAAAGCATTCAGAAACACTATTAGTTCTTTACTGCCATCAAGCTGATGAATGTGGGACTGGTTGTCCATCACCCAAGTGCTGGGGCAGATTTGGGACTTAGGGGTCTATTTACTAAGGCTTGAATGGAGATAAAGTGCATAGAGATAAAGTACCAGCCAACCAGCCAACTACCTGGCATGTGTTTAAAGTCGTCAGCAGTGGGGCCGGCATTGGCAAGTGCATACATACTTGCCAATGCCTTCAGCGATGAGGAAAGGCTGGGTTGGGGGGGGGGGGGGGGGGGGGGGGGAAGTGGGAACCATGCTGCATTCAGCCCTCACAAAGTGCATATCGTGAAAAATGTGTTGGAATCGGGCACATCATCCACGATATCGTCTAGTGTGTACCAGGCTTTAGAGTTACCCTGTTAACATTTCTAATAGTGACCTTACATAGGGACTTATTTAGACTGATCTCTGTGCACAGACACAAATGGTGAGTTTTGCAAACTGTGCAGATGCAAAATTACACTATTTTGTGTATGTCTGAGTTGACAGAACTTGGCCCCATCTCTCTTTATGTGAAACTTGGTTGGACATGCCTAACGGCCAACCAGAAGATATTGCATGTGACCCGCAGAAGTGCCCAGTCGCTGAACAATCTGGCCGATATGTTGTGCCAATTTACTTGGAAACGACACACAGTATCGTGCCGAGATCGTTCTAGTGTGTACTCTCCCTAAGAGATTACAGATGACTGTCTACAATCCATACTTGCCTACCTGACCCTCTCCATGAGGGAGAAAATGCTCTCTTCCTGGACTTTCCTGGTAATGTATGATTGCCATCACCTGTGGTGAGCTAGTTAATTGAAAATAAAGGTGTTTCGCCACAGGTGATGGCAATCATACATTACCAGGAAAGTCCAGGAAGAGAGCATTTTCTCCCTCATGGAGAGGGTCAGGTAGGCAAGTATGGATTGTAGAAAGTCATCTGTAATCTCTTAGGGAGAGTACACACTAGAACGATCTCGGCACGATACTGTGTGTTGTTTCCAAGTAAATGCTACAATCCCAGCAATCTACATTAACAATGTTCAAATGAGGCCAGTGATGGCATCCATTTAGATTTTAGGCAGACAAGGGTTCATGTAAGGAATTATAGTGAAACTATTGGTAGTGCAAGTACCCTGCAGGTGGTACAGATATAACCTATGTAGAGAGATTTAGATTTAGGTGGGGTGTGTTCAAACTGAAATGTGAATAGCAGTGTAAAAATAAAGCTGTCTGAAATGTGTGGGCTACATGCAGAAGCAGCCAGTATTTGCCCTGCACAGAAAAAGTATAAATGTATTTGCTCCCCTTGCATGGCTTTTCTTGCTTGACTTGCAATCAGACCCTTTATGTGGTACTGGCCTTTTCAATGTATTTTATGCGGATGCAATCTACTTATTATACAGGGGGGGGGGGGGGGGGGGGGTTTTACCTAATTTGTCAGGCCCAGGCCCCACAATCTCTGATGGCAGCCCTGCTCGCAGCACCTTGACTGTTGTTTATCACCAGCCCATTATTTGGCAAACATGAAGGCCACAATATATTTGAGGGCTACACTGCATAGCCCACAGAATTGGTTGCCTGCATTGAATAACCCACAAAGAATCCGGCTCTGTATTTAAACCCACCTCAGATATGGGGCTCAACAATGTATACTCACGAGAAATGTGGGGGGAAATTAAAACAAGTGGCTGGTTTCCAAAACTGTTGATTGTCAGTGGTTCTGCATGTGGGATATCAAATGGTTAGGATATTAAATGGAATGGCATATTATGCATTTAATGTTGCCATTTTGAATACCTCATTAAATCAATGGCTCAGTTAATGAATAATCCTATATGATAACTGGTTAACTGCTCCTCACCTCTGTTATGTGCACCAGTGGCCACTGGAGGTCACCACAAAGACCATATGAAAATGAAAGTGATCATGCAGGGAGATGTTACACTGGACAACCCACCATATACTGCCCCTATATGCACAATGCACCCCCATACCGCTCCATATAGTGCACCATATGTACATGGCACATCCCGCCTCCATATATTGCTTCCGCCATATACCGCATGCTCTGCACCCACTCCTCCATATACTATGCTGCAACCCCAGGTTACTTGCCATCCCAGGACTCGGCAATAAGTAGCAGAAGTAACCAGGAAACAGATGTAGGAACCACCACCGCAGCACTCAGAGTGGAGGCATCGGGGACACGTGTGGCCACTTACCGGCGGAGGGAGAAGGTGAATCAGTCCAGCAGGAAGGGGTGAGACCCTCTGTGGGGTGAGCAATGCGGTGACCGGGAGGAGGAGGGGTTGGCACTGGGGCTGCTGATGATGCAGGTGAGGAGACAGATAATCAGCTCAACTGCCTTATATATACTGTGCACCAGTGTAGGGGTGGGGTCCTGTTCTTGCCCCTCCCACACCATGCACAGGCCATACCCAGACCCCTCAGGCCAGCTGCTGGTGGCTACTGGTGTCCTCTACCCACAGACTGGGTAAGAGCTGTGCAGGGGCTGGTGAGCTTACATGTACCAGTACTGGTGTATATAGTGCAGCATCATTATCAGACTGCCCATTACAGATATACAGCATCTATATATATATATATATATATATATATAATAAGAATTTACTTACCGATAATTCTATTTCTCGTAGTCCGTAGTGGATGCTGGGGACTCCGTCAGGACCATGGGGATAGCGGCTCCGCTGGCGACAGGGCACAAAATTAAAAGTTTGACCACTAGGTGGTGTGCACTGGCTCCTCCCCCTATGACCCTCCTCCAAGCCTCAGTTAGGATACTGTGCCCGGACGAGCGTACACAATAAGGAAGGATTTTGAATCCCGGATAAGACTCATACCAGCCACACCAATCACACTGTACAACTTGTGATCTGAACCCAGTTAACAGCATGATAACAGAGGAGCCTCTGAAAAGATGGCTTCCAACAATAATAACCCGATTTTTTGTAACAATAACTATGTACAAGTATTGCAGACAATCCGCACTTGGGATGGGCGCCCAGCATCCACTACGGACTACGAGAAATAGAATTATCGGTAAGTAAATTCTTATTTTCTCTGACGTCCTAAGTGGATGCTGGGAACTCCGTCAGGACCATGGGGATTATACCAAAGCTCCCAAACGGGCGGGAGAGTGCGGATGACTCTGCAGCACCGAATGAGAGAACTCCAGGTCCTCCTTAGCCAGGGTATCAAATTTGTAGAATTTTACAAACGTGCTCTCCCCTGACAACGTAGCTGCTCGGCAGAGTTGTAATGCCGAGACCCCTCGGGCAGCCGCCCAAGATGAGCCCACCTTCCTTGTGGAGTGGGCATTTACAGATTTTGGCTGTGGCAGGCCTGCCACAGAATGCGCAAGTTGCATTGTGCTACAAATCCAACGAGCAATCGTCTGCTTAGATGCAGGAGCACCCAGCTTGTTGGGTGCATACAGTATAAACAGCGAGTCAGACTTTCTGACTCCAGCCGTCCTTGAAATATATATTTTTAAGGCTCTGACAACGTCCAACAACTTGGAGTCCTCCAAGCCGCTAGAAGCCGCAGGCACCACAATAGGTTGGTTCAGGTGAAACGCTGATACCACCTTAGGGAGAAACTGAGGACGCGTCCGCAGTTCTGCCCTGTCCGAATGGAAAATCAGATATGGGCTTTTGTACGATAAAGCCGCCAATTCTGACACTCTCCTGGCCGAAGCCAGGGCCAGTAGCATGGTCACTTTCCATGTAAGATATTTCAAATCCACCGATTTAAGTGGCTCAAACCAATGGGATTTGAGGAATTCCAAAACTACATTGAGATCCCACGGTGCCACTGGAGGCACAACCGGGGGCTGTATATGTAGTACTCCTTTGACAAAAGTTTTGACTTCAGGAACTGAAGCCAATTCTTTTTGGAAGAAGATCGACAGGGCCGAAATTTGAACCTTAATGGACCCCAATTTGAGGCCCATAGACACTCCTGTTTGCAGGAAATGTAGGAATCGACCCAGTTGAAATTCCTCCGTCGGGGCCCTCTTGGCCTCACACCACGCAACATATTTTCTCCAAATGCGGTGATAATGCTGTGCGGTCACTTCCTTCCTGGCCTTAATCAGGGTAGGAATGACTTCTTCCGGAATGCCTTTTTCCTTCAGGATCCGGCGTTCAACCGCCATGCCGTCAAACGCAGCCGCGGTAAGTCTTGGAATAGACAAGGTCCCTGCTGAAGCAGATCCCTTCTTAGGGGTAGGGGCCACGGATCTTCCGTGAGCATCTCCTGAAGTTCCGGGTACCAAGTCCTTCTTGGCCAATCCGGAGCCACGAGTATCGTTCTTACTCCCCTTTGCCGTATAATTCTCAGTACCTTGGGTATGAGAGGCAGAGGAGGGAACACATACACTGACTGGTACACCCATGGTGTTACCAGGGCGTCCACAGCTATTGCCTGAGGATCTCTTGACCTGGCGCAATACCTGTCCAGTTTTTTGTTGAGGCGGGACGCCATCATGTCCACCATTGGTTTTTCCCAACGGATCGCAAGCATGTGGAAAACTTCTGGATGAAGTCCCCACTCTCCCGGGTGAAGGTCGTGTCTGCTGAGGAAGTCTGCTTCCCAGTTGTCCACTCCCGGAATGAACACTGCTGACAGTGCTATCACATGATTTTCCGCCCAGCGAAGAATCCTCGCAGCTTCTGCCATTGCCCCCCTGCTTCTTGTGCCGCCCTGTCTGTTTACGTGGGCGACTGCCGTGATGTTGTCCGACTGGATCAACACCGGCTGACCCTGAAGCAGAGGTTTTGCCAGGCTTAGAGCATTGTAGATCGCTCTTAGCTCCAGTATATTTATGTGAAGAGACGTCTCCAGGCTTGACCACACGCCCTGGAAGTTTCTTCCCTGTGTGACTGCTCCCCAGCCTCTCAGACTGGCATCCGTGGTCACCAGGACCCAGTCCTGTATGCCGAATCTGCGGCCCTCTAACAGATGAGCACTCTGCAACCACCACAGAAGAGACACCCTTGTCCTCGGAGACAAGGTTATCCGCTGATGCATCTGCAGATGCGATCCGGACCATTTGTCCAGCAGATCCCACTGAAAAATTAGTGCGTGGAATCTGCCGAATGGAATCGCTTCGTAAGAAGCCACCATTTTTCCCAGGACTCTTGTGCATTGATGCACAGACACTTTTCCTGGTTTTAGGAGGTTTCCGACAAGTTCGGATAACTCCCTGGCTTTCTCCTCCGGAAGAAACACCTTTTTCTGAACAGTGTCCAGAATCATCCCTAGGAACAGCAGACGTGTCGTCGGGCTCAGCTGGGATTTTGGAAAATTTAGAATCCACCCGTGCTGTTGCAGCACTACTTGGGTTAGTGCTACCCCGGCCTCTAACTGTTCTCTGGATCTTGCCCTTATCAGGAGATCGTCCAAGTAAGGGATAATTAATACGCCTTTTCTTCGAAGAAGAATCATAATTTCGGCCATTACCTTGGTAAAGACCCGGGGTGCCGTGGACAATCCAAACGGCAGCGTCTGAAACTGATAATGACAGTTTTGTACCACGAACCTGAGGTACCCTTGTGTGAAGGGCAGATTGGGACATGGAGGTAAGCATCCTTGATGTCCAAGGACACCATAAAGTCCCCTTCTTCCAGATTCGCTATCACTGCTCTGAGTGACTCCATCTTGAACTTGAACTTTTGTATGTACATGTTCAAAGACTTCAGATTTAGAATAGGTCTTACCGAGCCGTCCGGCTTCGGTACCACAAACAGCGTGGAATAATACCCCTTTCCTTGTTGTAGGAGGGGTACCTTGACTATCACCTGCTGAGAATACAGCTTGTGAATGGCTTCCAATACCGTCTCCCTGTCGGAAGGAGACGTTGGTAAAGCAGACTTCAGGAACCGGCGAGGGGGAGACGTCTCGAATTCCAACCTGTAACCCTGAGATACTACCTGCAGGATCCAGGGGTCCACTTGTGAGTGAGCCCACTGCGCGCTGAAATTCTTGAGGCGACCCCCCACCGCACCTGAGTCCGCTTGTAAGGCCCCAGCGTCATGCTGAGGACTTTGCAGAAGCGGGGGAGGGCTTCTGCTCCTGAGAGGGAGCTGCTTGCTGCAGTCTCTTACCCTTTCCTTTGCCTCGGGGCAGATATGAATGTCCTTTTGCCCGCTTGTTCTTATGGGAACGAAAGGGCTGCGGCTGAAAAGACGGTGTCTGTTTCTGCTGGGAGGTGACCTGAGGTAAAAAGGTGGATTTTCCGGCTGTTGCCGTGGCCACCAAGTCCGATAGACCGACCCCAAATAACTCCTCCCCTTTATACGGCAATACTTCCATATGCCGCTTGGAATCCGCATCACCTGACCACTGTCGCGTCCATAAACTTCTTCTGGCAGAGATGGACAGCGCACTTACCCTTGATGCCAGAGTGCAAATATCCCTCTGTACATCTCGCATATAAAGAAATGCATCCTTTAAATGCTCTATAGTCAATAAAATACTGTCCCTATCCAGGGTATCAATATTTTCAGTCAGTGACTCCGACCAAGCCACCCCAGCACTGCACATCCATGCTGATGCGATAGCTGGTCGCAGTATAACACCAGTATGTGTGTATATACTTTTTAGGGTATTTTCCAGCCTCCTATCAGCTGGGTCTTTGAGGGCGGCCGTTTCTGGGGACGGTAACGCCACTTGTTTTGATAAGCGTGTGAGCGCCTTATCTACCCTAGGGGGTGTTTCCCAGCGCGCCCTAACCTCTGGCGGGAAAGGGTATAATGCCAATAACTTCTTTGAAATTAGCAGTTTTTTATCGGGGGTAACCCACGCTTCATCACACACTTCATTCAATTCATCTGATTCAGGAAAAACTACAGGTAGTTTTTTCACACCCCACATAATACCCCTTTTTGTGGTACTTGCAGTATCAGAAATATGCAAAGCCTCCTTCATTGCCGTGATCATGTAATGTGTGGCCCTACTGGAAAATACGTTTGCTTCTTCACCGTCGACACTGGAGTCAGTGTCCGTGTCGGTGTCCGTATCGACCGACTGAGGTAATGGGCGTGTAAAGCCCCTGACGGTGTCTGAGACGCCTGGACAGGTACTAATTGGTTTGCCTGCCGTCTCATGTCGTCAACCGACTTTTGCAGCGTGCTGACTCTATCACGTAATTCCATAAACAAAGCCATCCATTCCGGTGTCGACTCCCTAGGGGGTGACATCACCACTACAGGCAATTGCTCCACCTCCACACCAACATCGTCCTCATACATGTCGACACACACGTACCGACACACAGCAGACACACCGGGAATGCTCTGATAGAAGACAGGACCCCACTAGCCCTTTGGGGAGACAGAGGGAGAGTTTGCCAGCACACACCCAAGCGCTATAAATATATAGGGACAACCTTAAATAAGTGTGTTCCCCTTATAGCAGCTTAAATATTATGAATATCGCCAAATAAGTGCCTCCCCTCTCTGATTTTACCCTGTTTCTGTAGTGCAGTGCAGGGGAGAGCTTGGGAGCCTTCCTACCAGCGGAGCTGTGTGGGAAAAATGGCGCTGTGTGCTGAGGAGATAGGCCCCGCCCCCTTTTCGGCGGGCTCTTCTCCCGTTTTTTTCTGTAATCCTGGCAGGGGTTAAATACATCCATATAGCCCAGGGGCTATATGTGATGTATTTTTAGCCAGTATAGGTAATCTCATTGCTGCCCAGGGCGCCCCCCCCAGCGCCCTGCACCCTCAGTGACCGCGGTGTGAAGTGTGCTGAGAGCAATGGCGCACAGCTGCAGTGCTGTGCGCTACCTTAAGAAGACTGGGAAGTCTTCAGCCGCCGATTTCTGGACCTCTTCTCTCTTCAGCATCTGTAAGAGGGCCGGCGGCGCGGCTCCGGTGACCCATCCAGGCTGTACCTGTGATCGTCCCTCTGGAGCTAATGTCCAGTAGCCTAAGAAGCCCAATCCATCCTGCACGCAGGTGAGTTCGCTTCTTCTCCCCTTAGTCCCGCGTTGCAGTGAGCCTGTTGCCAGCAGGACTCACTGAAAATAAAAAAAACCTAACAAACTTTTATTCTAAGCAGCCCTTTAGGAGAGCCACCTAGATTGCACCCTTCTCGGCCGGGCACAAAAATCTAACTGAGGCTTGGAGGAGGGTCATAGGGGGAGGAGCCAGTGCACACCACCTAGTGGTCAAACTTTTAATTTTGTGCCCTGTCTCCTGCGGAGCCGCTATCCCCATGGTCCTGACGGAGTCCCCAGCATCCACTTAGGACGTCAGAGAAATATATATATATATATATATATAAAAGTCTAATGGTACACCCTCAGCACGTGAGAGCCCCAGCCCCAAGCAGCGGGACTTCCAGAAAACCGGCAGCTCCTGTGTGAGTAGCGACCTTCCCACCAAATAATCTGGCTGTGGTGTCTGTCATATTGATGGGCTTTTAACTAGTCTCATATAAAGGGCTTGTGCAATATTTCATTACATAATGTATTGGTAAAATGGTTATATACAGACATAATCACCATAATGTTACTGCAAATTGATTGCTGTCAATGTGTGAAACAAAGTTGTGTGTGATAAAAGTTTCCAGGTTTACCATTGCACATGAAGAGCACATTTAATTAGATCACAGTAGCGTACATAAGCTGCACTATTACTCATGGTCGGTTGCTCAGGCTGAGTTTCTGGCTTGTATGATTCACATCACTGCACTGTCATCTGACTAGCTGTTCTCTTCCTTCTTTTCTCTCCTAAATCCTCTATTATAATAAACACACTGGAAATAAAAGCCATAATTAATTTCCAAAAGTGCTTTTTGTGCATTAGAAATAATACAATAAAGTTTTTGCTATACCAAATTCAGGGCTGGATTCATGTATGAAAAAAAAACACGTACTGTAACCACACCTCCCGCAGACGGGGGATGGGGGAAGACACAGTTGGGAGAGCGAGTGATCAACGCTGCTCTGTTCTGCAAAGTGGAGCCAGGGTATGCCCAGCCATTCAGGGAGCACTGGGCAATGGACATGCCCCCAAAATGATGAAAATGGGGGCCGTGGTGAGAGGCCATGCCCCCTCACTCGAGGCCCCGCCCCATCCAAATGAGGCCCCACCCACTTTCAAAAGTTGGAAGGTATGCTATAACTTTGTGTATGGAACAAACCATGTTGCCATGTAAGGGGAGCAAATACATTTATATTTTTTCTGTGCAGGGTAAATACTGGCTGTTTCTGCATGTAGCCCACACATGTTAGACAGTTTTATTTTTGCACTACAATTTAGATTTCAGTTTGAAAACACCCCACCCAAATCTAAAGCTCTCTCATACTTACCTACCCTCCCAGAATGGCCAGGAGGCTCCCGAAAATCAGGTGCCACTCCCGGCCCCCCCGGAAAGGTGGGCAAGTTTCCCACAGTGGCAACCCCCTTGCAATACTCCTTTGGCTGCCCACTTAAGAGTAATAGCGGCATTGCATAGTGGAGGATGGCCACGATGACGAGACCGCCATGCCCATATTCCGCGTCACACGCCTGTACCACCCCCTGTAGCACAGAGCTGACTGCCCTCTCCCGGATGGGGGAAACAGGATGTAAACAACCCTGATCTCTCTGCACATGTTACAGCTGTCCCACATGCAGCGCAACATGGTTTTGCCCAATTGCTTGTTTTTTTTTTGCTTATCTTACATACATGAATCATGCCCTCAATGCATCCAAAAAACGACACTAGATACACTCCATTCTACCGGCCGGACCAATTTAAATAGTGCAGGAACTGCTCTAGTCTCATGTGCAAAATGGGTGTAAATGGACAATTTAATATGACAGTATATCAGACTGTTGTAAACATAAGAGCAATATTAAAATGCTCATTAAAAAAACAATATGGTATAGATAATAATAAAAAAAAATAATACACAAGTAAGACAAGTAGACGATAATAAACAAATAGTATTCATTCAGTTCTATATTAAATTGTAAAATGGTACAATATGAGTAACATTCAGACCACCTTATTTGTTGCATTGTATTTTATGCATCTGTTCTTTTAGGGTTCAGCTTTATGCAGCTGTCACACAGACATTTTGGAATACTACCATTTTCTCGCTCTTTTACCATCACTACTATGCTAGAGCACTCCTCTAACTGTTAAAGTTAAAGTGCTCATCCAAAAGAAGGGGGTTTACTTTGTAGTCTGTGTTTGGGGTATCTTGCCTATGGCTGGTATAAGTGTATGTATACAGCACGGACGTGCAGTCAGGGGAGGCCGTGCCCAGGGCCGGTGCAAGGGTGTTCGGCGCCCCCCTGCAAACTATAAATTTGCGCCCTCCCTACCATACTCAATAAAGGGACAGTGCATGCCAAAGTCGCATGCCGCAAATGGGTGGGGCAATGCCACACAATAGTACCAATTGCAAAATTGCTAATGATAAAATCGCATGCTGGGTGTTGCCCAGCACAGGGCTGATTTGTGGATGCCCCCTGCCTCTGCAGCCAGGCAGCAAAGGCAGACGCAGAGCTGCACCGAACACGCCTCCGTTTCCCACGCCCGATCAAACGCGCGCCACCTCCCCTTCAACACCACGTTGCTGCCCCGTACCACCCCGCAAATGCCTCCGCCTGTCAATCAGGCAGAGGCATTTGCATAACTGAGATGCGATCGCATCTCCCCACCCGCGCAGAGTGGGTATTGTGTGTGTGCACTGCGGGGGAAAGAGGGGAGATGCTATCGCATCTCAATAGTGACTGCTACTGAATACCCCTTCAGTTGTCTTGCCTTGTCCCCCCGGCTTAACTTAACTTACCTTTCTGCCAAACGCGGACCCGCTTTGCCTCCGATGTGTGCAGCATCACTGGTATGTGTGCTGGAGCTCCCTTTCTGCTGGGTAGGGGCTTGGAGCCTCTTCTCGCAATATGGATGGACCGCTCTAATAGTTGTGCCAGTAGGCTGCCTGTAATGCAAGAATGCTGTGATGGGTAACATGCTTAGGGGCATAGGGCTACAGATGACAAGTGGCCCCACAGAAAATCTTCCTGCTATAGGTGACCTGCCAGTGCTCGAAGTGGCTGCTGTATACCGCCCCACTTTGAGCAATACATACATATATCTCTATCTCTATATATATATATATATATTAGAGATGAGCGGGTTCGGTTTCTCTGAATCCGAACCCGCCCGAACTTCATGTTTTTTTACACGGGTCCGAGCGACTCGGATCTTCCCGCCTTGCTCGGTTAACCCGAGCGCGCCCGAACGTCATCATCACGCTGTCGGATTCTCGCGAGGCTCGGATTCTATCGCGAGACTCGGATTCTATATAAGGAGCCGCGCGTCGCGGCCATTTTCACACGTGCATTGAGATTGATAGGGAGAGGACGTGGCTGGCGTCCTCTCCGTTTAGAAATTAAAATAGATAGGAGAGTGAGAGTGAGACACTTCATTTACTTACTGGAGCTTAGGAGGAGTTATACTAGTGACTGATGACCAGTGACCTGACCCACCAGTGCAGTTTTATAATTTATTATTATTTAATAATCCGTTCTGTTCTTGTTCTCTGCCTGAAAAAAACGATACACAGTGACTCAGTCACACTCACATACCATATCTGTGCTCAGCCCAGTGTGCTGCATCATCTATGTATAATATCTGACTGTGCTCACACAGCTTAATTGTGGGGGAGACTGGGGAGCAGTTATAGGTTATAGCAGGAGCCAGGAGTACATATTAAACAGTGCACACTTTTGCTGCCAGAGTGCCACTGCCAGTGTGACTGACCACTGACCACTGTGACCAGTGACCTGACCACACTGACCACCAGTATAGTATATTGGCCCTCATTCCGAGTTGTTCGCTCGGTATTTTTCATCGCATCGCAATGAAAATCCGCTTAGTACGCATGCGCAATGTTCGCACTGCGACTGCGCCAAGTAACTTTGCTATGTAGAAAGTAATTTTACTCGCGGCTTTTTCATCGCTCCGGCGATCGTAATGTGATTGACAGGAAATGGGTGTTACTGGGCGGAAACACGGCGTTTCAGGGGCGTGTGGCTGAAAACGCTACCGTTTCCGGAAAAAACGCAGGAGTGGCCGGAGAAACGGAGGAGTGTCTGGGCGAACGCTGGGTGTGTTTGTGACGTCAACCAGGAACGACAAGCACTGAACTGATCGCACAGGCAGAGTAAGTCTGAAGCTACTCTGAAACTGCTAAGTAGTTAGTAATCGCAATATTGCGAATACATCGGTCGCAATTGTAAGAAGCTAAGATTCACTCCCAGTAGGCGGCGGCTTAGCGTGTGTAACTCTGCTAAATTCGCCTTGCGACCGATCAACTCGGAATGAGGGCCATTGTGATTGTCTGCCTGAAAAAGTACACTCGTCGTGTGACTTGTGTGGTGTTTTTTTATTCTATAAAAATTAAAAAACTCATTCTGCTGACAGACAGTGTCCAGCAGGTCCCTCATTATATAATATATACCTGTCCGGCTGCAGTAGTGATATATATATATTTTTTATATCATTATTTATCATCCAGTCTATACTAGCAGCAGACACAGTACGGTAGTTCACGGCTGTAGCTACCTCTGTGTCGGCACTCGGCAGTCCATCCATAATTGTATACCACCTACCCGTGTTTTTTTTTTTCTTTCTTCTTTATACATACTACATCTCATTATCATCCAGTCTATATTAGCAGCAGACACAGTACAGTACGGTAGTCCACGGCTGTAGCTACCTCTGTGTCGGCACTCGGCAGTCCATCCATAATTGTATACCACCTACCCGTGGTTTTTTTTTTCTTTCTTCTTTATACATACTACATCTCATTATCATCCAGTCTATATTAGCAACAGACACAGTACAGTACGGTAGTCCACGGCTGTAGCTACCTCTGTGTCGGCACTCGGCAGTCCATCCATAATGGTATACCACCTACCCGTGGTTTTTTTTTTCTTTCTTCTTTATACATACTACATCTCATTATCATCCAGTCTATATTAGCAGCAGACACAGTACAGTACGGTAGTCCACGGCTGTAGCTACCTCTGTGTCGGCACTCGGCAGTCCATCCATAATTGTATACCACCTACCCGTGGTTTTTTTTTTCTTTCTTCTTTATACATACTACATCTCATTATCATCCAGTCTATATTAGCAGCAGACACAGTACAGTACGGTAGTCCACGGCTGTAGCTACCTCTGTGTCGGCACTCAGCAGTCCATCCATAATTGTATACTAGTATCCATCCATCTCCATTGTTTACCTGAGGTGCCTTTTAGTTGTGCCTATTAAAATATGGAGAACAAAAATGTTGAGGTTCCAAAATTAGGGAAAGATCAAGATCCACTTCCACCTCGTGCTGAAGCTGCTGCCACTAGTCATGGCCGAGACGATGAAATGCCAGCAACGTCGTCTGCCAAGGCCGATGCCCAATGTCATAGTACAGAGCATGTCAAATCCAAAACACCAAATATCAGTAAAAAAAGGACTCCAAAACCTAAAATAAAATTGTCGGAGGAGAAGCGTAAACTTGCCAATATGCCATTTACCACACGGAGTGGCAAGGAACGGCTGAGGCCCTGGCCTATGTTCATGGCTAGTGGTTCAGCTTCACATGAGGATGGAAGCACTCAGCCTCTCGCTAGAAAACTGAAAAGACTCAAGCTGGCAAAAGCACCGCAAAGAACTGTGCGTTCTTCGAAATCCCAAATCCACAAGGAGAGTCCAATTGTGTCGGTTGCGATGCCTGACCTTCCCAACACTGGACGTGAAGAGCATGCGCCTTCCACCATTTCCACGCCCCCTGCAAGTGCTGGAAGGAGCACCCGCAGTCCAGTTCCTGATAGTCAGATTGAAGATGTCAGTGTTGAAGTACACCAGGATGAGGAGGATATGGGTGTTGCTGGCGCTGGGGAGGAAATTGACCAGGAGGATTCTGATGGTGAGGTGGTTTGTTTAAGTCAGGCACCCGGGGAGACACCTGTTGTCCGTGGGAGGAATATGGCCACTGACATGCCTGGTGAAAATACCAAAAAAATCAGCTCTTCGGTGTGGAAGTATTTCAACAGAAATGCGGACAACAGGTGTCAAGCCGTGTGTTGCCTTTGTCAAGCTGTAATAAGTAGGGGTAAGGACGTTAACCACCTCGGAACATCCTCCCTTATACGTCACCTGCAGCGCATTCATAATAAGTCAGTGACAAGTTCAAAAACTTTGGGCGACAGCGGAAGCAGTCCACTGACCAGTAAATCCCTTCCTCTTGTAACCAAGCTCACGCAAACCACCCCACCAACTCCCTCAGTGTCAATTTCCTCCTTCCCCAGGAATGCCAATAGTCCTGCAGGCCATGTCACTGGCAATTCTGACGAGTCCTCTCCTGCCTGGGATTCCTCCGATGCATCCTTGCGTGTAACGCCTACTGCTGCTGGCGCTGCTGTTGTTGCTGCTGGGAGTCGATGGTCATCCCAGAGGGGAAGTCGTAAGCCCACTTGTACTACTTCCAGTAAGCAATTGACTGTTCAACAGTCCTTTGCGAGGAAGATGAAATATCACAGCAGTCATCCTACTGCAAAGCGGATAACTGAGGCCTTGGCATCCTGGGTGGTGAGAAACGTGGTTCCGGTATCCATCATTACTGCAGAGCCAACTAGAGACTTGTTGGAGGTACTGTGTCCCCGGTACCAAATACCATCTAGGTTCCATTTCTCTAGGCAGGCGATACCGAAAATGTACACAGACCTCAGAAAAAGAGTCACCAGTGTCCTAAAAAATGCAGCTGTACCCAATGTCCACTTAACCACGGACATGTGGACAAGTGGAGCAGGGCAGGGTTAGGACTATATGACTGTGACAGCCCACTGGGTAAATGTATGGACTCCCGCCGCAAGAACAGCAGCGGCGGCACCAGTAGCAGCATCTCGCAAACGCCAACTCTTTCCTAGGCAGGCTACGCTTTGTATCACCGCTTTCCAGAATACGCACACAGCTAAAAACCTCTTACGGCAATTGAGGAAGATCATCGCGGAATGGCTTACCCCAATTGGACTCTCCTGTGGATTTGTGGCATCGGACAACGCCAGCAATATTGTGTGTGCATTAAATATGGGCAAATTCCAGCACGTCCCATGTTTTGCACATACCTTGAATTTGGTGGTGCAGAATTATTTAAAAAACGAGAGGGGCGTGCAAGAGATGCTGTCGGTGGCCAGAAGAATTGCGGGACACTTTCGGCGTACAGGCACCACGTACAGAAGACTGGAGCACCACCAAAAACTACTGAACCTGCCCTGCCATCATCTGAAGCAAGAAGTGGTAACGAGGTGGAATTCAACCCTCTATATGCTTCAGAGGTTGGAGGAGCAGCAAAAGGCCATTCAAGCCTATACAATTGAGCACGATATAGGAGGTGGAATGCACCTGTCTCAAGCGCAGTGGAGAATGATTTCAACGTTGTGCAAGGTTCTGATGCCCTTTGAACTTGCCACACGTGAAGTCAGTTCAGACACTGCCAGCCTGAGTCAGGTCATTCCCCTCATCAGGCTTTTGCAGAAGAAGCTGGAGACATTGAAGGAGGAGCTAACATGGAGCGATTCCGCTAGGCATGTGGGACTTGTGGATGGAGCCCTTAATTCGCTTAACAAGGATTCACGGGTGGTCAATCTGTTGAAATCAGAGCACTACATTTTGGCCACCGTGCTCGATCCTAGATTTAAAACCTACCTTGGATCTCTCTTTCCGGCAGACACAAGTCTGCTGGGGTTGAAAGACCTGCTGGTGAGAAAATTGTCAAGTCAAGCGGAACGCGACCTGTCAACATCTCCTCCTTCACATTCTCCCGCAACTGGGGGTGCGAGGAAAAGGCTCAGAATTCCGAGCCCACCCGCTGGCGGTGATGCAGGGCAGTCTGGAGCGACTGCTGATGCTGACATCTGGTCCGGACTGAAGGACCTGACAACGATTACGGACATGTCGTCTACTGTCACTGCATATGATTCTCTCAACATTGAAAGAATGGTGGAGGATTATATGAGTGACCGCATCCAAGTAGGCACGTCACACAGTCCGTACTTATACTGGCAGGAAAAAGAGGCAATTTGGAGGCCCTTGCACAAACTGGCTTTATTCTACCTAAGTTGCCCTCCCACAAGTGTGTACTCCGAAAGAGTGTTTAGTGCCGCCGCTCACCTTGTCAGCAATCGGCGTACGAGGTTACATCCAGAAAATGTGGAGAAGATGATGTTCATTAAAATTAATTATAATCAATTCCTCCGCGGAGACATTGACCAGCAGCAATTGCCTCCACAAAGTACACAGGGAGCTGAGATGGTGGATTCCAGTGGGGACGAATTGATAATCTGTGAGGAGCGGGATGTACACGGTGATATATCGGAGGATGATGATGAGGTGGACATCTTGCCTCTGTAGAGCCAGTTTGTGCAAGGAGAGATTAATTGCTTCTTTTTTGGTGGGGGTCCAAACCAACCCGTCATATCAGTCACAGTCGTGTGGCAGACCCTGTCACTGAAATGATGGGTTGGTTAAAGTGTGCATGTCCTGTTTATACAACATAAGGGTGGGTGGGAGGGCCCAAGGACAATTCCATCTTGCACCTCTTTTTTTTTTTATTTTTCTTTGCGTCATGTGCTGTTTGGGGAGGGTTTTTTGGAAGGGCCATCCTGCGTGACACTGCAGTGCCACTCCTAGATGGGCCCGGTGTTTGTGTCGGCCACTAGGGTCGCTTATCTTACTCACACAGCTACCTCATTGCGCCTCTTTTTTTCTTTGCGTCATGTGCTGTTTGGGGAGGGTTTTTTGGAAGGGACATCCTGCGTGACACTGCAGTGACACTCCTAGATGGGCCCGGTGTTTGTGTCGGCCACTAGGGTCGCTTATCTTACTCACACAGCTACCTCATTGCGCCTCTTTTTTTCTTTGCGTCATGTGCTGTTTGGGGAGGGTTTTTTGGAAGGGACATCCTGCGTGACACTGCAGTGACACTCCTAGATGGGCCCGGTGTTTGTGTCGGCCACTAGGGTCGCTTATCTTACTCACACAGCTACCTCATTGCGCCTCTTTTTTTCTTTGCGTCATGTGCTGTTTGGGGAGGGTTTTTTGGAAGGGCCATCCTGCGTGACACTGCAGTGACACTCCTAGATGGGCCCGGTGTTTGTGTCGGCCACTAGGGTCGCTTATCTTACTCACACAGCTACCTCATTGCGCCTCTTTTTTTCTTTGCGTCATGTGCTGTTTGGGGAGGGTTTTTTGGAAGGGCCATCCTGCGTGACACTGCAGTGCCACTCCTAGATGGGCCCGGTGTTTGTGTCGGCCACTAGGGTCGCTTATCTTACTCACACAGCTACCTCATTGCGCCTCTTTTTTTCTTTGCGTCATGTGCTGTTTGGGGAGGGTTTTTTGGAAGGGACATCCTGCGTGACACTGCAGTGCCACTCCTAGATGGGCCCGGTGCTTGTGTCGGCCACTAGGGTCGCTTATCTTACTCACACAGCTACCTCATTGCGCCTCTTTTTTTCTTTGCGTCATGTGCTGTTTGGGGAGGGTTTTTTGGAAGGGACATCCTGCGTGACACTGCAGTGCCACTCCTAGATGGGCCAGGTGTTTGTGTCGGCCTCTAGGGTCGCTGAGCTTAGTCATCCAGCGACCTCGGTGCAAATTTTAGGACTAAAAATAATATTGTGAGGTGTGAGGTATTCAGAATAGACTGAAAATTAGTGGAAATGATGGTTTTTGAGGTTAATAATACTTTGGGATCAAAATGACCCCCAAATTCTATGATTTAAGCTGTTTTTTAGGTTTTTTGGAAAAAAACACCCGAATCCAAAACACACCCGAATCCGACAAAAAAAATTCGGTTAGGTTTTGCCAAAACGCGGTCGAACCCAAAACACGGCCGCGGAACCGAACCCAAAACCAAAACACAAAACCCGAAAAATTTCCGGCGCTCATCTCTAATATATATATATATATATATACACACACACACACACACACACACACAGTATATGCATACAAACACACATATAGTCATGCGATGGTTCCCTAGAATGGGGCTGCCATATCCTTGTAGAAGAAACCAGGCAGCGCTCAGCGGACTTGATGAAAGAAATTTTAGTGTATTATGATACAAAAGAAGGCATTGTGTGCCGACAATTCAACACCGAGCAGGCCGTTTTTTCTTAAGGAGACATTCCAGTCCCATCCCAGGGAACAATTGCATGACTAGATTATCCATAAGGAGGGCACCGTGGCATTCATTTCCAACAACAGTGGGTGCCCACTCACAATTATCTGTCAATATATATATATATATATATATATATATATATATATATATATATATATTGGAAATCCACTCCCACATATATAGAGATAGATTGGTATATAGACAGATACAGATGGAAGATAGATAGATAGATAGATAGATAGATAGATAGATAGATAGATAGATAGATAGATAGATAGATAGATAGATAGATAGATTAAAATTGGACACACACAGACACACAGAACCGATACCGGTTACTGGAACAGCATGTGTATGTCTGTGTATGTACAGTGTTATAGGTGCAAAAGAAATTAAAATTTATAGCAAAACACAACAATATAACCTGGATAAATGTGCTTGTCACCCGACATTTAAATTATCAATTGCTGCTCCCACTTTATAGCCTGAAGTTACGCTATATAGATTTCACCAGTATGTATAGATAAGAGAGCGCATACATTTTAAACACATTTGTTACACAATAAAAATGTTTTTCTCTTATAAAAGATAAATTTTACCCATTGGTCATTCACATGTATACATATTAGTACTGGAGGCTATAGAAACACTTCATGTCTTTAGTATCTGATATATTGCTCCAATGTAGTTGATAAGTTCATTTATATATAAGCACGGGTGTGGTTCGTTTTATCGACAGTGCCTAGGTCGACAATGTTTAGGTCGACCACTATAGGTCGACAGTCACTAGGTCGACATGGATGGAAGGTCGACAGGGTTTCTAGGTCGACATGTGCTAGGTCGACAGGTCTAAAGGTCGACATGAGGATTTTTTTGTTTTGTTTCGTTTTCTTCGTAAAGTGACCGGGACCCCAAATTAGTGCACCGCGTTCGCTCGCCATGCTTCGGGCATGGTGCCTTCGCTCCGCTACCGCTTCGCTCGGCACACTTTACCGTTCCAATCGTAGTCCACATGGATCGTTAAGTATGAAAAAATCCAAAAAAAAAATGAAAATATGTGAAAAACTCATGTCGACCTTTAGACCTGTCGACCTAGCACATGTCGACCTAGAAACCCTGTCGACCTTCCATCCATGTCGACCTAGTGACTGTCGACCTATAGTGGCCGACCTAAACATTGTCGACCTAGACACTGTTGATCTTCAGACCGGATCCCATAAGCACATCAGTCCGTAGCTGTTTAGCTCTTACCATCCACCGCTCTTTTACCTGTATTGTTCTCAATCTCCCTATACCTTCACTCAGCCTAGGTGGCCGGTATCGGTAATGTCCGGCTGTTAGAAGCCCTGGATCTCTATCTGTGCAGGGGCTGAAGGTATGGGCAAACCGCCTGTATGGAAATCATGGTGGCTGGGTCCAGAAGTAAATGCTGTGTATAGCGGCAGTGAGGTCCCTGCATCCGGTGTTTATTGTGCAATGGCAAAGCCTGAGAAATGTATTCACCGGGGACCCGCTTCGGCAATGAGCCACTTAGCTTCTCTCGTCCGCTGCCACAGTAGGGATTGCGGTATCAGGTAGAGAGCGGAGGCCTACTCTAGCACCATACAGCTTAGCTTCACCTCTCCACTGCCAGAATGGTCTGTGCTGTTTGCAGATGGAAAGCGGAGACCGGCTGTAGCGACGTACCGTATGATCTCTCCTTATTACAGTTGAAGCTGAATTAGCCGCCTACAGGAGGGGAGCATAAGAAACAACAACGGAGCAAGCAGGTGTTTTCCAAGTCACAGTACAGAAAGTCCTTAACGTGTTTCTCCGTTATATCTTTCTAACGGTTTCATCAGAAGGTATGTCCCTGTGCTCACAAGTCCTTGTATTTAACCAGGGTATCCTCAGCTACGAACTGATATGCTTATATATAAATGAACTTATCAACTACATTGGAGCAATATATCAGATACTAATGAACTGAAGTGTTTCTATAGCCTCGAGTACTAATATGTATACATGTGAATGACCAATGGGTAAAATTTATCTTTTATAAGGGAAAACATTTTTTATTGTGTAATAAATGTGTTTCAAATTGATGCACTCTCTTATCTAGATAGATATATAGATAGATGAGACAGACAGAGATAGATAGATAGATAGATAGATAGATAGATAGATAGATAGATAGATAGATAGATAGATAGATAGATAGATAGATAGATAGATAGATAATCACACAATAATTCCTCTGTAGGGTACCGGGCAGTCTCTCTGATGATCAGGGCCCTGGCAGGTGAGATGACTCAGTGGAGATGGGGGCATCTAGTGGCTCCTGGCAGTACTGCAGTCAGCAGTAACTGCTGCTCTCTCTCTCCCGCACCCAGGGGGTCATTCCGAGTTGTTCGCTCAGTAAATTTCTTCGCATCGCAGCGATTTTCCGCTTAGTGCGCATGCGCAATGTTCGCACTGCGACTGCGCCAAGTAAATTTGCTATGCGGTTAGGAATTTTACTCACGGTTTTTTCTTCGTTCTGGTGATCGTAATGTGATTGACAGGAAGTGGGTGTTTCTGGGCGGAAACTGGCCGTTTTATGGGTGTGTGTGAAAAAACGCTACAGTTTCTGGGAAAAACGCGGGAGTGACTGGAGAAACGGAGGAGTGTCTGGGCGAACGCTGGGTGTGTTTGTGACGTCAAACCAGGAACGACAAGCACTGAACTGATCGCAGATGCCGAGTAAGTCTCGAGTTACTCAGAAACTGCACAGAGAAGTCTTATCGCAATATTGCGAATCTTTCGTTCGCAATTTTGATAAGCTAAGATTCACTCCCAGTAGGCGGCGGCTTAGTGTGTGCCAAGCTGCTAAAAGCAGCTTGCGAGCGAACAACTCGGAATGACCACCCCAGCTTTTATTCTGTGTCCGTCCCTCCGCCCCCCCTCCTTCCTTCCTCCAGCGGCACAGGAGATCACATCAGCGGCGGGGCAGGGCTAGAAGATGCCGGCGCCGCTGCTTGTATGGTGTGAGAGGCGTTGTGGAAGCCGGCAGCAGCAGCGCACAGCAGAAGGAATGCAGAGCGCCTTTCCAGCATTGGCGCCTACCTGCTTTGCATCCCTTTGCTGAGCGGGTTCCGCCGGCTCTGGCTGTGCCTCCCCTGTCTTTAATGGATCAAATAATACAAGAAGATACTTATGACACATATTCTGTGTCATAAGTATATACTTTAGACTTTGCATTATTTTAATCATTTTTTTATCTACTAAAAAACAGTTTTAAATGTGGTTTGGAGGCACCATTCTCTGTGCCTCCTGCTGTCATTGATGAAGGGGGGGGGGGGGGGGGGATGCAAGCATCAGGCAGTCATAGCCCATTAAAAAAAAATCTGTAAGCGGCACCTCTAGAAGTGCCGCTTTGACAGGGGCGTGCTGACAGCCGATAATATGCAAGCATGCCCCTGTCACTGAACTGATGTGATTGGCTAGTGGCTGATTCCGGAGGCAGCGGGGCGGGAGGGTGCGCCAATTATTATTATTTGCATTACATTAATATGCACCTGCCCGTCATCCAGTAACGCACAGCACAGCTGCTGCCAAGTGCAGTCCGAGGGGAGGAGCGGCCGCAATTTCCTCTCCTTTCACAATTGCTCCGGTAGCCGGCTCCACTGTAAAAGGGCTGCACGCAACTGACATACCCGGGCTGCGGTGACAGAAGTGGACAGCACTGGGCGCCGGGATGTCTGCGCTGTACTCCTCCAGTGACCAGGAGCACTGAAGAAGGGCAGATGTGCCCCGCCTCTGAGATCCCACCTCCCCCAATCTGCAGCAGGCGGCTGGGGATCAGAGACAGAGGTATGCGGGCGTCCGGCTCTTAGCACCAGGGCCGGATTCTAAGCAGGTCATGTCTGTGGGCTTTATTTCTCTATTAATATTAGTAGTATGCAGGGGCATAGTAGACACAGCAAGATAGAGGCTGCACCAATTTTAGTTGCCCCGTAGCCCCTACAAGGCTTAATCTGGCCCTGGCAGCAGCCAACCCCTGGCTGCCACTGCTGCCTGCGCTTCCCACTTTCATATCATCAAACGAAACCACGACTTCAGGGAGCCGTGGACAGAATATGATAGGGACCCTAAGAGCGGCAGCCTGATCACCCGCAGCAAGGACATCATCTGGGACAGTGGCCTGGGCGCCACAGGGTCCTCCATGGTGCATGTAGCTCACAGTGCCAACTCGGTGATCAGGCAGCCCGTCCTTAGCAATTTGTTACTGGGCATCAGCAGCCCATAGAAGGAGAGGCAGCAGTGGTGGTGCCTGAGAGTGCCGGCAATCCACGTATCCTGCAGCCCCCATCTCAGCTGCTGCAGCAGGGCCAGTCCTGTATACCCACACAGTGTTCTGCAGAGTGGGCATAATTGTCCTGTACCCGGGCCCATTGCCCCATCACCTATGTCTACCAGCAGGGCCACACTGGCCATCTGACAGTCTGGTCCAGTCGAACAGCAGATACACCTCCTGGCGATGCGCTCTGTGGGTGCAGTTTTTGTAAGACTTAGCTGTGTCATGACGTCACTATGCACAGCAACGTATTTGGTGACACACTGGCATGAGGAGCTGAGGACATGTGAGCGGCATTACAGCTCTCCTGGTGCAGGCTGTACCAGGTTCGGGTGTTGGTGGACATAGTTACTGCAGAGACCGCCAGCAAGTACACTACAGCCAGGTAAATACCTTGCTGCCTTCTCCTGCTCTCCCGTCTCCCACTATTCCTCCTCTCTACCTCTCTCATCTCCCACTTTTTCTTCTCTCTACCTCTCCCATCTCCCACTATTCCTCCTCTCTATCCTTCCCATCTCCCACTATTCCTCCTCTCTACCCCTCCCATCCCCCACTATTCCTCTTCTCTACCTCTCCCATCTCCTACTATTCCTCCTCTCTACCTCTCTCATCTCCCACTTTTTCTTCTCTCTACCTCTCCCATCTCCCACTATTCCTCCTCTCTACCCTTCCCATCTCCCACTATTCCTCCTCTCTACCCCTCCCATCCCCCACTATTCCTCCTCTCTACCTCTCCCATCTCCTACTATTCCTCCTCTCTACCTCTCCCATCTCCTACTATTCCTCCTCTCTACCCCTCCCATCTCCCACTATTCCTCCTCTCTACCCCTCCCATCCCCCACTATTCCTCTTCTCTACCTCTCCCATCTCCTACTATTCCTCCTCTCTACCCCTCCCATCTCCCACTATTCCTCCTCTCTACCTCTCCCATCTCCCACTATTCCTCCTCTCTACCTCTCCCATCTCCCACTATTCCTCCTCTCTACCCCTCCCATCCCCCACTATTTCTCCTCTCTACCTCTCCCATCTCCCACTATTCCTCCTCTCTACCTCTCCCATCTCCCACTATTCCTCCTCTCTACCCCTCCCATATCCCACTATTCCTCCTCTCTACCCCTCCCATTTACCACTATTCCTCCTCTCTACCTCTCCCATCTCCCACTATTCCTCCTCTCTCCCTCTCCCATCTCCCACTATTCCTCCTCTCTCCCTTTCCCATCTCCCACTATTCCTCCTCTCTACCCCTCTCATATCCCACTATTCCTCCTCTCTACCTTTCCCATCTCCCACTATTCCTCCTCTCTATCCCTCCCATATTTCACTATTCCTCCTCTCTACCCCTCCCATTTACCACTATTTCTCCTCTCTACCTCTCCCATCTCCCACTATTCCTCCTCTCTCCCTCTCCCATCTCCCACTATTCCTCCTCTCTCCCTTTCCCATCTCCCACACTATTCCTCCTCTCTACCCCTCTCATATCCCACTATTCCTCCTCTCTACCTTTCCCATCTCCCACTATTCCCTCTTTCTACCCTTCCATCTCCCACTATTTCTCCTCTCTACCCCTCCCATTTACCACTATTCCTCCTCTCAACCTCTCCCATCTCCCACTATTCCTCCTCTCTCCCATCTCCCACTATTCCTACTCTCTCCCGTCTCCACTATTCCTCCTAACTCCTGCTTTCCTGTCTCCCACTATTCCTCCTCTCTCCCTCTCCCATCTGCACTATACCTCCTCTCTCCTGCTCTCCCGCTATTCCTCCTCTCTACCTCTCTCATCTCCCAGTATTCCTCCTCTCTACCTCTCCCATCTCCCACTATTCCTCCTCTCTACCCCTCCCATATCCCACTATTCCTCCTCTCTACCTCTCCCATCTCCCACTTTATTCTCCTCTCTACCTCTCCCATCTCCCACTATTCCTCCTCTCTCCCTCTTCTACTTTTCCTCCTCTCTCCCGTCTGCACTATACCTCCTCTCTCCTGCTCTCCCGTCTCCCACTATTCCTCCTCTCTACTTTAAATTGACATACCAGCACTTCTATTTACTAACGTCAATGACTGATTTGCTCCAAATATAAGTGGGATGTGCATTTGCTATAACATTTGGCATAATAACTTTAGGAGGGCATTATGTATTTACAGCAGACATGTGGGGCCATATCCCCACTCCCCTACCTGGCGGCACCAGCAACCGTGCTTCCCCAAATATGGTGCACCCCCCCCCCCCGTACTTTTTATCTGTCTAGGGTGGTTGTTGGTGGCGATTTTGTAGGACATTGGTGGGGGCAGCTGCCATTGATATGTGCAGCGGCCATTAGCACTGGTGGTAGTGGGCATCAGCTTGGGGGCAGTAGCAGGCATCGACTTGGCAGTGGTAGGGGTCATCGGCGGGACTTGGTGGACATTATGTCTGCAGTGCCTCACCAGCCACTGACCTCACCGCACGCCACTGGTATACAGTCTATGTAGTAAAGCAAAACAGAGGAAGAGAGGTACATTTCCACTTGTTTTTTTCATAAATTATGTACCTTTCAATTACCACTTTTAAGGGCAGATTTAACATTGAGTAATAGTTTTGTTATCACTCGTTACGCATTATAAATGGTGCTCCAGACAATCACCCCCTAACTGTCATGTGTTTGAAAACTGTCAATTAAGAGCTGATTGGCTGGAGCACCATTTATCATTTGTAACGAGCGATAACAAGAATATCACTCATTGTTAAATGTGGCCCTTAGCTTATATTCGTTTGTAGAAAGGTGTTGGTCAGAGGAGGAGAAATGGTGGAGTGGGATGTAGTTACATTGCCGGCAGTCGGGATCCCGGCGATCAGGTTACCCACGCCGGAATCCCGACCACTAACAATGCCACCAGCCGGAATCCTGGCTAACGGGCTAATCCCACTCATAGGTGCTCATGACACCCATAGAGTGGAAATAGAACCTGTGGCGAGGAAAATCTGATTATAATACATATTGCTTTACTGTGCTACAGAAACACACAGAGCTGATAGTATTAACCCTGCATCTACACTGTGGTGTGCTATTTTTGGAGCCGGCTCTAGGCAAATGCAAACTAGGCAAATGCCTAAGGCTAATTGGAATACCTAGGGGCATACTAGGGTCTGCTCAGCTAGACAGCGTGCAAAGGCGGGACTGGGACAACAAAGCTCTTTGAAAGTGCAAAACATGTTGACATCCACTCATGCACAGCACTACATAGCCAAGGTAGATGGTGGAATGATGTCAAAGCTTTATTATTATTATTATTATTATTATTATTATCCTTTATTTATATGGCCCCACAAGGGTTCCGCAGCGCCCAATTACAGAGTACATAAACAAATAATCAAACAGGAAAACAGCAACTTACAGTTGAGGACAATATAGGACAAGTACAGGGTAAATAAACAAAGCTACGTCAGCAGATGACACTGGAATAAGTATCAGGTGGCAGAAGACTGCTGGATTTGGTGCAGTCGAAGATTATTACTGTAAGAAAAGGATAAGCACATGAGGGAAGAGGGCCCTACTCGTGAGAGCTTACATTCTAAAAGGGAGGGGTAGAAAGATAGGGTTGAGACAGACGGGGTACATAGAGAACATGGAACAGAGGGTTAGGATGAGATTTGGCTGGGTTTGGTGAAGAAGTGGGTCTTGAGAGCCCGTTTGAAGTTTTGTAGAGAGGTGGAGAGTCTGAGGGGGAGAGGTAGGGAATTCCAGAGAAATGGAGCAGCACGTGAAAAATCTTGGAGGTAGGAGTTGGAGGAAGTAATCAGTAGGCAGGAGAGTCAGCGTGCATTAGCAGAGTGAAGAGGACGGGTGGGAGAGTAAAGGGAGATAAGATCAGAGATGTAAATGGGAGAGGAGTGGGTGAGGGCTTTGTAAGTGAATGTGAGAAGCTTGAAATTAATTCTGAAAGGGAAGGGGAGCCAGTAAAGGTCTTGTAAGAGAGGAGAGGTGTACGTAGTGCATTTGGTGAGGAAAATGAGCCGGGCAGCAGCATTGAGGATAGATTGGAGTGGAGAGAGGTATTTGTCAGGAATGCCAGTCAGGAGGAGATTATAGTAGTCCAGTCTGGAGATGACCAGTGAGTGGATAAGGGTCTTAGTAGCATCCTGGGTCAGAAAGGGTCTGATCCTGGAAATATTTTTTAGATGAAAACGGCAGGTTTGTGAGAGGTGCTGAATGTGTGGTTTAAAGGAGAGGGAGGAGTCAAGGATTACTTCAAGACAGCGCACTTGGGGGCTAGAGGAGATAGTAGTGCCATCAATAGATAATGAGATTGTGGGAGGTGAGGTTATGCAGGAGGGAGGGAAGATGATCAGCTCGGTCTTAGACATGTTAAGTTTAAGAAAGCGCTGGGACATCCAAACAGAGATAGCAGAGAGACAGTTTGAGATACGAGTGAGGAGAGCAGGTGAGAGGTCCAGAGGGGAAAGATAGATTTGAGTGTCATCAGCATAGAGATGATATTGGAAATCAAAAGAACTAATGAGCTTACCTAGTGAGGACGTATAGAGAGAGAAAAGAAGAGGACCAAGGACAGAACCTTGGGGTACACCTACAGTTAGTGGAAGTGAAGGGGAGGTGGAGTCATGAGAGGAGACAGAGAATGAACGGTCAGAGAGGTAGGAAGACAGCCAAGACAGGGCATTATCACGCAGACCAATGGAGTGAAGCATTTGCAGTAGGAGAGAGTGGTCCACAGTGTCATAAGCAGCAGAGAAATCAAGAAGAATAAGTAGAGAGTAGTGACCCTTAGATTTAGCAGCATGGAGGTCATTGCAGACTTTTGTAAGGGCAGTTTCAGTGGAGTGGAGAGGACAGAAGTCAGACTGGAATGGGTCAAGCGGTGAGTGTGAGGAAAGAAAGGAAGTAAGACGGTTGTAGACAATACGCTCAAGGAGTTTGGAGGCTAAAGGGAGAAGAGAGATGGGTCGGCAGTTGGAGAGAGTGTTTGGATCAAGGGTAGGTTTTTTAAGAATAGGACAGATGAGTGCATGCTTGAAGGCAGAGGGACAGTGCCTGATGAGAGGGAGAGATTGAGAAGTTGGGAAAGATGGAAACAGGCAGAAGGAGAGGGGTAGCGGAGGAGGCGGGAGGGGATAGTGTCAAGTGGGGAGGTGATGAGGGGACAGGAACGAATGAGGGCCATGACTTCTGCACCAGATGCATGGGAGAAAGATGTTAGAGTTGGTGAGAGGGATAGGGAGGGATGATAAGAGATGGGAGGAGGCTGGTTGCTGATGGTCTGGTGTGATGTCCTGACGTATGGAGTCAATTTTGGTGGTAGCGGAGGAGCCGGGAGGAGATAGGGTCAAGTGGGGAGGTGGTGAGGAAACAGGAATGAATGAGGGCCATGACTTCCTCACCAGATGCATGGGAGAAAGATGTCAGAGTTGGTGAGAGGGATGGTAAGGGATGGGAGGAGGCTGGTTGTGCCCCTAGTTCATATTATGGTGCAGTATAGTGTCTCTACTTCATATTGTGCAACATTACAGTGCCCCAGTTCATATTATGTAACATTATAACGCCCTCCAGTTCATTTTATAACACATTACAATAAGCAGGAACAGGGGCATAAATAGACATATTGTAGGTCCTAAGGCAAAACTTTGTAAGGGCCCCTATGTACCACCCAATGGTTAAAAATGTAACAGGGACGGTGGGCTCCATAGCAGTTGCACTACCTGCACCTATGGTAGCTATGCCCTTGTTTGTGTATCGCGGGTCTCCACGCTTAAAAACATTTAAATATATTGATGTAGATTCTTCAGGAAGAAGTATGTGACTCATAAGGGCCAAAAAAACCTGCCAAAGGCTTTTCTTGTATAATTTCATAACTAGGAGCCATTTATTTGTTGCATATGTCAAGGTATATTGATTTCCAAATGTATTTGTTATCAGCCAGGGATGAACCCTTGATATGCAAAGTAGTTAATAACTGAGACCAGGATGTTTTTCAATAGCTCTGCAGTGAAAATGATCTTTTATTTATGTGGTGCCGGCCACAATTTACCCCGTCTCGGCTCACTCTCCCAATCAGAGCGGCACCCGCCCGTTACAGTCTGTAGGTATAGGGCGCGATGCTGCAGCAATTGTAGTGATGGGATGGCTGACTCTCCTCTGTACAGGATTGGTAATATGTAGACTGTATGTCCAACAACCCTAACAAGGCTTCGGTGCATGCAGAATGTCCCTCTGCGCTCACCACAGGTTCTATTCCCACTCGATGGGTGTCGTGGACACCCACGAGTGGGAATAGTCCCTGTTAGTCGTCATACCGACTGTCAGGATTTTGAGGGGGAGCGGGATGTAGGTGTCAGTATCGTGACCGCCGGTCACATAACTACATCCCAATATTAATATATCACTATTTAACATTAATACAACTCCCAGATAACATTAAGGCTTGGGAAGAGATAAAATTGTGTGAGCTAAAGTACAAGCCAATCAGCTTCTGCCTTACATTTTACAGGCTGTGTTTGAAAAATGACAGTTAGGAGCTGATTGATTGGTTCTTTATTTCTCATAATTTTCTCTCTCTCTCTTAGCTTTGATAAGTACCCCCACAGGACACTACCCCATCAGAAAACATTAATACACATCCCACAAACATTTACTACTCCTCTCCCACACCATATATTTACCTAATCTAGAATAAAGTGCTCTGGTCTCTGTGTGTGGAGAGTGGAGGAGAAGATATAGACAGATAAGGAATAAGGAGAAGGAAGGGATGGGTAGATTAGGAGATAAAGGGCGGTATTCAATTATTTTCACCCCCTTCCACACTCATTCTGTTTCTGACTTCGGGGGCGTGGTATCATTAGTTCAGCTTGATACCCTCAGGGTAGCGAAGCACCCAACCTTTTACACAGGTAAACCTGATTACTATGGGCGTGATATGCACGATAATGGGGATCATTTTAGAAAGGAGATTGGTCGTGATATATCATTTGAATACCAACCAATGAGTGGGACTTTGGGAAGTGATGATAAGAACAGATATTTATCTGTGGCGCTGTGTATTGATAGCTTTTCCTGTGAGAGGGCCTAGACCAGAGGTTCTCAAACTTGGCCCTCAGGACTCCACACAGTGCATGTTTTGCAGGTAACCCAGCAGGTACACAGGTGTATTAATTACTCACTGACACATTTTAAAAGGTCCACAGGTAGAGCTAATTATGTCACTTGTGATTCTGTGAGTATACCTGCAAAACATGCACTGTGTGGGGTCCTGAGGACAGAGTTTGAGAACCTGTGTCCTAGACACTAGGAAGCAGATCAATAGTGAGGCCACTGGCAGTTTCAGAGGTGGGCAGCAGCATAGCCCAAAATTCAAAGAGGGGAGCTGCACCAACTGCCACCCCAAACATCACTGGTCGGGCTCGCTGGCAGTTGGTGTGGCTCAACAAATGAAAAAGGTCTCAACCGCACTCACAATTAATGGTTGCTGCCTGTGATGTCACAATGGAACTATCACCAAAAAAACCCTGGGTGCAAGAATTACAAACAATAGGAGTGACGCGACATGGCGCTACCGTAAACAAACACCTCCTTATATATAAGCAAGCTTACACGATAAATGGAAATGAGGTAAGGAATTATAGAGAAAGGATTCCATACCTCTATAGGGTCATTTCCATTTATCATGTAAGCTTGCTTGTGTATAAAGAGGTGTTTGTTTACAGTAGCACTATGTGGCATCACTCCTATTGTTTTAGTTGGTGTGGCTCCCCTATTTGAGTTTTGAACTGCGCTGCAGCCCCACCTATGGAGCTGCCACTAAGTGGGTCTAACCCCAATTAAGAGGATAATGCCTCCAAGGTTAACCACTAGGTGTCCTTGGTCACTCACTACTGTCTGGTGGCAGTTGGTGGGCTCACAAGAGCTTGTCTGGTCATAGGTATGCTTTGGTTGCCTAAAGGGTGAACTTACCCCACTTACAAGACCTGGTACTGTACATTAGCTATTGTAATAGTTAAAAATTAACTGTTCTGATTATGCTCAGTCAAGTATTATGCAAAGCATTTCCAGTTTTATACTAGTATTGACAGTGTTCGAAGTGGGCCAGTATGTGGCAGTATGGCATACCGGCACTTTGTTCCCACTGACACAGAAGTATTTTTTTTAAGTGTGTAGATGCAGCCCTGTGCAGCAGGAAGTGGGTAGGATGCTGCTCTGCATTGGAGGTGCTGTTGGTTCCGTCCCATCACTGCCGCCGTTGGTGCCCTGCAGTCCCACTTGTCCTGTCCTTAACGCTGCTGGATCTCCACCGGGGCTCCATGTAGTGTGCGCCCCGGCTTTCCTTCCAGCTGCTGCTAGATCCCCAACAGCCATCCACGTAGGGTGCGCCCGACTCTTCCCCATTCCATTGGTGGATCCCCATCGGGCGTCCATGTAGGGTGGGCCCGGCTCTCCTCCCTGCGACCGCTGGATCCTCGCTGGGCATCCACATGGGATGCGCCTGGCTCTCCTCCCTGCCAACGCTGGATCCCTGCCGGGCATCCACATGGGGCGTGCCCGGCTCTTCTCCCTGCTGCCGCATGATCCCCACCGGGTGTCCACGTGTGAGCATGAAACCTTTGGCAATGAGCATTAGATCCCTGGCAACAAGCAGGTAATTTAAAAATATTTAGAGGTCTTACTGTGGGGCATAATTTGAAAAGGACATTATTGTGTATGGAGAATAAAATGGTGTCAGGGACATAACTGTATGTGGCATAATGTGTAATGGGCATTACAGTGTATGGCATAATGTGTGACATAATGTGTAATAAGCATTACAGTGTGTGGAATAACGTGGCATGGGCATTACGGTGTGTGGAATAATGTGGAATGGGCATTACAGTGTGTGAAATAATGTGCAATGGACATTACAGTGTGTGGAGTAATATGTAATGGCCATTACAGTGTGTGGCATAATGTGTAATGGTCATTACGATGTGTGGCATAATGTGTAATGGGCAGTGCCGTAACTAGGTGTGTAACATTGGTGCCTTGCCCACAGCGCATGTGCACTGTGGGCGCACCATCTGGCAGCACAACCCGCACGGCCAACTGCTCGTTCTCTCTGTCCCCTAACTTCCTGCCTCCCGCCGCTGCAGAGCTTGTATGTAGTGGTGTGCGCTGAGCACCTCTGCTGCTGAGCGCAACCACCATACAAGCAGAGGCGGACTGGGCAGGATGAAAGATGCCCCCTGGCCGGTCCCATTTTCAGTAACGCTGTCGCTGATAGCTGCAGAGGAAGTGCCTGTGACTGTCCATGTCCCATCAGTGAAGACGCGTGGCCCCGCCCTTCTCTATGCCTCTCCTCCACTCATCTGCTTTCTGAGATTATTGCGACCAGGCACATTCAAGATCAGAAACAGCCAGGTGCCTGCCGCGAGTGAGGACCTGACAGCACCGCGGCGCGCCAGGCCCCAGCAGTCCCCGGCTCTTTGAATTTAATCCGCTAACACCCCCCTCCGTTAGTAACCAGCACGCCACCTCCTTGTGTGGTCCCAGACTACTCTCCTGTCCCCGGCACCTGCCTCCTCTTGTCCCCAGGCTCCCACTTCCTACTGCCTCAGAAAACGCAGGAATTATACCGAGGGGGATATCTATCTATCTAGATATATATATCTATCTATATATCTATATATATATCTATATCTATAAATATATATACTGTGTATATATATCTATATATCTATATATATATATATATATATATATATATATATATAAATAATACTTGCCAGGTGCCCCCTCTTTGAAAAAAAAAATCATATTTAATGGTGTGGCACTCGCAGCATATTCATTTATGCCGTACGTGTGTGTGTGTGTGTGTGTGTGTGTGTGTGTTTGTGTGTGTGTGTGTATGTATGTATGTATATGTGTATGTATATATATATATATATATCTCTGAGTTTAACCTGCTTCTGAATAAAAAGTGTGTATGCATGTGTTAAATATAACATACTGGACTGGGGTATATACACACATTTTAGATAAATATATTCCAGTCCTTTCTCTCTCCAGTAAGCACATACTGTATACAAGTATGTTATATTTAACAGATACATACATACATACACACTAACACATATATAAAACACACTTAATTTTCATTCAGGAACATGTTAAACCCAGATTACTCATGGGGCTGGGCAACTCGTATCCGTATGCTCCGCCACCATATAATGGAGCAAATTGAAGGGATACGGTAGGGCAGGGGTGGGGAACCTTTTTTCTACCAAGGGCCATTTGGATATTTATAAAATCCTTCGGGGGCCATACAAAAATTATCAGCTTAAAAATTAGCCTGCCCTCAGTTAGTAGTTATGCCCCCAGTCACTTGTTATGCCCGATTAGATTTGCCCCCAGTCAGTTGTTATGCCCCATTAGATATGCCCACTGTCAGTTGTTTTGGCCCATTAGATATGCCCTGTCAGTTGTTATGCCCCATTAAATATGCCCCCTGTAGTTATGCCCCATTAGATATGCCCCCTGTAGTTATGCCCCATTATATATGCCCCCTAGTAGTGTCGCTTACACACACACACATTAAAAGAAAAAAGAAAAACCACAATGCTCACCAGCCCTGCTCCTGCTTTCGGACCGCTGCCCTCCCTCTCCTCGGAACTATGGGAGAGATGTCATGACGTCTCTCCCATAGCGCCACACAGCAACACGTGTACACTGCCTGAGCCAGAAGCTGGAGCTCAGGAGTGAGCTCCTGCGTCCGGCTGCTGCTGAGGAGCCAGGCACCCGCTGGTGGTAAAATTCAGCGGGCGCTCGGCATCTCCTCTCGTTTAGTTGAGCCGGGCCGAATCAAGTGGCTCTGAGGGTCTTATACGACCCTTGTGCCTGAGGTTCCCCACCCCTGCGGTAGGGGAAGAGTTAATGATAGTGTCCCATCCCCTTTCTACTATTTATTACAGGGGGATCAGTCCATTCAGGTTTTTTTTTTTTTTAGATATTCGAACCTCCCCTCCTACATGTGCTAGTGCCAGCCTACTCCTCCTGTCCTCTGGCTCCCACCTCCCCTCCACCTTTAATAATATCCAGCACCCCTACTCATTCTCTTATCCCAGCCTAGTACTCTTGTCCCCCGTCTCCTACCTCCTGCTGTCCCTGGCTCACCTCTAATACCCAGTACCCCTCCTCCTGTCCCAGTGTCCTCCTTGTGTTTCCCCAGCTCCACTTTCCGCACATCAAGAAGATGAGGAGCCATAATGACTTGCAGGCAGAGCACAGCGCATACAGAATAAGATAAAGGTAAGATAAAAAAAAATATTTTGATATTTTTTACAATGTATTTAGGTGCCTATTTATCCAGAAGAGGAGCCATAAAAAAAGAGGACACTGCCTGGCATTATGCGTAAAAGGGGGCTCTGCGTGGCTTAATGTGTAAAAGGAGGCTCTACCTGGGACAATGTGTGTAAGCGGTGCTACTGTGCAGCATAATATGAATCGGTCTTATTTTGTGGTCAAGCCCCTTCCCCATCCCTACATTTTTGACATGCGCCCATGGCGCGCACTGGCCCTGGGGGGGGGGGGGCGATGCTATTTCTTGCACACAGCGCCAAAATGTCTAGTTACGGGCCGGCACTGGTAATGGGCATTATGGTGTGTGGCATAATGTGTAAAGGGCATTACCATAAGGAGCAAAAACGACAAATGATGTAAAGGGCATGAGTTTATTTCCATGTTATTGTTTTCCTATGTTGTATAAGGGGCTCTACCTGGCATAATGTTTATAATGGTGTGCAATGGCCCTTTATATTTTCCATACCCCCACTTCAAAATTTCTACTTTGACCACTGAGTATTGGAAATATCTGAATGAAAAGTTCAGCTGAGTAAATAAGTAGTGACAGTTGAGAGGAACAATGTCATATTTAAAGTTAAAAGTTTAGCTTGGCCTTTGTATATGCAGTTTACTTACCACTTATGTTACATTTACTAAAATTTATTTTTATGATGTGCGGCATACTCTGCTTATATGTTGTGGCAAAGTCACAGACACAAAAATAATCCATGAATTAAATGTGCCATAAAATACTATCAGTTTGTCTCCTACTATCATCTACTTAAGAAGAATCTTACCGGCAAGTCATTATTTGTACTGGCACAGCATGGCAGATTTATTTTCGAATGGTGCCATTGCCAAGACCAAGTGATTGGCTGCAATAGCTAACACAATGTATTGTTAAGAATGCTGCTGAGATAGCAGCAATGGGGCAGTGATAGCCTGTGTTCAGTGTTATCAGACAAGCAGGCAGCGGGGCAGAGCTTCAAACTGGAAAGGTCAACAGCAAGCACAAAAAGGCCTATTGAAAATGTTGCCTTTGTTTTATATACTGTATAATTATTAGCTTCTGTAACTTATGGTGGTTGGTGCAAGTACTTTCTATGCAGGATATATAGCACAGACAAATTACATGCATACATATACTGTATGTATGGAATCTGTTTGATCAGTCTTCATCTCCTGTTGTTCTGTTTGTACTATAGCTGGTAGAGTAAAATATATTGTTGACGTTACCAGGGTTTCACAACTGCGCCTGTATGAAAATGATGTTAATATTATGAAAAAAAAGGGGGGACAGTAAATGGGATATAAATGTTTAATCTACTAATATAAGTAATACAAAGCCATACTTTGCATACATGCAAACTAGTGAAGAAAAAGAAATAATTAAATAAAGTAAAATAGTAATACTACAGGTAAATGCAAACAAAAATAAATATAAATAATAAATGATATGGTATAGGGTAGGTCAAATGAAAATTCTGAGTCCAAAGTCTAGTGTAAATAGAGTGTGGCGTCCCACCTCTTTAATCACACTAATGTGGTTCTGTACTAAGTTGAATGATACAACACAGTGGGAATGGAAGCTCTAATAATGAGTTGGAACTTGGGGTTGGAGAGTCCGTTACAGATGTTAAAAGTTATCCTCTTTTTAGAGGCAGGTTCTGGTCTGGTCGCGGTAACAACACTAAGGGGTACCCCTGACTGGATAGCGGAGGGACAAGGTGACCAGGGGATAAGTTAACTATTTGCTCCGGACTTACCGCTTGTCACCTCTGCCACGGACGGTGGGAGGCGCCTGCATCCACAGACGTCCACCGCCCGCCGGGTCCGAGGGTTGCGGTCACGTCTCTGGGGGGATGGTAGCACTGGCTTCGGGACCCACAAGGGGACTGTCCGCCGTGAACCCCCCCTCTTACGGAGATATGGTAACAGCTCCGTAAGAGGGGGGGTTCACGGCGGACAGTCCCCTTGTGGGTCCCAAAGCCAGTGCTACCTTCCCCCCAGAGACGTGACCGCATCCCTCGGACCCGGCGGGCGGTGGACGTTGTATAAGGGGCTCTACCTGGCATAATGTTTATAATGGCGTGCAATGGCCCTTTATATTTTCCATACCCCCACTTCAAAATTTCCACTTTGACCACTGAGTATTGGAAATATCTGAATGAAAAGTTCAGCTGAGTAAATAAGTAGTGACAGTTGAGAGGAACAATGTCATATTTAAAGTTACGGAGCTGTTACCTTATCTCCGTAAGAGGGGGGGTTCACGGCGGACAGTCCCCTTGTGGGTCCCGAAGCCAGTGCTACCTTCCCCCCAGAGACGTGACCGCATCCCTCGGACCCAGCGGGCGGTGGACGTCTGTGGATGCAGGCGCCTCCCGCCGTCCGTGGCAGAGGTGACAAGTGGTAAGTCCGGAGCAAATAGTTAACTTATCCCCTGGTCACCTTGTCCCTCCGCTATCCAGTCAGGGGTACCCCTTAGTGTTGTTACCGCGACCGGACCAGAACCTACCTCTAAAAAGAGGAGAACTTTTAACATCTGTAACGGACTCTCCAACCCCAAGTTCCAACTCATTATTAGAGCTTCCATTCCCACTGTGTTGTATCATTCCACTTAGTACAGAACCACATTAGTGTGATTAAAGAGGTGGGACGCCACACTCTATTTACACTAGACTTTGGACTCAGAATTTTCATTTGACCTACCCTATACCATTTCATTTATTATTTATAGTTATTTTTGTTTGCATTTACCTGTAGTATTACTATTTTACTTTATTTAATTATTTCTTTTTCTTCACTAGTTTACATGTATGCAAAGTATGGCTTTGTATTACTTATATTAGTAGATTAAACATTTATATCCCATTTACTGTCCCCCCTTTTTTTCATAATATTAACATCATTTTCATACAGGCGCAGTTGTGAAACCCTGGTAACGTCATTTATTAATTTTCTGGAGGCTTTGGGTTTAGCCCCAATCACGTATTGCTGCCACCCTCCTAATATCTAGATAAGTAGAGCGCTGGTTACATTTGTATTTTACTAAAATATATTGTTAACAATCATGTAACTTGAGTTCTTAAAGTATTTCAGTACATACATCCAGTGCTATTTTTCAGCAGGAACCAAGGGCCTAATGTATTAAGCCTTAACAAGTGATAAAGTGGAGAGTCATAAAGTATCAGCCAATCACCTCCTAACTGCCATGTAGCAGGATGCGTTTGAAAAATGACAGTTAGGGGCTGATTTGTTGGCACTTTATCACTCTTTATAATTTTCCACTTTATCACTTTTTAAGTCTAGATACATTTGGGCCAGTTCTTGAACCTCTCATTAAATATGACATAATCAGGATTGGGTTCCTGAACCTGTCCTGGGCCAAAATGTATTTTCCATAAGATAAGTTTTATTTTGAGTGCCTTCCTTTTTAAAACTATCTATCTATAATTTTTTTTAACAACACCACCCACAGACCCATAGTTCCTGGACTTTTTCTAGAAAAATAGTACTGCATACATCTATACTGAGAAATTATGTAATCTACCCTTCGTTTATTCACACCAGCAAACCTAAAATAAAATCTCTGCACTCATCACATCATGCCACCTTACAACTGGCCCTTCTGTCCTATACACTGCCAATATTTCCACCCCCTCTTCCCATGGTATGATTACGTCTAGTTCAGTGACGTGCGGTGAGGTGAGGCAGTGCCTTTCCTGTAATACTACAGTATACTAGTTCTGACTATATAAAGTACAGGTTGGGTCTCCGTTATCCAGAGACCCTTCATCTGGATTATTCCGAAAACCTGAATATCCTGGATCTGTATTGATGTCGTGACGTGCCGTCATGATGTCAATGCTTCTGTGACCAATGGCTAGCAGCGGGGGAGTGGCTTTGCAGCCATTCCCTCTCCACGTAGTGCCTGCTGGTGTCCCGCTGACCCTCCCGGATCCCACAATGACCCCTAGACCACCTGCAATGACCGCCGGTCCCCCCACCTATTTCCCGGGATGACTGCCGGACTCCCCATGACGACCCACCGGACTGGGTATTCTGTTATCTGGAAAAATCCCATATCCGGAATGCTCCTTGTCCCGAGCATTCCGGGTATGGGATAATCAACCTGTATATGAAAAATACTAGGACTATATAATAAATATCTTCATTGTATTATTGTGATCATTTTTGTAGTAAAAACTCTGGAGTAAAAAGTCTATGACATTGCCGCCCCTGCCTACCTTTTCCGCACATCTCTGATCAAAACTCACCAAATCTCCAGCAGTATATACTGCTGCACCTGTGTATAATGGCCACATGAACCCTTGGGCTCATATATTGTAAGTAAATCTGCCTCTAGTACTAGCCAGTGCCTCCCCAGCCATTTACATCACTGCATGTCCTTGCTCTAGTTCACCTCTTCAACCTGTTTCTACCCACTGGCATATTTCCATCCTCTTTTAAACATGCAATCTTTTTAGCAATCCCAAAGAAACCATTTTTTAACCCAGGTTCTCTCCAAATACTGCCTAATTCATCTCCACTTGTTTGCCTCCAAACTACTTTAATGATTTGTTTACAACTGCCTATCTCACTTTTTCTAAAGCAACACAATGTACATCTACATCCTCTTTTTCAAACAAAGAAACAACAGACTGGTGTCTGTGTGCAGTATGGTGTAAAATGTGTTGAATGCAGGACAGAGTGCAACAAACACAAACTGAAAAATGGGGGCTTAAGTAACATGGTCATGGAATTTTGGCTAAGGCCTGGAAATTCTTCCAGACCGTGGGGTATATTTACTAAAATTCGTATTTTCCCGTCTGAGGTCAAAGTTCAATCACGAATGACATCGAAAGTGTAAAGTTGCAACTTTTTGAATTTATTACGACTAATTTACTAAGCTGTCGTATTCTGCATTTTCGGATTTACCGATGTCGATGTCATTCGTTTTTTTTTGCAGTGTTTTACGTGAGTGACTTGTAAAACACTGCCGACTTTAATACAATGATTCTCGTCCGGATCTGAGAGATCCGTGCTGGGCTTCATTGTGCACCTTTTTAAAAATTGAAATCAGTGTTAAAATAAAAATAAAAATGCGTGGGGTCCCCCCTCCTAAGCCAAACCAGCCTCGGGCTCTTTGAGCCGGTCCTGGTTTAAAAAATATGGGAAAAAAAATGTCAGGGGTTCCCCCATATTTAAACAACCAGCACCGGGCTCTGCGCCTGGTTCCAAAATTATGGGGGACAAAAAGCGTAGGGGTCCCCCGTATTTCTGAAACCAGCACCGGGCTCCACTAGCCAGATACATAATGCCACAGCCGGGGGACACTTTTATCTAGGTCCCTGCGGCCCTGGCATTACATAACCAACTAGTCACCCCTGGCCGGGGTACCCTGGAGGAGTGGGGACCCATTCAATCAAGGGGTCCCCCCCCTCCAGCCACCCAAGGACCAGGGGTGAAGCCCGAGGCTGTCCCCCCATCCAAGGGCTGCGGATGGGAGGCTGATAGCCTTTTTGTCAAAAAATGAATATTGTTTTTAGTAGCAGTACTACAAGTCCCAGCAAGCCTCCCCCGCAAGCTGGTACTTGGAGAACCACAAGTACCAGCATGCGGTGGAAAACCGGGCCCGCTGGTACCTGTAGTACTACTACTAAAAAAATACCCCAATAAAAACATAAGACACACACCTTGAAAGTAAAACTTTAATACATACATCCACACCTCCATATACACATACTTACCTATGTTCACACGAGGGTCGGTCCTCTTCTCCATGTAGAATCCATGGTGTACCTGTTGAAAAAATTATACTCACAAAATCCAGTGTAGATGGCTCCTCTTTTAATCCATTTGTAATCCAGGTACTTTGCAAAATAAAAAAACGGACACCCGACCTCGCACTGAAAGGGGCCCCATGTTTTCATATGGGACCCCTTTCCCTGAATGCCAGGAACCCCCTCTGACTTATGTCTAAGACGGTTCCATCAGCCAATCAGGGAGCGCCACGTTGTGGCACCCTCCTAATTGGCTGTGTGCTCCTGTAGTGTATGACAGGCAGCACACGGCAGTGTTACAATATAGCGCCTATGCGCTCCATTGTAACCAATGGTGGGAACTTTGTGGTCAGCGGTGAGGTTACTTTCGGTCAACCGCTGACCACAAAGTTCCCACCATTGGTTACAATGGAGCGCATAGGCGCTACATTGTAACACTGCCGTGTGCTGCCTGTCATACACTAGGTGGAGAGTTATCATCTGGAACCGATGGTGCAGAATTACTATATCGAACCCATGACAATGCCAGCAGTGCAGCAAGGTGGTAAACACACTGAGTCTCTGAACAAGATAATTGCAGGACCTCACTGAATAGCACCCAGCTAGGCTGTGGGCAACATTGCACTGGCCATTTGCTAGCCAGTGGATGGAACTTATACTCCTAGCTTAGCTGAGAGAGGCTGAGTGGAGTCAGGTGGTTCAGTGAGACTCAGTCTGGTTTAGGATTGGTTGGGCAGTGGTCAGGTGATCAGATCCTGTCACAGCAATGCTCCAGGCTAGGCTCTGATATGGATTGCGGCCTAGCAGGTCGATAAAACTGAAGCCTATGCATCCTAGAATGGACAAAGTACACTGGCACCTTGCCGTGAGAGTGGATCACAGCACAGCAGGTGCGGTAAGTGACCCAGCAGCACAGAAAACAGGACTGGGTTGTGACACAGGCATCCAGTTTCATTAAGGTATCAATTTGCTTTTGGATATAATACAGTGGTTTGCCGAGGTTCCTCTCCAATAACTCATCTTGCTGAAGAGATGAGTGTATAGCAATCTTGCCATTATACTGCATCTATACTTTGGAATACTAGAAGTGATGGGGAACCTTTGGCACTCCAGCAGTTGTTAAACTACAAATCCATACCTCCCAACTGTCCCGATTTTCGCGGGACAGTCCCATGTTTTTTGGTCTATCCCGCTGTCCCTCGCGCAGGCCACAGTGTCCCGTGGTGAAGGAAGGGGGGGGGGGGGGGGGGGGGCGGTTGGGAGGCTCCCTAGCACTCGCTGCTCTGCTCAGTTCAGAGGAGAGCAGCGGTGAACACAGACGCTGTGTGCATGCGCACAGCATTTATTCCAGTAAGGCAGAGGTACTGGAAGCATGGCCAGCAGCTCACAGAGCGCTGGCCATGCCCCCATTGTGATGAAAATTGGAGGCGTGGCTCACAATCGCGTCATCCACGTGAGGCCACACCCCTTTTCAATAGGCTGCGCCCCATTTTCGGCACCACGCGGCTACGCCGCGCCAGGAGGCCCGACTTCAAGCCTCCATATGTTGGGAGGTATACACATCCCAGCATGCCCTGCTACAGTTTTAGCATGGCCATACAGCAAAACTGTAGCAGGGCATGCTTGTATGTGCAGTTCAACAACAGCTGGAGTGCCAAAGGTTCCCGATCACTGGAATATAACATTTGCTTGTACACTACAGACAACAACAACACAAATTTCAAATAAACCCCTTCAACTTAATCACTTTATGCAGCTGACTGACAGCTTTCCCTCCTCTGCTCACCAGTTAAATGTCCTTAAAATACAACAAATACCATGTGATGATAAAAAAAAAAAAATCCAGATTCTTACCATGGGCACATTTTGTACTAGTCAGCCAAATATTAAAACTTTTATTATTTTGTTAATAGGCTTTATTTTGCTATTATAAAATGTGTATTTATTTAGTGCAGCTGACCCAACTTCTCTTTATGTATTATTCGTTTAGCTGGTGTTTCCCACGCTGGCTCCTGACTCCTTTCCAATACACAGAATTCATGATGCTGCAGGGAGGAAGCTCAGCATCTACTGTAAGAAGCTAGAGCCTAGGATGCATCTGGTCCGTGGCGCTGTGTAATACGTGTAAGATATCTTGAAGCATCAAGCTTATTATGCATGCTGGGGGCCCCACAGCAGTAGAAATGGACTGGCCCGGGAGGCAAATGGTACCCTGCTCCCCAGTCCAGCCCACCTCTGCATGTCAACCAGACAGAGTCAGTGTCCTTTTTTTTCTGCCCTGTAGTTTAGAAAGCATATTTGGGAAATTACTGACTAGTGAAAATCTATATTATGTAGCCCTCTAATATATAGATCTACCCGTCCCTGTCACCCACTACCTCTCCCCACAACCTCTGTCTCTCCCCATCACCCACTGCCTTGCTCTGTCCCCCTCTGTATCTCTCCCTGTCACCTACTGCCTCTCCATGTCCCCCTCTGCCTCTCCCTTTCACCCTCTGCCCATCACCCCCTCACCTTCAGCTTGTCACCCACTGCCTCTCCCTGTCCCCCTTTACCTATCACTCACTGCCTCTCCCGGTGTCCTCTATGCCTCTCTCCCTGTCATCCATTGCCTCTTCCTTTCACCCTCTGCCTGTCACATACTGCCTCTCCTTGTCACCCTCAGCTCATCACCCACTGCCTCTTCCTGTCCACCTTTCCCTGCCCTCTCTTCATTTCCCCTTCACCCTCTCCCCATCAGCTCCTGCCTTTTCCATCAACCACTGCCTCTGATTGTCACCCTCTTCTTCTCTACCTGTCACCAACTGCCTATCCCTTTCACTCTCTGCTCATGACCCTCTTCCCGACACCCATTGCCTCTCGCTGTCACCCTCTCCCACTCACCCTCTGCCTCTCCCTGGGTGGTCTTCTGTATGCCGGCAGTCAGGCTCCCGGCGCTCAGTATACCGGCGCCGGGAGCCCGACAGCCGGCATACCGACACTTATTTTCCCTCGTGGGGGTCCACGACCCCCATAGAGGGAGAATAAAATAGTGTGTCGCGCGTAGCGCGCCACCGTGCCCGTAGCGTGGCGAGCGCAGCGAGCCCGCAAGGGGCTCATTTGCACTCGCCACGCTGTCGGTAAGCCGGCGGTCGGGCTCCCGGCGCCGGATGCTGGTCGCCGGGAGCCCGACCGCCGGCCAGCCGTAGTGAACCCCTCTCCCTGTTACCCTGTGGCTCTCCTTGTCACACTCTGTGTACACAATATTACAGGTGTGGTCGTACCAATGCTTCATACAGTGGCAGGATTACACTCTCATCCCTTGTCTCCACTCCCCGTTTTATGCATGTTTGCAACTTATTTACTTTTGTTGCTGCATTTTGACATTGCGTACTGCTACTAAGTTTATTATCGATGAGCACCCCCAAATCTTTATCAACTACTGTTATCACTACATTTTCTCCATTTAGTTTATAGGGATTGTTCTTAGTCCCATAGTGCATAACTTTACATTTGTCTATATTGAACCCCATTCTTCATTTGTCTGCCCAGACCTCAAGTCTAGATAAATCATTCTGTAGAGACTCAACATCCTTGTCGGAATTAATTACTCTACACAATTTAGTATCATCTGCGAAAATTGACACTGTGCTTTCTAGGCCCACTCCTAGGTCATTAATGAATATGTTAAACAGCAATGGCATGAGTACTGAACCCTGCGGTATTCCACTGAGCACTGAGGCGCATTCAGAGAACATCCCATTAATCCCCACTCACTGTTCCCTGTTGTACAGCCAATTACTCAACCAAGTACAAATAGTGTTTCCTACCCCAAGGTCTCTTAATTTGAAAACTAGTCTCTTATGTGGGACTTTGTCAAAGGCCTCAGCGAAGTTCAAAAAGACCACATTTACTGCTTTACCCTGATCAATATTATCGCTCACATTCTCGTAGAAGCTTATTAAGTTAGTTTAACGTGACCTGTCCTTCACAAAACCATGCTGATTCCTAGTAATAACCTTGGAGGTATCCAAGTACTCTAGTATGCTATCCCTTAATATACCTTCCAGTATTTTCCCCAATATAGATGTCAAACTTACCGGTCTACAGTTACCAGGATAAGTTTTAATTACCCTTTTAAATATTGGGACTACCTCTGCTATACGCCAGTCCTTCGGTATCATTCCTGATTTAATTGACTCACTGAAAATCAAATATAGGGGTCTCAATAGCTTTGAGTTAAGTTCCACAAGTACCCTGGGGTGAAGTCCATCTGGCCCAGGAGATTTATTTATCTTAATTTTACTTAGTCTCTCCCATACTTTTTCCTCATTTAACCAAGCACTTAGCAACAGGTCATTATTATAGCTTATGTTGTGCTTTACTCTCGTCAACCAGTCCTCTTTCGTGAATACTGATGAAAATAATTTATTCAGTAAATCTGCTTTTCCCTATCATCATTAATCAAGACCTCCAACTCATGCTCTAGTGGCCCAATATTCTCCTTTTTTCACCTTTTGCCATTTATATACTTAAAAAACTTTTTGGGGTTGGTTTTACTCTCCTTTGCGATTTGTTTCTCGTTTTGCATTTTAGCTGCTCTGATTTCTTTTTTGCATTTTTTGTTACATTCCTTGTAACACTGGAATGATTCCGCCTTCCTGTCAGACTTAAATGCTTTGAAAGCACCCCTCTTTTTATCCACTTGACCTTCTTATTAAGCCACATAGGTTTGAATTTATTATTCCTGTTTTTGTTGACCTTGGGAATAAACAAATGAGTGTACTTATTGAGAACAGTTGTAAAAACATCCCACTTTTTAGCCGTATTCTTACCATGAAATACAATTTCCCAATTGATGTCCTTCATTGCTTGTTTCAGCAAGTTGAAATTAGCTTTTCTAAAGTTAAAAGTCTTAGTTAGAACCTTATAGTTTTGTTTTTGGAAGCTGATATCGAATGTGCTCAAATTATGATTACTATTTCCCAGGGTCTACCCCACTTTAATATTTGATATTATCTCTTTATTATTAGTTAGTACTAGGTCCAGTGTAGTCCTATGCCTAGTTGGTTCCTCGATTACCTGGGACAAGTAATGATCTTTTAGCATGTTTAAGAACCTGTTAGCCCTAGCTGTACTTACTGTTTCGGTGTTCCAATTTATGTCCAGGTAATTAAAGTCCCCAACGATAAGGACGTCCCCCATTCCTGCAGCTTTTTCGATTTGCTACAAGAGTTGTAATTTGTCAGACACATTAATATCTGGCAGCTTGTAACATGTTCCTATTAAAAGCTTTTTTTGTATCTTTACCCCCACTCGGAACATCAACCCATAATGACTCGACGTTATCTTCAGTCCCCTCGTAAATGACCTGCTTTAAATACGGTTTTAAGAATGGCTTAACATAAAGACAAACACCCACTCCCTTTTTATTAGTCCTATCTCTCCTGAAGAGAGTGTACCCATCCATGTTTGCTTCCCAGTCGTGAGAATCGTCCCAGCATGTCTCTGTAATGCCTATTAAAGCATATTGGTCATTAAATGCAATCGTTTCTAATGCCCTCATTTTACTTGTTAGGCTTTTTGCATTTGCAACCATCCACTTAAGTGTAGTAATTCCCTGATCTGCAAGTTTTGTTGTAGATGACGTTTCCTTAGGAATTTGAGTTTTCCTTAATTTACCATCGCTGGCTATTTTTCTCCTTCCCCCCTCTCCACCCCCATTATACTTTATACATCCCTCTTTTCTTTGCTCTCTAGTTGTCCCACTAATTCCTTCTACTCCCTCCCCCCAGGCACCTAGTTTAAAATCTCCTCCAGCCTTCTAACCATCCTTCCCCCCAGCACTGCTGTCCCCTCCTCATTTAGGTGCAATCCATCGCGACAATAAAGATGGCGCCTGACTGAGAAGTCCACCCAGTGTTCCAAGAACACAAACCCCTCTTTCTTACACCAGTCTCTAAGCCACACATTTACCCCCCTGATCTCCCTCTGCCTCCCTGGACTAGCGCATGGCACAGGTAATATTCCAGTGAATATTACCTTAGATGTCCTTGCCTTTAGTTTCTGGCCTAGGTCCCTATAATCTTTCTTAAGGACTTCCCACCTACCACTAACTTTGTCGTTGGTGCCAACGTGCACCAAGATCGCCGGGTCGTTCCCGGCCCCTCCCAACAATCTTTCTACCCGGTCCGCAATGTGCTGTACTCAAGCACCCGGGAGACAACAGACTGTACAACAATCATGGTCCTGGTAGCAGATTGCCCTGTCTGTCTTCCTGATAATAGAATCCCCTACCACCACAATCTGTCTAGGTACCTCATTTTATCTTATCCTCTTTGTGCCGCTCCTCCGGTTGCTAGAGGGAACGGTATACTCCAGCTCTTTTCAAAATATGAAAAATTGTAAAGAGACATGTCAAGAGGATATATTTGTAGGAGGGTGCAAATTTATAGTTTGCAGTGGGGCGACAAACACTCTAGTAAAAGGCCCTGGGTGCGGGCTCACCTGGGCAGGAGGTGTTGAGCAGGAGAGGGAAGTCCATCTCTCGGAAGTAAAATCATGTGTTGTTTAGGCATTAAGGCACAGATTCTGTATAAAGTGAATTTAATGTCAGACCTGGCATTCATGAATAGTATAGTTCCCAAAATTAATTAGCCCAAGTTACTTCAACTGGAAGCAAGTAGGGCAAAAAGGAGTGAAAACGTACCTGGAGTAAAGTCTTCCTAGAATTTTGATACAGGTGAACTAGTCTGCAGTGCCACCCGGATGATGACAGAAACCCATCATTATCCTTTATTATATCTTTTTGCATTCACATATAGTTAGGTGTTTCTAGTGATATATTTGTTGAATATGCTCTCTAATGTCAATGTCTTATTGTGATTTCAGTGGGACCTTGAAGACCTTATGATATAAATTATTTTACACTTGTACTCTTTCAGAAAAATAAATTACCCTGCAGAAACACACAGTGGTTGTAGGATATTATGCTAGGCAGTTTTCAAGTCATCTCTGATGCAGTGTTCCTAATCCCTGTGGTTTAGCTCCAGATCTTAAATGAGCATCACAGAAACATTAGTACCTGAAACCCTATAATTTCATCTTTTAATTAGAGAGGATTAAATACACTATTTTTAGACAATATCTGTAACAATTTATTCCCTTATAAGGTAAATCTACAGTACTGAGGCAGCTAGTGATGTGTTATCTGTTAAAGATGTACAGTAAATATTCTTTCATTTAAAAGTAGAATCAACACTGAACTATTCACCAAATTTATGTGAGATTCAAACGTTTCAGGGTTTTGCACACAGCAGGCACTTCTTCTGCACCCATGTTCCATGGATCATCCATCGTAAGGAGAACTTTGTGGGCCCCATAGCAAAACCTTGAAAGGGCCCCCTTCCCCATGTCACTACAATGCCGCTAAGGGGAGCAAGAAAAAGACAGCGAGGGGAGGGTGTCAGGGGGAGAAAGAGGAGCAAGAGAGATAGATAGTGTCAGGGAGAAAGAGAGCGACAGGGGTGAAAGGGGAGAGAGAGGGCATCAGGGAGAGAGAGGGTGTGTCAGGTAGCTAGAGAGGGGAATGAGAGAGTGAGAGTGTCAGTGAGAGACAGAGAGATAGATAGTGTCAAGGAGTGAGAGAGAGAGAGAGAGAGAGAGAGAGAGGGAGAGGGCGTGTCAGGCAGAGAGAAAGTGTCAGTGCGAGAGAGACAGTCTCAGGGAGAGAGACAGTGTCAGGAGGGGAGAGAGGGAGAGACCGTGTCAGATAGAGAGAGACAAGACAGTGTCAGGGGTGACAGAGAGAGAAAAGAGGGAGCAAGAGAGAGAGAGGGGGGATGTCAGGCACAGAGAGAGTGCGTGTCAGGGAGAAAGAAAGAGAAAGAGAGAGAGGGGGAGAGAGAGGGAAAGTGTCAGAGAGAGACAGCATCAGGGAGAAAGAGAGAGAAAGACAGTGACCGAGAGAGAGAGAGAGAGAGAGGCAGAGGCCGGGATCTACTAAACGAAAGTTGCGGTAAAACCCCGTTTACCGTATTTTCAGAATACACTAACCCCCGGCTGTTGGCACAGTGCCACGGAGGGTATCGCAAGCTTTTGCGACTATACCTCATAGAAGCCTATGGGCTTCTCACCGCTACACTGGTGTGAGGGATCTGATCAGATCCCTCCCAGAATGCCCCGTGCCCACCCCTGTCACTCTGCGCATGTGCAGAATTACTCCCGAGGCTAAAACCTGGAAGTCAGGCAGCCGCCAGAGATCACGAAGGACAGCTCTTATCAGAAGAGCTGTCCTTCGCAATGCTAATCGCATATGTTAGTACATATGCGATTAGTATCATGACGATCACAGTGATGTCACTTAGTACATACCGCCCAAAGAGAGAGAGAGTGAGAAAGAGAGACAGTGTCAGGGAGAGAGAGAGTGAGACAGACAGTGTCATAGAGATAGGGAGCGAGAGAGAGAGAGAGAGAGAGAGACAGTGTCAGGGAGAGGGAGGGGGAGTGAGTAGGAGAGAGAGAGAGAGAGAGAGAGAGAGAAAGAAAGGGAGCTGCTGATTTTGAGTGGGAAGCAAAGCAGAATTAGTAAATAACGTTGCACCTGGACAAAGCATGTTGTAATGAAAGGGGTCAAATACATTTTATATTGTTGCATGTAGTGATGTGCACCGGACATTTTTCGGGTTTTGGTTTTGGATTCGGTTCCGTGGCCGTGCTTTGGATTCGGACGCGTTTTGGCAAAACCTCCCTGAAAATTTTTTGTCGGATTCGGGTGTGTTTTGGATTCGGGTGTTTTTTTACAAAAAGCCCTCAAAAACAGCTTAAATCATAGAATTTGGGGGTCATTTTGATCCCATAGTATTATTAACCTTCATAACCATAATTTCCACTCATTTACAGTCTATACTGAACACTTCACACCTCACAATATTATTTTTAGTCCTAAAATTTGCACCGAGGTCGCTGGATGACTAAGCTAAGCGACCCAAGTGGCCGACACAAACACCTGGCCCATCTAGGAGTGGCACTGCAGTGTCAGACAGGATGGCAGATTTAAAAAATAGTCCCCAAACAGCACATGATGCAAAGAAAAAAAGAGGTGCAATGAGGTAGCTGTGTGACTAAGCTAAGCGACACAAGTGGCCGACAAAAACACCTGGCCCATCTAGGAGTGGCACTGCAGTGTCAGACAGGATGGCACTTCAAAAAATAGTCCCCAAACAGCACATGATGCAAAGAAAAATTAAAGAAAAAAGAGGTGCAAGATGTTATTGTCCTTGGGCCCTCCCACCCACCCTTATGTTGTATAAACAGGACATGCACACTTCAACAAACCCATCATTTCAGCGACAGGGTCTGCCACATGACTGTGACTGAAATGACTGGTTGGTTTGGGCCCCCACCAAAAAAGAAGCAATCAATCTCTCCTTGCACAAACTGGCTCTACAGAGGCAAGATGTCCACCTCCTCCTCATCCTCCGATTCCTCACCCCTTTCACTGTGTACATCCCCCTCCTCACAGATTATTAATTCGTCCCCACTGGAATCCACCATCTCAGGTCCCTGTGTACTTTCTAGAGGCAATTGCTGGTGAATGTCTCTACGGAGGAATTGATTATAATTAATTTTGATGAACATCATCTTCTCCACATTTTCTGGAAGTAACCTCGTACGCCGATTGCTGACAAGGTGAGCGGCTGCACTAAACACTCTTTCGGAGTACACACTGGAGGGGGGGGGGGGGGCAACTTAGGTAAAATAAAGCCAGTTTGTACAAGGGCCTCCAAATTGCCTCTTTTTCCTGCCAGTATACGTACGGACTGTCTGACGTGCCTACTTGGATGCGGTCACTCATATAATCCTCCACCATTCTTTCAATGGTGAAAGAATCATATGCAGTGACAGTAGACGACATGTCAGTAATCGTTGGCAGGTCCTTCAGTCCGGACCAGATGTCAGCACTCTTAGCCTTTTCCTCGCAGCCCCAGTTGCGGGAGAATGTGAAGGAGGAGCTGTTGACGGGTTACGTTCCGCTTGACTTGACAATTTTCTCACCAGCAGGTCTTTGAACCTCTGCAGACTTGTGTCTGCCGGAAAGAGAGATACAACGTAGGTTTTAAATCTAGGATCGAGCACGGTGGCCAAAATGTAGTGCTCAGATTTCAACAGATTGACCACCCGTGAATCCTGGTTAAGCGAATTAAGGGCTCCATCCACAAGTCCCACGTGCCTAGCGGAATCGCTCTGTTTTAGCTCCTCCTTCAATCTCTCCAGCTTCTTCTGCAATAGCCTGATGAGGGGAATGACCTGACTCAGGCTGGCAGTGTCTGAACTGACTTCACGTGTGGCAAGTTCAAAGGGTTGCAGAACCTTGCACAACGTTGAAATCATTCTCCACTGCGCTTGAGTCAGGTGCATTTCCCCTCCTTTGCCTATATCGTAGGTAGCTGTATAGGCTTGAATGGCCTTTTGCTGCTCCTCCATCCTCTGAAGCACATAGAGGGTTGAATTCCACCTCGTTACCACCTCTTGCTTCAGATGATGGCAGGGCAGGTTCAGGAGTGTTTGCTGGTGCTCCAGTCTTCGGCACGCGGTGGCTGAATGCCGAAAGTGGCCCGCAATTCTTCGGGCCACCGACAGCATCTCTTGCACGCCCCTGTCGTTTTTTAAATAATTCTGCACCACCAAATTCAATGCATGTGCAAAACATGGGACGTGCTGGAATTTGCCCAGATGTAATGCACGCACAATATTGGTGGCGTTGTCACAAATCCCCAGGAGAGTCCAATTGGGGTAAGCCATTCTGCAATGATGTTCCTCAGTTTCCGTAAGAGGTTGTCAGCTGTGTGCCTCTTATGGAAATCGGTGATACAAAGCGTAGCCTGCCTAGGAACGAGTTGGCGTTTGCGAGATGCTGCTACTGGTGCCGCCGCTACTGTTCTTGCTGCGGGAGGCAATACATCTACCCAGTGGGCTGTCACAGTCATATAGTCCTTAGTATGAGAAAAAACACAGACTGGAACTGCGCTTAACATCCAATTAAAGATTTTATTCACTCTCACAATAAAAAATATGTATATTTATTCAATCACCGGCCGGATTTCATATATTGCACAAACCATAAATATACTAATAAGAACCTTCAATGCCTCTATAGCACATAATTAGTATACAGAAATCTCTTAAAAACATGCATTAAGAACTCAGTGCACACATAGTCGTTTCACTGACTATAAGACTGCTCATAGGTGACTCCAATAACCTTGCAGGCGTCCCTGCAATGTATAGCATTTCGTCTAATGTCCGTATTATTTATTTCTATAGCAGCAAAGGAATAATTAAATATTCTTGTAATACCCCTTTGTCTGCGGGGTTAAACTGAATGTCAGTCCTTAATTAGTAACCATCCCATGAGCCAAAGGTCAGCAAAGTGGTATTATTAATGCGGTTATGGCAAGCTTGTAAATGTCCTTCCCTTTAGCACTAGGGTATCAAGGCTGTCTCTGAATGAAATTATGGCTGCAATGATACTCAGGTCTGGGAGTGCACTCCCTATTCCCCCTTAGCACTGGGGTCCAGATGTCCGGGTACCGAGTTGATTAGTTGGTTAATGAGCCGTCATGCAGAGTATGCCTAACAGTCACTTGGTAAATAACTTAGCCGGCCGGCTATAAACTCACTAATCCACATACACGTTTCACCACCTTGATGTGCCGTCGGCGGCTTCCTCAGTGTGTACTCAGACCTGAGTATCATTGCAGCCAGAATTTCATTCAGAGATAACCTTGATACCCTAGTGCTAAAGAGAAGGACATTTACAAGCTTGCCATAACTGCATTAATAATACCACTTTGCTGACCTACGGCTCATGGGACGGTTACTAATTAAGGACTGACATTCAGTTTTACCTCGCAGACAAAGGGGTATTACAAGAATACTTTATTATTCCTTTGCTGCTATAGAAATAAATAATACGGACATTAGATTAAATGCTATACATTGCAGGGACGCCTGCAAGGTTATAGGAGTCACCTATGAGCAGTCTTATAGTCAGTGAAACGACTATGTGTGCACTGAGTACTTAATGAATGTTTTTAAGAGATTTCTGTATACTAATTATGTGCTATAGAGGCATTGAAGGTTCATATTAGTATATTTATGGTTTGTGCAATATATGAAATCTGGCCGGTGATTGTATAAATATACATATTTTTTATTGTGAGAGTGAATAAAATCTTTAATTGGATGTTAAGCGCAGTTCCAGTCTGTGTTTTTTTCTTGTTCTATTAAAGTGGTGGCAGAGGAACCAAGCCCCAGGAATGTGCGGCTAACATCCGATTTAAACACTAGCGCCCAATTCTGTGAGTCCTTAGTCTGCCCTGCTCCACTTGTCCACATGTCCGTGGTTAAGTGGACATTGGGTACAACTGCATTTGTTAGGACACTGGTGACTCTTTTTCTGAGGTCTGTGTACATTCTCGGTATCGCCTGCCTAGAGAAATGGAACCTAGATGGTATTTGGTACCGGGGACACAGTACCTAAAGCAATTCTCAAGTTTCCTGTGAATTAACGTTGGATACCGGAAACACGTTTAACACCGCTCAGGCTGCCAAGGCCTGAGTTATCCGCTTTGCAGCAGGATGACTGCTGTGATATTTCATCTTCCTCGCAAAGGACAGTTGGACAGTCAATTCCTTACTGGAAGTAGTACAAGTGGTCTTCCGACTTCCCCTCTGGGATGACGATCGACTCCCAGCAGCAACAACAGCAGCGCCAGCAGCAATAGGCGTTACATTCAAGGATGCATCAGAGGAATCCCAGGCAGGAGAGGACTCGTCAGACTTGACAGTGACATGGCCTGCAGGACTATTGGCTTTCCTGTCTAAGGAAGAAATTGACACTGAGGGAGTTGGTGGTGTGGTTTGCAGGAGCTTGGTTACAAGAGGAAGGGATTTAGTTGTCAGTGGACTGCTTCCGCTGTCACCCAAAGTTTTTGAACTTGTCACTGACTTCTGATGAATGCGCTCCAGGTGACGTATAAGGGAGGATGTTCCGAGGTGGTTAACGTCCTTACCCCTACTTATTACAGCTTGACAAAGGCGACACACGGCTTGACACCTGTTGTCCGCATTTCTGTTAAAATAATTCCACACCGAAGAGGTGATTTTTTTTTTGTATTTTGACCAGGCATGTCAATGGCCATATTCGTCCCACGGACAACAGGTGTCTCCCCGGGTGCCTGACTTAAACAAACCACCTCACCATCAGAATCCTCCTTGTCAATTTCCTCCTCAGCGCCAGCAACACCCATATCTTCATCCTGGCGTACTTCAACAGTGACATCTTCAATTTGACTATCAGGAACTGGACTGCGGGTGCTCCTTCCAGCACTTGCAGGGGGCGTGCAAATGGTGGAAGGCGCCACCTCTTCCCGTCCAGTGTTGGGAAGGTCAGGCATCGCAATCGACACAATTGGACTCTCCTTGGGGATTTGTGATTTAGAAGAACGCACAGTTCTTTGCTGTGCTTTTGCCAGCTTAAGTCTTTTCATTTTTCTAGCGAGAGGATGAGTGCTTTCATCCTCATGTGAATCTGAACCACTAGCCATGAACATAGGCCAGGGCATCAGCCGTTCCTTGCCACTCTGTGTCGTAAATGGCATATTGGCAAGTTTACGCTTCTCATCAGACGCTTTTAATTTTGATTTTTGGGTCATTTTACTGAACTTTTGTTTTTTGGATTTTACATGCTCTCTACTATGACATTGGGCATCGGCCTTGGCAGACGACGTTGATGGAATTTCATCGTCTCGGCCATGACTAGTGGCAGCAGCTTCAGCATGAGGTGGAAGTGGATCTTGATCTTTCCCTATTTTACCCCCCACATTTTTGTTCTCCATTTTTTAATGTGTGGAATTATATGCCAGTAATATATCAATAGCAATGGCCTACTGTACCGTACTGCTTTTTATTATATACTGGTGGTCAGCACAATTATGCACTGTCCTCCTACTATATATACTGCGTACAACTTAAATGCACCACAGGTATGGATGGATAGTATACTTGACAACACAGAGGTAGGTAGAGCAGTGTACTACTGTACCGTACTGCTATATATTATATACTGGTGGTCAGCACAATTATGCACTGTCCTCCTACTATATATACTGCGCACAACTTAAATGCACCACAGGTATGGATGGATAGTATACTTGACGACACAGAGGTAGGTAGAGCAGTGGACTACTGTACCATACTGCTATATATTATATACTGGTGGTCAGCAAAATTATGCACTGTCCTCCTACTATATATACTGCGCACAACTAAAATGCACCACAGGTATGGATGGATAGTATACTTGACGACACAGAGGTAGGTAGAGCAGTGGACTACTGTACCGTACTGATATAATACTGGTGGTCACTGGTCAGCAAAATTCTGCACTGTCCTCCTACTATAATCTACAATGCAGCACAGATACGGAGTGTTTTTGAGGCAGAGAACGTAGATATTTTCAGCACACTGAGCACAGATATTTGCAAGCACACTGAGCACAGATATTTGCAGCACACTGAACACAACTGAGAGAACGCTGCACGTCCTATCCCTATCATCTCCAATGCATGAGTGAAAATGGCGGCGACGCGCGGCTCCTTATAAAGAATATGAATCTCGCGAGAATACGACAGCGGGATGATGATGTTCGGGCGCGCTCGGGTTAACCGAGCAAGGCGGGAGGATCCGAGTCTGCCTCGGAACCGTGTAAAATGGGTGAAGTTCGGGGGGGTTCGGATTCCGAGGAACCGAACCTGCTCATCACTAGTTGCATGTAGGGCATATAATGGCTATACAAATGCAGGACAGCTTTATTTGTACACTGCAAGTTAGATGAGTTTGGACACGTCCCTCTCATATCTAAATCTCTCTGTCCATTTTATACAGATGTGTCCTCTATTCGTGGCAGCCGTGACTGCTTTGCCACCAATAGTGTGTCCATGAATATTTGCGGATACGTGCGTACGCACCCGCTTCCATGGAATGCATGATGTGTATGGACACTGCGAGTAGTTGTGACATGGTGTATGAATTTGCTGTCGTGATGCGTGCACACACAGCAAGCAAATTCATGTAGGATGCGTCAGGACACATCTGTATCTGCCGTACCTGTGGCTCAACACGGTTTTACCAATGTGCACATTTACAGTACTTGCTCTTTTTTGCTTTGCTCCCCCTAGAGAGCAACTCAAAGTGAGTAACCTCGGCCAAAAGTATTAAGCCTTAAAAACTGATAAAATGGAGAATGATAAAATACCAACCAACTAGCTCCTGTCATTTTTCAAACACAGCCTGTAACATGGCAGTTAGGAAACTGATTGGCTGGTACTTTATCACTATTTATCACTCTCCACTTTATCACGTTTTAAGGCTTAATACATTTGGGCCATCATTCCCTATGGTGATAAGAAGGATGTACACACTAACTACAGTACTTTCTTCTTCTTTGTTTCTTTTTTTTTTTTGCATTCAGTACAGATATAATGTTAATCAATGAAGACAAAGAGGAAGTATGCAGTTTCCATATATGACCTTCTGTAACTACAATTATAGAACACAAAATGCAATAGAAAAAAAATTAAAAATATTCAATTGTGTAATTAAAGCGTGGGGGTGGGGTGGGGGATCAGGGTAAGGAAATGTCAGGTTTTGGTTACTCATATCTTATAATGGGATCCATAGTGGATATTTTTAAAGATTAAAAGGTATAGAAAGTCTCAGGAGAGCTGAAGTGCAACTTCTGCAAATACACCTGGGACCCAGAGAAAGGGGTATCCAGATGCTAGGTTGACATGGATAAGGTCGACAGTCAAAAGGTCAACCACTAATGGTCACAGGTATTAGGTCAACATGGTGAAAGGATCAACATGGACAAAAGGTTGACATGTCAATCAGGGCCGTCTTAACAGCAGTGTAGGCCCCAGGGCATAGTAATGCACTGGGCCCCCTACCCATCCTCCAGCGGTAGGGGTGGTGGGTGCTATCAGCGGCAGCTTTGATGTCCCACGGGCGGTAGGGGGTGTTCTATCTTCCGCTCAGCATGTAGGACCTGGAGCAATAATTTCTGCCAATTACTCCTTTACTGTACAGATGGTGCTAAACTGTAGAAGGGGGAATTGGGCTTAAAGAAGAAGCCCTGGTACATGACATCCAGGGTGGTAGGGGTGTTTAATACGTAGGGGAGGGATGGATAGTGGAGTGGGCTTAATATTTATCATTTTCCGGTGGGAGGGCAGCTTGCTTGACTGCAGATATCTCATGTTCCTGAAAATATATTTCTTAGCTTTGAATGGGATAAAAAGCTAGAGAGTCCCATCTTTCAGGAAGTACTGGGGACTTGGAGATCAGAGTTCAGGAGCCTGAGCAATTCACCAACGAAAATCTAAGACTGCATCTTAGGCGTGTGGAGCTGGAGCAGTGACCAGCTGCTTGAAGGCTTATATCTCTGGTTCTGGGCATAGTAGAGACAAGCTGCCAGTGTCCACCAAAAAGGGAGAGTCCCAGATTTTAGATTATAACCTCAGAGAAACTCTAAAGGGGGGTACTCACGGGAGAGATGTGTGCTGAGCGATCTTAACACAGACCGCTCAGCACACATCTCTCACCCCACTCAGCACAGCGCGATGTGCTGAGCGAGGGGGAAAGCCGACGGGTGGCCGCTCACTTCACACAACGGTGAAGTGAGCGACTCGCTAGATTGAGCCTGCATGCAGGCTCAATCTAGCATCGGCGATAGCGATGTGCGGGGCTGCGCATCGCTATCGCTGGAGGGCATACACACGGCAGATCCGTGCTTAAAATCTAAGCAATCTAGCAAGATTGCTTAGATTTTAAGCACGGATCTCTCCGTGTGTACCCCCCTTAAGTCAGACAGAACCCGAGATATCTGGCTGGGAAGAGCAATTAACAGGCTTGGATGGGGACCACTGCTTTCAAGTTGTTGGATATCTCCAGTTCCCCAGGGCCGATTTTCTAAAATCTGGTACCCCTAGAAAGAGGGGACCCTCAGCTATCAGCCTAGGGCCCTTACACTCCTGGGGCCCTTGGCCAAGAGCCCATTGAGCCCATACGAAAATACGGCCCTGATGTCAATGATTGACACAGTAAAAGGTCGACATTACTTTTTTTACAATTTATTTAATTTTTTTACCTTTTTCATACATTATGATCCACGTGGACTATGATTGGGAACATAGTAACGTTGCCTGAAGCATTGCGAGCGAAGCGAGCCTTCCAAAGGGATGCGGGCCCTCATTCCGAGTTGTTCGCAGCAGTTCATCGCATCGCAAACGGCAAAAATACGCAAACTGTGCATGCTCGAAGGTAGAAATGCGCATGCGCAAAGGGAGCGATACGATGCTTGTGCAAAATTACTAACTGAAATTCAGCTCGTACTACATCACCGAAAACAGGGAGTGACGGAGGCGTGGCAGAGACACGGCTTCGCTATCTAACGAAATGGGCGTGAAAGTGGGCGGCTAGTGTGGGAGTATGCAACCGGCAGGAGTATGCAACCGGCAGTAGGCGTGTTTTGAGCAGAAATGCGTAGCCGATGGTAAAAAGTACACAACAAATGTTCACTATCTTGACGCAGCCGAGAAGTAAGTCTGCAGCTACTCAGCACTTGCAAAGTACTGTTACAAGTGTGTCTGCCCTATTTAGCAATTAATTGGCAAATTAATTCACCTGTTGAGCAATTACTTGCCAAACACTGCAGTTACAAATTACTCCAAACAGCAATTGTATGCCCACATAACAAATTTACATTTACCAGGTCTAAATCTGACACACTCACAAATAATGCACTGTCTTTTAATTATTTGTTAAAATACTTTGATGTTAACTGCATGTTTAAATTATTTGCTTAATACTTTTCAATTTAATCAAGTGTGAATAAACTAGTGATGTGCACCGGAAATTTTTCGGGTTTTGTGTTTTGGTTTTGGATTCGGTTCCGCGGCCGTGTTTTGGATTCGGGCGCTTTATGGGAAAACCTCCCTGAAAAATTTTTGTCGGATTCGGGTGTGTTTTGGATTCGGGTGTTTTTTTACAAAAAACCCTCAAAAACAGCTTAAATCATAGAATTTGGGGGTCATTTTGATCCCATAGTATTATTAACCTTAATAACCATAATTTACACTCATTTTCAGTCTATTCTGAACACCTCACAATATTATTTTTAGTCCTTAAATTTGCACCGAGGTCGCTGGATGGCTAAGCTAAGCGACACAAGTGGCCGACACAAACACCTGGCCCATCTAGGAGTGGCACTGCAGTGTCAGGCAGGATGGCACTTCAAAAAAATAGTCCCCAAACAGCACATGATGCACAGAAAAAAAGAGGCGCAATGAGGTAACTGTGTGACTAAGCTAAGCGACACAAGTGGCCGACAAAAACACCTTGCCCATCTAGGGGTGGCACTGCAGTGTCAGACAGGATGGCACTTCAAAAAAATAGTCCCCAAACAGCACATGATGCAAAGAAAAAAAGAGGCGCAATGAGGTAGCTGTGTGACTAAGCTAAGCAACCCAAGTGGCCGACACAAACACCTGGCCCATCTAGGAGTGGCACTGCAGTGTCAGACAGGATGGCACTTCAAAAAAATAGTCCCCAAACAGCACATGATGCAAAGAAAAAAAGAGGCGCAATGAGGTAGCTGTGTGACTAAGCTAAGCGACCCAAGTTGCCGACACAAACACCTGGCCCATCTAGGAGTGGCACTGCAGTGTCAGACAGGATGGCACTTCAAAAAAATAGTCCCCAAACAGCACATGATGCAAAGAAAAAAAGAGGCGCAATGAGGTAGCTCTGTGACTAAGCTAAGCGACACAAGTGGCCGACACAAACACCTTGCCCATCTAGGAGTGGCACTGCAGTGTCAGACAGGATGGCACTTCAAAAAAGAGTCCCCAAACAGCACATGATGCAAAGAAAAATGAAAGAAAAAAGAGGTGCAAGATGGAATTGTCCTTGGGCCCTCCCACCCTTATGTTGTATAAACAGGACATGCACACTTTAACAAACCCATCCTTTCAGCGACAGGGTCTGCCACACGACTGTGACTGAAATGACTGGTTGGTTTGGGCCCCCACCAAAAAAAGAAGCAATCAATCTCTCCTTGCACAAACTGGCTCTACAGAGGCAAGATGTCCACCTCCTCCTCTTCTTCTGATTCCTCACCCCTTTCACTGTGTACATCCCCCTCCTCACAGATTATTAATTCGTCCCCACTGGAATCCACCATCTCAGGTCCCTGTGTACTTTCTGGAGGCAATTGCTGGTGAATGTCTCCACGGAGGAATTGATTATAATTCATTTTGATGAACATCATCTTCTCCACATTTTCTGGAAGTAACCTCGTATGCTGATTGCTGACAAGGTGAGCGGCTGCACTAAACACTCTTTCGGCGTACACACTGGAGGTGGGGCAACTTAGGTAAAAGAAAGCCAGTTTGTGCAAGGGCCTCCAAATTGCCTCTTTTTCCTGCCAGTATACGTACGGACTGTCTGACGTGCCTACTTGGATGCGGTCACTCATATAATCCTCCACCATTCTTTCAATGGTGACAGAATCATATGCAGTGACAGTAGACGACATGTCAGTAATCGTTGGCAGGTCCTTCAGTCCGGACCAGATGTCAGCACTCGCTCCAGACTGCCCTGCATCACCGCCAGCGGGTGGGCTCGGAATTCTTAGCCTTTTCCTCGCACCCCCAGTTGCGGGAGAATGTGAAGGAGGAGCTGTTGACGGGTCACGTTCCGCTTGACTTGACAATTTTCTCACTAGCAGGTCTTTGAACCTCTGCAGACTTGTGTCTGCCGGAAAGAGAAATACAACTTAGGTTTTAAATCTAGGATCGAGCACGGTGGCCAAAATGTAGTCCTCTGATTTCAACAGATTGACCACCCGTGAATCCTGGTTAAGCGAATTAAGGGCTCCATCCACAAGTCCCACATGCCTAGCGGAATCGCTCTGTTTTAGCTCCTCCTTCAATCTCTCCAGCTTCTTCTGCAAAAGCCTGATGAGGGGAATGACCTGACTTAGGCTGGCAGTGTCTGAACTGACTTCATGTGTGGCAAGTTCAAAGGGTTGCAGAACCTTGCACAACGTTGAAATCATTCTCCACTGCGCTTGAGTCAGGTGCATTCCCCCTCCTTTGCCTATATCGTAGGCAGATGTATAGGCTTGAATGGCCTTTTGCTGCTTCTCCATCCTCTGAAGCATATAGAGGGTTGAATTCCACCTTGTTACCACCTCTTGCTTCAGATGATGGCAGGGCAGGTTCAGGACTGTTTGCTGGTGCTCCAGTCTTCGGCACACGGTGGCTGAATGCCGAAAGGGGCCCGCAATTCTTCAGGCCACCGACAGCATCTCTTGCACGCCCCTGTCGTTTTTTAAATAATTCTGCACCACCAAATTCAATGTATGTGCAAAACATGAGACGTGCTGGAATTTGCCCAGATGTAATGCACGCACAATATTGGTGCCGTTGTCCGATGTCACAAATCCCCAGGAGAGTCCAATTGGGGTAAGCCATTCTGCGATGATGTTCCTCAGTTTCCGTAAGAGGTTGCCAGCTGTGTGCCTCTTATGGAAAGCGGTGATACAAAGCGTAGCCTGCCTAGGAACGAGTTGGCGTTTGCGAGATGCTGCTACTGGTGCCGCCGCTGCTGTTCTTGCTGCGGGAGGCAATACATCTACCCAGTGGGCTGTCACAGTCATATAGTCCTGAGTCTGCCCTGCTCCACTTGTCCACATGTCCGTGGTTAAGTTGACATTGGGTACAACTGCATTTTTTAGGACACTGGTGACTCTTTTTCTGACGTCTGTGTACATTTTCGGTATCGCCTGCCTAGAGAAATGGAACCTAGATGGTATTTGGTACCGGGGACACAGTACCTCAATTAAGTCTCTAGTTCCCTGTGAATTAACGGTGGATACCGGAAACACGTTTCTCACCACCCAGGCTGCCAAGGCCTGAGTTATCCGCTTTGCAGCAGGATGACTGCTGTGATATTTCATCTTCCTCGCAAAGGACAGTTGGACAGTCAATTGCTTACTGGAAGTAGTACAAGTGGTCTTCCGACTTCCCCTCTGGAATGACGATCAACTCCCAGCAGCAACAACAGCAGCGCCAGCAGCAGTAGGCGTTACACTCAAGGATGCATCGGAGGATTCCCAGGCAGGAGAGGACTCGTCAGACTTGACAGTGACATGGCCTGCAGGACTATTGGCTTTCCTGTCTAAGGAGGAAATTGACACTGAGGGAGTTGGTGGTGTGGTTTGCAGGAGCTTGGTTACAAGAGGAAGGGATTTAGTGGCCAGTGGACTGCTTCTGCTGTCATCCAAAGTTTTTGAACTTGTCACTGACTTCTGATGAATTCGCTCCAGGTGACGTATAAGGGAGGTTGTTCCTAGGTGGTTAACGTCCTTACCCCTACTTATTACAGCTTGACATAGGCAACACACGGCTTGACACCAGTTGTCCGCATTTCTGTTGAAATAATTCCACACCGAAGAGGTGATTTTTTTTTGTATTTTGACCAGGCATGTCAATGGCCATATTCGTCCCACGGACAACAGGTGTCTCCCCGAGTGCCTGACTTAAACAAACCACCTCACCATCAGAATTCTCCTTGTCAATTTCCTCCCCAGCGCCAGCAACACCCATATCCTCATCCTGGCGTACTTCAACAGTGACATCTTCAATTTGACTATCAGGAACTGGACTGCGGGTGCTCCTTCCAGCACTTGCAGGGGGCGTGCAAATGGTGGAAGGCGCAACCTCTTCCAGTCCAGTGTTGGGAAGGTCAGGCATCGCAACCGACACAATTGGACTCTCCTTGGGGATTTGTGATTTAGAAGAACGCACAGTTCTTTGCTGTGTTTTTGCCATCTTAACTCTTTTAACTTTTCTAGCGAGTGGATGAGTGCTTCCATCCTCATGTGAAGCTGAACCTCTAGCCTTGAACATAGGCCAGGCCCTCAGCCGTTCCTTGCCACTCCGTGTCGTAAATGGCACATTGGCAAGATTACGCTTCTTCTCAGACGATTTTGATTTAGATTTTTGGGTCATTTTACTGAGCTTTATTTGTTTGGATTTTACATGCTCTCTACTATGACATTGGGCATCGGCCTTGGCAGACGACGTTGATGGCATTTCATCATCTCGGCCATGACTAGTGGCAGCAGCTTCAGCACGAGGTGGAAGTGGATCTTGATCTTTCCCTATTTTACCCTCCACATTTTTGTTCTCCATTTTTTAATGTGTAGAATTATATGCCAGTAATATATCAATAGCAATGGCCTACTACTATATATACTGCGCACAACTGAAATGCACCACAGGTATGGATGGATAGTATACTTGACGACACAGAGGTAGGTAGAGCAGTGGCCTACTGTACCGTACTGCTATATATTATATATACTGGTGGTCAGCAAACTGTGCAAAACTGAAATGCACCACAGGTATGGATGGATAGTATACTTGACGACACAGAGGTAGGTAGAGCAGTTTCCTACTGTACCATACTGCTATATATTATATATACTGGTGGTCAGCAAACTGTGCAAAACTGAAATGCACCACAGGTATGAATGGATAGTATACTTGACGACACAGAGGTTGGTAGAGCAGTGGCCTACTGTACCGTACTGCTATATATTATATATACTGGTGGTCAGCAAACTGTGCAAAACTGAAATGCACCACAGGTATGGATGGATAGTATACTTGACGACACAGAGGTAGGTAGAGCAGTGGCCTACTGTACCGTACTGCTATATATTATATATACTGGTGGTCAGCAAACTGTGCAAAACTGAAATGCACTACAGGTATGGATGGATAGTATACTTGACGACACAGAGGTAGGCAGAGCAGTGGCCTTCTGTACCGTACTGCTATATATTATATACTGGTTGTCAGCAAACTGAAATGCACCACAGGTATGGATGGATAGTATACTTGACGACACAGAGCTAGGTAGAGCAGTGGCCTTCTGTACCGTACTGCTATATATTATATATACTGGTGGTCAGTAAACTGTGCAAAACTGAAATGCACCACAGGTATGGATGGGATAGTATACTTGACGACACAGAAGTAGAGCAGTGGACTACTGTACCGTACTGCTATATATTATATATATAGTTATACTGGTGGTCAGCAAAATTCTGCACTGTCCTACTATATACTACAATGCAGCACAGATATGGAGCGTTTTTCAGGCAGAGAACGTATGATACTGGTGGTCACTGGTCAGCAAAACTCTGCACTGTCCTCCTACTATATAATACTGCTGGTCCCCAGTCCCCACAATAAAGCAATTAGCACACTGAGCACAGATATTTGCAGTACACTGAGCACAGATATGGAGCGTTTTTCAGGCAGAGAACGTATAATACTGGTGGTCACTGGTCAGCAAAACTCTGCACTGTCCTCCTACTATATAATACTGCTGGTCCCCAGTACCCACAATAAAGCAATTAGCACACTGAGCACAGATATTTGCAGCACACTGAGCACAGATATGGAGCGTTTTTCAGGCAGAGAACGTAGATATTTGCACTTGCTGCACACTGAGAACAGATATTTGCAGCAAACTGAGCACAGATATTTGCAGCCCACTGAACATAGAAACTGAGAGGACGTCAGCCACGTCCTCTCACGATCATCTCAAATGCACGAGTGAAAAATGGCGGCGACGCGCGGCTCCTTATATAGTTATACGAATCTCACGAGAATCCGACCGCGGGATGATGACGTTCGGGCGCACTCGGTTAACCGAGCAAGGCGGGAGGATCCGAGTTGCTCGGACCCGTGGAAAAAAAGGTGAAGTTCGGGCGGGTTCGGATCCCGAGGATCCGAACCCGCTCATCACTAGAATAAACCAACTTATAAACTACATCAGCTAAATGTTTTCGACATAGACATCTTCCTTTGTACATACCAAATAACATGAGCGACATAATGCAGCCTACACTTAATGTTACTTACTAACACTTTTTTTTTTTTTGGAATATGTGACCATATCTAATACTATGCCATGTTGCCCCTAGTAACCCAAGTTCAATTCCAAGTTTTTCTTTTTTTATATGCCCAGTTAAGTGTGCAAGGCATACATTTTTAACATTATAATATTCAATGTTTGTAAGAATATTCTGTTTGTTCCCTTGTTCCACAAATGTAAATATGCCATGTTAAAGTTTACAGTGCACAGTTTTCAAGAGTGCATAACCTTTAATAAAACACATAAAATTTTTTTTAACTTCGATAAATAAAGTAAAGCAACAACACAACATGGCTACAAATGAGCATGACATACAAAGTTGGACATAGCAACAAGCAGCTGCCAGTGGCAAATTTGACATAACAGAACCCAGTACTATGGTAACCCCATCTACTGGCAAAATATGAAGTATAATATTTACTAATAATATGTTGTGAACCTCCAGCGAGACGATACTTTTAGGGGAACTGAGGCAGATTCTGGACCCAATACACCAACCCTAACATACACAGCACGCTAGGAAGAGGAAGATGGCTCAAGTGTACAGGAAAATAACTCACAGGCTACAAATCCAAAAAGAACACAACCCCCTTTCACCTTGAGGGAGTTGTACATTCTGGCCACACAAGCCAAAAAAAACCCATAGAGGCAACATGTCAAACATGGGTGCTGGGCATCTGGAGAGACATCACTTTCTCTTCTTTTGCCCCGCCTGATGTTGTTCTTCACGGCTCGGTCTGCAAAGTGACCTTCGAGGGCCCTGCCCAGTGGGATGTTCTTCCTGGGCAGAGGGAGGGGAGGGATGTGGCTGGCTCCCTGCCACTGTGGGCAAGGCAGCCAGCGATGTCCTGGAGCCCTTGCAGAATCGAATTTGCAATTTTTTGGAATGAGGAGGCGAGTTGGTCTTGGCCCTGCCTGATCTCTGCCAGACCTTGGCAGAGTTGAGCTACACCTTGCTCCACACTGGTTCTGTGCTCAGTGAGCCGGACAGGTATCTGGCTTACCTCCCCGATCATCCTGTCCTGAAAATCATTCAGGCTCTCACCATACCTGGCAATTTGAGACAGGATGTCCGGGATAGCAGAGGGTTGGGTAGGGGGGCCAGTTGGAATCTGGACCGATGGAATCTGTGGACCCACACTGGCAGAGACACTAGGTCCCCCCACCTCAGCCTCAGCCACATAACCCTCCTCTGACTCTACCTGCTCACCCACCTATGCTGTGTTATGTTAAAAGCAAATAGAAGAATGAGTGAAAAAAGGGAAGAAAAAAATCAAAATTAGACTTTTGTAACCACTAAATCGGAATTTTAGGAATATGTGTGTAAACTTACCTGGCAGGTCATGTAGATTAACTATTTCAGGCAGGTCCGTGTCCATATGAGACACCCCACCCGCCTCCTCGCAGCTCACACAGTCCATCACCAGCTCCTCAAGATCTGTGTATTCCACAGTGGCAGCTGGACCTCCCCCTGTTGCCCTTGAGGCATTCCACTCCGCAGACCTCCTGCCCTTCAGGCGGGATTTGTAGTCGGCCCAACTACATATGTGAGTAGAATTAGGGGTAAGGGACATAAAAGTTAAGAATACCTGTTTTTATTGATAGTACACATGTTATGTATTTGGTTGCTATAGGCAACATCACATCTAGCTAAGTTTGTAATAATAATTAGGACAGAAAATGGCGTGTCAATATACACTTACCGTCTTCTAACTTCCTGTGAGGTGCGGACAATTAAGCCGACTTCATTTACAGAATCAGTAATGTCCCTCCAGATGCGATCTTTGGTTGCAGCACCCATGTTTTTGCTGCCTCTATGAATTTTTTCCATGGCCTGTGTGACCAAAACTCGTAACTCCCTCTTAGTGAAGGCGGGCTGTCTTCTACATTTTTTGGATGTAGCCTGTGAGCTATAGTCCTGTACCTCCCCACCATCTTCCTCTTCACTAGCTGGTTGTGTACTTAGGGTTTGTGATGGTAGTCCCGAATCGCCCTCAGTTTCCCCAGCATCTGTGTCTGGCAGGGGATTCACAACTAACTCCTGTGTATCAGAAGATGGGGTTTCAACAGTACTGGGTTCTGCTCTTTCATCATCACCACTGGCAGCTTGCAGCATCTGTCTCTGCAGCGCTAGTCGCCTAGATGTCAATGCGGACATCTGCTGCTGCACCATATCCAACTCTGCAACCATCTGCTTACGTGTAGCCATGTTGCTGGTGGCATGTGTGTTTGCACAGCTGTCTTGCGATTTATAGCTGCGTGTGATTTCCAGTGCGGTAATTTGCACAGGTGTCAAATATGCAAATTGGCCCAGTAATTGCTGTACTGGCTTTTTAAACGCCTTGCATGCAGCCTGTGTGTGTGGGTGTATGGTGAGAATTACTACAGAATCAAGGCGGACGTGGTGCATAGCACATTTCTGAGTGAGTTTTTAATGCAGTATATTGCATAAAAATTTGCGTTTGTTAGCTTGCTAATTTCTTACTGTTGTGTTGCGGTTGGCGTGTTTTACACAACTTTTATATTGTTTGGAAAATAGTTAGTATATTACAAAACAGAGTATGTATGGGTGTGCAATGCTCCTTTGTAGTGGGTTAAAATTTGTTTATTTTGTATGGTGTTTTATGTTTAATTTATTATCTGTGTTTACATGTAGTATCTAATAGTTATGTAACATGTAATTTGCAGTGTGCCCGTTCTAGGGGTGACTGTGTGTGTGTTGCTATTCTCATTGGCCTTTGCTCTCTCTTGTAGGTCACTCTATTGTTTGTTTCCAGACTAATTTCTTTGTTGCCGAAGTAGACCTGTTTTTTTTCTGTTTTGGACCCAAGTGTCTCTTCATTTTCTCAGCAGGTAAGTGGCCTGTCCGTGGGTGGCATGGTGTTGGAGGGGTGACAGTGTGTGTGTGTGTTGCTATTCTCATTGGCCTTTGCTCTCTCTTGTAGGTTGCTCTATTGTTTGTTTCCAGACTAATTTCTTTGTTACCGAAATAGGCCTATTTTTTTTCTGTTTTGGACCCAAGTGTCTCTTCATTTTCTGAGCAGGTAAGTGGCCTGTCCCTGGGTGGCATGGTGTTGGAGGGGTGACAGTGTGTGTGTTGCTATTCTCATTGTCCTTTGCTCTCTCTTGTAGGTCGCTCTATTGTTTGTTTCCAGACTAATTTCTTTGTTGCCGAAGAAAGCCTGTTTTTTTTCTGTTTTGGACCCAAGTGTCTCTTCATTTTCTGAGCAGGTAAGTGGCTTATTATCTTACTCCTTTTGTTTTATATTTTATGCATTTTTTTTTCTTTTCTTTTTTTTAGTATTCCATACTTAGTAGGTAATTCATATCTTGTTGCACTAATTATATGGGTATGTTTGTTGGTTTTTTTAATCATTTTTATGTGTGATGGTAAACTATGTTGTAGCTACGTAGCTAACTGTGTCTTAATGTTTTGTTTTGTTTTTTGGTCCGTATTTTCATCATGAAGATATGGCGTACGCTCCTGCAGTAAGTGTTTGAACACCCATACACATTTTTTTTTTTGCAATGTGTGTTGTTAATTGATTGTGTGTTTTAATGATTCTTACCTTCATTTGAAGTTGGTGATGTCCATATATGTGGCTGCTAAAGCCCTACCACCCCAACCTGCGGAAGCACTCCCACCCCAACCTGCGCAAGCCCTCCAACCCCAACCGGCTCCTCATCCTCCAAGGCAACGGAGTCGTGCAAGGCCACCAATTTTCCATACCCGTGTCACCCTTTTTGGGATGCCTGATGATGTGGTATTGCGCAGATACAGGCTGCCAGCTCATCTAATCCTAGACACTCTCTCCATAATAGAGAGTGATCTGGAACAATCCATTAGGTATCCTACAGCAATACCAGCATTGACACAATTCCTTGCTGTGTTACATTTTTTGGCCACTGGCTCATACCAACATGTAGTTGGGGACCTGGTTGGCATGTCGCAGGGCCAGTTCAGTAAGGTCCTGCGGGGTGTCAGCCAAGCTTTCATATGCCGAGTGAAAAAATTTATAACAATGCCTTTGGATGCTGGTGCCCTGGCTGTGGTGAAGCGGCAATTCAGGAAGGGGGTAGTCGCTTCCCACACGTTATTGGGGTTGTGGATGGGACACATGTTGCCATTGTTGCGCCAAGACATAATGAAGAAATCTATAGAAACAGGAAACTGTTTCATTCTCTGAATGTAATGGTTGTTTGTGGCCCATCCCTCCAGATCCTGTCCCTGAATGCTAAGTTCCCAGGGAACTCCCATGATGCCCATGTCATTTGACAATCAGGGATATGGCAAAGATTAAGAACGATGGAAGGCCAAGACATGTGGCTATTGGGTGAGTTCATTAATTTGTTGTTTTTGAACAGTCATATTGTTTGAATTACATTCTTAATGTTGCTTTTATCCTTTTTCTCTTCTCATATTCTAAAACAGGAGACCGTGGATATCCTTGCACCCCCCTGGCTCATGACTCCTTACAGTAAACCCAGGCCAGGACCACAGCCGGCATTTAACTCCGCGCTTACTGCCACTAGACAGCTGGTGGAGCGCACGATTGGTGTTCTTAAAGGGAGTTTTCATGTGCTCCACCGCACTGGTGGCGACATCATGTATTCGCCGGAGATGGTAAGTAAAATTGTGGTCCTGTGCGCTATACTCCATAACATCGCTGTAAGGAGTTGCGTAGAGGTTCCCCACACGGAGAAATTGCCGGATGAGGAGCCAGGGGTTGGCCGCCATTCCATGGGGGGAGTGTGAACCGCCGGGGTCATGCCGTAAGGACTCAAATTGTGCGTGATTATTTCAGGTATGTTTTTTTTTGTCTCCCCAATCTGTCTGTACGTGTTTCGTTTTTTGGACTGATGGCATTTAGCTGGCTTGGTCAAGTTTTGAGTGTGTTGCTTGTGTTTTGTGAGTATTTTATAGTGTTTCAGTACAGAATTTATCTTTAATGTTCTCCTTATCATGTTTGTTGTGTAAAATTGTTGTATACAATGGTATTACTGTTTTTTATATATTTGGTGTAATTGTGTTATTAAACAACAATAACAGCAGCCTTTTTTCTTTTATTCTTGTATGTTTGTCTTGTGCATCTGTTTACCATACAAATGGCACAACATCTGTTCCTAAAAAATAAAAACTTTGTGACTTTGTGTAGCTGATTGTTCCTGCAAAATGTGGTGAGTAAACAGAATTAAAAACTTAGTTGTGTATTTTCTGACCCCAAAAATAGCAAAACAATATATATGTGTGTGTGTGTATATATCTCTGTATTTCATTTTGGTGCTCTCTCTCTCTGTTTCTCTTTCTCTTTCTCTCTCTCTCTCTCTCTATATATATATATATATATATATATATAGAGAGAGAGAGAGAGATATTTATATCTCTATACATATATATATATATATATATATATATATTAATATATAAATATATATATATGGAGACTTGTATGTTTATAAATTTAGGCCATATATTAATGGTATATGTGTGTATGTATCTATATAACTATCTAGAGAGATATATCTAAACATTGTCATGTTTAGTTCATTTTGCTTTTATCCTACAAACCTACAATGCTATTAATTTTGATGCAGGATTTTTGAATACAAAATGTTGAAAATAAGTGTGTGTGTGTGTGTGTGTGTGTGTGTGTGTGTGTGTGTGTGTCCGTGGGTGCGAATCTCCGCTGATGCGAACTAAGTATATACACACTGTCCTGCACATTAATGTACACATATCAATAAAGTTTAATACAGATGACACCATAAGAATACAACCAATCAAATGCCACCACACACTATAAATATATGCCCATGTATGGAAAACGCCATTGGCACCATGCGTGCAGCTGCCTTCACAAACCGGGAGCTGCGTGTGCTGATTGCGGTAATGGACTGCCGCGTAGGCCGCGCAGGGCCCTTTATCCCCAATAGGGTTAAGTGCGAGGCCTACGCGGATGTCTGCCACATACTGCAGACCCGCAACCGGACACGGCGCAGCATCATACAATTAGAGCAGCGGTGGAGTGACCTACGCCGTCACATGCTGGAGCTGTTGGCGGAGCTGCGCCAACAAATACGCACACGCTGCCGACGCAGTAAGTTAAACGCATTACAACGTGTAGACATGTTTATTACACTGAGATTAGTAGCAGAAACATTAAATGTAAAGACTGCACTAAGAAGTGCTATAGTGAGATAATTAGCAGACTGTAATTACACTATTGTAGCACAAACATAACACAAGTTTCCAGATTGTGTGTGGTTAGGGCTTGCAGTACTGACTGTGTAGCAAAGTGCTTGTGAAAAAGTGAATGTTGTTGTACTGAGTCGCTACACAGGCTGTAGGCTGAACACATTAATAACTTGCTCTGTGTATTTAAAATGGGACAGAACAATGTAATTTAGAAATGCTAATGGGAATTTATTTGATAAAAATCCTAATTTGAAAATATGTCATTCTAGGGCAAGCACAATAGCAAGCAGTGGCTGGAAGGCCACATCATTCCCCACCAGCCCAATCTCCTTCCCCACCTCAAGTCCCTGAACCCCAACAAAAATATTTCCCCTTCCTCATCCCTAACCTCCCCCTCTCCAAACCCCTCCCCCTCTCTTTCCCAAACCCCCTCTCCACCCCCCTCCCCCTCTGTGACACAATGCCCCTCGTCGTCCCTCTCCCCCTCTGTGGTCCAACTAACCTATCAGCCCCTCTCCCTCTCTGTAGTTCAACCCACCTCTATGCTTCCCTCCCCCTCTGTGGTCCAACCCACCTCTCTGCCCCCTGTCAAAGTCAGAAAAATATCACGCTGCACGTTGCCATATATGCACTTCATGTGTGTGTGCACGCGGCATATTTAAATCAAAATAATGTATTTTATAAGTTAATATTCCCCTGAGTTCAGCAAAGTATGGTATATTAAAGATGGCTCTTTGACCTTAGAGATTCCCCAAACAATAGCTTGCATGTTGGGAGGGCTTCACATGTTCATATGCATAGTTAAGCACAGGAATAGTAATTGAAGATTAATTGTATTCCAAATCAGTATCTTTCCCGCAGACGGAGTACAATAGCCTTTAATTACACTGAGCTTTGAGACTCAATGAGGAGGGCCAACACCTGTGTTTACGAAATGGGGCTGGATTTGTCTCCAGAAGAATGATTGCTGAGATGTCATTGTCTCAACTGAAAGTGGACATCATGAATATCGAACAAAACCCAGAGACAGGGTTTTGTTTTGTATTCGCCAAACAATAGCTTCCCACAAGACAGGAATGTGTTAGTCATCACCCATCGTTTTGCATAACCAAGGCCACTGATACAGCTAGCTCACATACTGTGAAAGACACACTTCCTGTGGTTGACACACCCCCACAGCTGGAATACAGGTATGATATTATCCACTGGAAATCACAGTGCTCACTCACTCACACAGCTACCTGGCACCCAGCAGCATGGCTGCTTCATCCCTAGGACTGACCTCCAAGCGGAAGGCTAAGTATAGAATTCACATGGCTAGATAAGGAAATATAGACAGATTGCTTTAAGGTCAATGGTGCTGGTTTAAATAGGATATTGTAACTTGTTTGTGTGATAGATCTGGGAATCTGTGATGGTAGCTGGGACATTAGACAACCTGTAGCATAGCATTTGTGGTATTTGTTTGCCTATGGTGATTTAAAATAGATTGTGCTGGTTTGTTATAATATATCTTGTCAATCATGAATACCGCCATGCAGTTACTTGTGAATATGGGTTCTGTAGCAATGGCATGCTGGGATGTGTGGTTACATTGTGATCTGGTGATTCATATAACATGGACTGTATGCAATAAGATGGTTCTAGGAAGTTGGATTGGAATGTGGAATAAGATTAGTTGGTTTGAGTAAAATGGCTGCTGCTGGGTGTTTTCCCCTCCCCCTTTCAGCCATGTGGTGCAGTCTTTGGAATCATGGGAGTTTTCCCAAAATGGAGTCTAGCTTCTGTCCCATGCGGTATTGTGGGGTTGTGTATATAGGGACAGCCAGTATGGGTAAGCTCAAGTATTTTCTCCACAAAGATTCTCAGCATTGACTAACTGCGCAGCGATTGTTCCTCACATGTGTAAGCTTCTCTGCAACCATATTGTCTTATTGTTATTGTTAGCCATTCTCTCTCCCCCTCTCTCTCCCCTCCCCCTTAAACGTACTTGTGTCTTTATTGTATTTTATGTGTAGTAACTTGGTTAGATATTCTATGTTATTTTGGTAGTGTATAGCTTGTATTGTATTATTCTTTTTGAACGTTCATTTTCTCACTAAAGGCGTTAGAACCTTAGACCGGTATTTGATTGATTATTATAAATGCATAAAGGTTTCTCAGAGCGTCATAGTCGCTCATACAGCTTTTAAGCTAACAAGGTTACACTGCATTACATCTACACATTATCACTGCACAAATGTTTACAGTATAAGTACATTCCTTAAGGTATAGTTAAGGGTGTACCCTTGCGGTACTTTTTGCGCCAATTGCGTACTGTGTCTCTTAACCTTTTAAAGTGTTTTAAATAGGACACATATATTCAGCTTTGTCAATTGAGGGCTCCTCCGGTCTTCACATATCTGCACTAGGTAACTTTAGCAGACATTATCGATCAGCAAAAGGCGGGAAGGTGCTATCCCTCGCAGTGCTGACCAGATAAGCGCCTGCTTCACTTGGTAAGGAGTGCTGAGGGAATTCGGGAACTGGAAGGTAAGAACAGTACGTTATTGTCTTTGGAAATCTGGTTTTTATTTCTATTTGGTGCCAACTGCACACGCAGATTGGATGGTTTGTCTGTTTAAATAGGTTTAAAATTATTTTTAATCGCTCTGCATAGCGTGATAACTAAAAGGGGCTGGCATGATGATTTTTCTTTGTGACAAAAGGTCTGTCCCCCATTTTGTGTAAACCTCATGGATGGGGGAGGAGCAGCGGCCATTTTGGGAAGAGAGACATGGCAATGGAGAGGATTATGGTTGCAGAGAAATGGCACAATGTTGTACGATAAAAATGCACTTAGTAACTGTATTAAGAATGAAAGTAACAAATGTAATAATGTTTATAAAAATGAAAGTGTAAAAATCACAAATGTTAACCTGGGCAAGTCGCACCCCATGTTAAACTTCCCTCAGGAATACAAGCAAGAAAGTGAGCCCAGCCCGATGTCGGCACCCCTTCCAGCAGCCATCACACAAGACATCCAGGTGGACGCGACCAAATCGGTAAAGGCAATAATCAAACCCCCTAACGGAGGGTCAGGTGAGGTCATGTCCACAGGCACGTACAATGTTTTATATCACGCACAAACAAATGTACCCCATATTGTAAGACCAACACAAGGTGATGTAATTGAATTTAGTCCTGTCAGGGTGATCACAGTCCCCAATGGGAAGACTGACGATCAGGGAATCATTCCCGTCAAGGACAGTGCAATGCGCCATCCCTGGTCCCGGACAGAATTGAGATCAATCATGTCTGATTTCCCAGATCCTAGGAAAGATCTAAGTGTATGATCAAAGATTCACAGAAGGTATATCAACTCCCTAGACAACGACATAATCAGGGTATCCAAGAAATCAGGGAGGTACAGGGAAAGCGGTTGATGGTGATGAGCATCCAAGCGTTTGAGGAGGCATCAAATCAACCAAGACCCCATTTCACTGACACTTGGAGGAAGCCCAGGGTTTGTGATCTGTGCAAAAGAGAAGGGCATTATGCCAGTAACTGCAACAGCCCACATAAAGTCAGACCCCCTAGACATGAATATGAGCATGAATATGACACACCAAATTATAAAAGGTGATCATTAGGACTGATGGTAAGCCTGAGGTAACAGTTAATAAATTGGGAGGTCATTCCCTGAAGACACAGGAATGACCGGGTGAAACGTTGTAAATGTATCTGTGAAATGTTTCTTTTCTCTCCCCATCTCTGACGATTATTGATAGGACTCAAACATTGCATATCTGCTTGGTCTTTGCAGAAGTCTACCAAACCCCAGCATGACCTATCCGCATCAATGTATCCTGGCCAGATACAGAGGGTGGAGTATGGAGGTGCTGGTGGGAGGGACTACGCAAGGAAACCATTGGACATGTAGATATGACAGCCTGATGATCTGACAATGTTTTAAAATGTTTGAAAAATGTTTTTTTTCCTGTTGTTGTTTATTGATGTGTTATGTTATATATATATATATATATATATATATATATGAATTGTTCTCTCTCTCTTTTGTTTTTTTTTTGTTTTCTCTCTTCTCACTCATGTTTTCATGTTTTAAAGATGGTATGTCACACATCAGTTAGACAAATGGTAATGCAAGATTTTTTGCTCCTTACAGAAAGTTCGCTGGTTTGGAAGGAATATTGCATCACCGGAATGTTCGTTTGGAAGACTGAGAGACAGCACCTTAAGAACAACAAGACTAGAGAACTAATTATCGTAACAAGTTTCTCTCCCCCTCAAACTGTTTTCATATACCCCCATTACAAATTTCTCCTTTTCTCCTCCTGTAAGATGGACTCGCCTCAAGAGACTGTGATCCGTGTTTTCATGTTGACCCTGATGTTGACCAGAGCAGTCTGTTTCGGTGAGAGTACCAGTGAGGTCGAGAAAGGATCCAGAATGGGTTTCTGATGACTGAGACGGAGGTGTAAATTTCCAATAGCAACACAATCACCAAGCAAAGGCGAGTACCGGAAACGATCTAGCAGCCATGTTATTTGTAAACATTTTGAAGGATTGTTAGCTGAGAAAAGAACTGTATCTGTAGACTCTGTGACAGTGTAGTAGAGGATGGGTGCATCAAGAAATGTCAGTCCAGTTTTAATATCCACATGGACCGGCATCCATTGAGTGACTATCACTCCTTAGTGGGTAAAGTGTTAAATCAGACAGATTGTTGGGTATGCTTTCAAGTACCTCAAGGCCATAGCAAATCAGGCTTAGTACCATTCCCTTTAACGGTAGGGGAGGTACTTGAGTTAAGTGGTGGGAGGCCGGTGGACAGGAGGTTTAATATCTCCAGTCCTCCTAGTTTGAAGCTCCACCAATATCATGTGGATAGATCCCTAGTATGTTTTAACATTTCCAATCCCCGAAAGCCGGGAAATTGGGAAGTGTCATGGAATAACAAAACCATGACCTTTTCACATAGAGCCGATAGAATGCCTACAGATACAGAGCTCATACGCCACATAGCCGATAGTGGAAAATATTTCCGATATAGGTATACCCTAAGAAGTAGGACCATGAGAGTTGGAGAAGTATCGCCAGGATACAGTGCACAGATCGTACAAACTGATAGGTGTACTAAACAGATGGGAGAATTAGGGTTAGGAGAGTCCACATGGAAAATGTGTAACATGGTAATGTCCTACTCGGTTCCCATATGTTCTCCCCGATGATGCATATTTCATATGCGGGAGAAAGGCGTATGAGCGGCTTGCCCCAAACTCAGAAGGATTGTGTTATATTGGAAAAGTACTGCCTGAAGTAATGACTGTATCACATGCCAAAATGAAAGATATTCACCGTGGTGCCCAAGCTCCTTATACTCACACTCATTACGAGCACGTCGTTAAAAGGCAACTGACAGAAAGGACAGAGCATCCGGCCTCTGACATGATCCACGAATCCACCGGGATTCAGGTTCTACTCGCGTTAGATTTCACTCGCACCGCTAGAGGAGTGCTGAATTATAAATACATATCCGCGCTTGCTAATTTGTTAGATAATATCACTGAAATGTATGACGACACTTTTAGGTATACTGGAAGGGAACTTCAAGCTTATAAAACAGAACTGGTTCAGCATAGGATGGTTCTTAATTATCTCACGGCAGTGACAGGTGGATATTGTGTCACACTGGCAACGCAGTACGGCATGAAATGCTGCACATATATTACGAATAGCACCGAGGACCCGGTCGAGGTCATAGACCAAAAGATGGACGATATTCTCCAATTAAAGTGGGAATTCCGCAGGAGACACAATCTCACCCTTGCTGCTGTGGGTAATGAGCTGACTGGTTGGGTGTCATGGTTGAACCCGCGAAATTGGTTCTCTGGTTTAGGAGAATGGGCTCAAGGAGTCATAATGGATGTTGGGAAGTTTCTTCTATGTATCTTGGGTGTTGTCATATCGATTGGCTTGATATTTAGATGCGGTCAGGCTTTAATGAAGTGCAAACGTAGTACCAGGGTAATGAGTCTAAGGAGTGAGGAAATTGTAATTCCAATGGATTTGAGTTATGACCCAACGGTAGAGACAATGATGTGATGAAAATGCGATTATACGGTCCGTTTCTTTCACCTGTTTTTTCCGTTTTCTCCAAGGTAAAAAGACCCACTTGGACGAAGAATTTGACGAGCTGTATACAGACAACTGATGGATTAAAGAAGAAGTTTTGACAACCTTGTACACAGATAATTGATGAACTATGCCATAGACCCCCAGTTTCCCTAGAAATTTTAAATTTACGCTAGCCCAACACTTTTGTAAGTCTATGGACATTGACAAAGCTTTTGCTCGCACTCGTTGGCAAAAGCCCAAAGAAGACTGCATTCAACAGATACCAGACAAGACTTCAACCGACAAATGTTCATTAACCTGACATAGAATATCACTGCATTTACCATAATTGTTTCTTATCTTCATCTCTACAACCTTCAGGTAATGACACACATAGTCGATAGGGAATACAGGCACAGATATCAGCAATCACATATCCCCCCATTCATGTATCATCAACTAAAATGTGCTCCCCCATGTTGTTGCAACCAAAGCCGAAAAGAGCTCGGTAAAGTTTGACAGCCCATCCACAGACACTTAATACGGGATAAGAAGGAATTCAAATGTATACTTCGCAATACCTCGAAGCTTGATTTAAAACACGTACGGCACGATGATACATGACCCCCCAAACATGGATTCATACACGCATGCTTCTGCTATCTCACTAGGTCATACCCTTTTCCTACCTTCTTCTCTCCTCCCTTACCCAATCATAGAAATGTATTTACATATGACATATATTTTTCTCTTTTTGAAATGTTTTAGGAAGTGGCAGTTATTGGTGACTGCCAAAGGGTGGACTGTCAAAGTCAGAAAAATATCACGCTGCACGTTGCCATATATGCACTTCATGTGTGTGTGCACGCGGCATATTTAAATCAAAATAATGTATTTTATAAGTTAATATTCCCCTGAGTTCAGCAAAGTATGGTATATTAAAGATGGCTCTTTGACCTTAGAGATTCCCCAAACAATAGCTTGCATGTTGGGAGGGCTTCACATGTTCATATGCATAGTTAAGCACAGGAATAGTAATTGAAGATTAATTGTATTCCAAATCAGTATCTTTCCCGCAGACGGAGTACAATAGCCTTTAATTACACTGAGCTTTGAGACTCAATGAGGAGGGCCAACACCTGTGTTTACGAAATGGGGCTGGATTTGTCTCCAGAAGAATGATTGCTGAGATGTCATTGTCTCAACTGAAAGTGGACATCATGAATATCGAACAAAACCCAGAGACAGGGTTTTGTTTTGTATTCGCCAAACAATAGCTTCCCACAAGACAGGAATGTGTTAGTCATCACCCATCGTTTTGCATAACCAAGGCCACTGATACAGCTAGCTCACATACTGTGAAAGACACACTTCCTGTGGTTGACACACCCCCACAGCTGGAATGCAGGTATGATATTATCCACTGGAAATCACAGGGCTCACTCACTCACACAGCTACCTGGCACCCAGCAGCATGGCTGCTTCATCCCTAGGACTGACCTCCAAGCGGAAGGCTAAGTATAGAATTCACATGGCTAGATAAGGAAATATAGACAGATTGCTTTAAGGTCAATGGTGCTGGTTTAAATAGGATATTGTAACTTGTTTGTGTGATAGATCTGGGAATCTGTGATGGTAGCTGGGACATTAGACAACCTGTAGCATAGCATTTGTGGTATTTGTTTGCCTATGGTGATTTAAAATAGATTGTGCTGGTTTGTTATAATATATCTTGTCAATCATGAATACCGCCATGCAGTTACTTGTGAATATGGGTTTTGTAGCAATGGCATGCTGGGATGTGTGGTTACATTGTCATCTGGTGATTCATATAACATGGACTGTATGCAATAAGATGGTTCTAGGAAGTTGGATTGGAATGTGGAATAAGATTAGTTGGTTTGAGTAAAATGGCTGCTGCTGGGTGTTTTCCCCTCCCCCTTTCAGCCATGTGGTGCAGTCTTTGGAATCATGGGAGTTTTCCCAAAATGGAGTCTAGCTTCTGTCCCATGCGGTATTGTGGGGTTGTGTATATAGGGACAGCCAGTATGGGTAAGCTCAAGTATTTTCTCCACAAAGATTCTCAGCATTGACTAACTGCGCAGCGATTGTTCCTCACATGTGTAAGCTTCTCTGCAACCATATTGTCTTATTGTTATTGTTAGCCATTCTCTCTCCCCCTCTCTCTCCCCTCCCCCTTAAACGTACTTGTGTCTTTATTGTATTTTATGTGTAGTAACTTGGTTAGATATTCTATGTTATTTTGGTAGTGTATAGCTTGTATTGTATTATTCTTTTTTTGAACGTTCATTCTCTCACTAAAGGCGTTAGAACCTTAGACCGGTATTTGATTGATTATTATAAATGCATAAAGGTTTCTCAGAGCGTCATAGTCGCTCATACAGCTTTTAAGCTAACAAGGTTACACTGCATTACATCTACACATTATCACTGCACAAATGTTTACAGTATAAGTACATTCCTTAAGGTATAGTTAAGGGTGTACCCTTGCGGTACTTTTTGCGCCAATTGCGTACTGTGTCTCTTAACCTTTTAAAGTGTTTTAAATAGGACAAATATATTCAGCTTTGTCACCCCCTCCCCCTCTGTGGCCCAACCCACCTCTCTGCCCCCCTCCCCCTCTGTGATCCAACCCACCTCTCTGCCCCCCTACCCCTCTGTGGCCCAACCCACCTCTCTGTTCCCCTCCCCCTCTGTGGCCCAACCCACCTCTCCACCACCCTCCCCCTCTCAATCAGTCCCACCCTCTATAACCAGCTCCCCCATCCAGCCTTCTTCCCCCATCCAGCCTCCTTCCCCCATCCAGCCTCCTTCTGCCATCCAGCCTCATTCCCCCATCCAGCCTCCTTCCCCACCTACTGAATGGGCAGCAGAGGCCCCGGAGGCACTTCAGGGAGGTGCACATGTGCCAGAGGAGAGTAAGTTGACACACATTTACATTTAATTTGTAACCTACTTTAACTTCACATTCAAATAAATGCAGTGTTGTACTGGGGCCAATCTTGGACCAAGGTAAAATGTTTGTCTTCTTCATCATGGTATGGATGTTGCATTTACATTTGTGTGAGGATCATTAGATGTACAGTGTCTACGTCTGCAATGTTTAGGCGGCCCACTCTAGGTCGACACTCATTAGGTCGACAGGGTTGCCTGGACAACAGGGTTTATATGTGCTAGATTATCAGCAAAACAGTTAGACCTGAGTGGAGTTTGGTATGTTGTTGGACTTTTAAACTTGTGCCTGGGTATTCCAATATTTGCACAGTCAACTTGCATGCTTCACTTTGTTAGGCAGGCTTAGGACACAGTGATTTGCTACACTACCGCTTACATTGTAAGCATTCCCAATTGCAATTGAAGTACATGTGCCGCATGAAGGGAAAATACACTATACACATTTGTCATGTATCCATACATAACATGTTGATCTTGTGACATTTAGAATTCGCACATGTCGACCTACAGAGGCTGACGTCCAGCCAAAGCTAAATAGAAAATGACTGCCTATTGAGTGTGTTGCTAAAACAAACCAAAAATATACAGTGTCACATGTAAGGGGTGTGGATCAACAATGGTTAGGCCCTGCAAAATGCAACAGGCAAGAACACAGTCTGGAACTGGATCCTTAGGCTGCTCATGCATGAAATTTGGCCCACTGGTGCTTTCCCCTGTATCCCTGTGTGACAGTTCAAGTCTGGGGACATGTGATGTTAAAGTTACACTTAAAAAATGTTTAAAAAAAACAACCTGTTTGACCTTATGTAGTAAGGCAGGCTTTCAGGGAGTGTGGGCATGCTAGGATATGTTGTCCTTCTGAAGATGTTGATATGCAGTGTGATGATGCAGGGCCAACCCCAAAAAAGACGAGTCTGCTTCACTCCAGATGTGAAGGAATCCCAGCATGGTGTGGTACACTTTTAACATTTTATTTTTGAGATTTTTGCTGACCATGCTTGTGTGTTGGTATGCTACTGTTTTATCATTCAAACATCCATGATGTAGTCACTTTGCCATTAAAGTGTGTTTTGTGCCTTGCTAGTATAATAGGTAATGTGAGTAAGTTAGTAATGTTTTTTTTTTGCCTCTTCATTTCAGATGTTGCAGTTGGAGATCCCACCAGTTTGCCAGGGATTGTGGCCAGCCTGAAAAGCAATCTGAGGGCCGTGCTGGCTGATCTAGAAAAATTAGAAACCTTTTTCTAAAAAAAAATAAAAAAAAATAGTTTGTTCCAAAAAAGTTTCTTTTTCAAAAAATAAGAAAAATTGCAAATAATAAAACAAATTTTGTTCAAGTTAAGCGGGTGTTGTGTTTATTAATGCTATAAAGGAACAGCAGATTGGCGTGCAGAAATTGGTGACGTAAAACAGTTCACACATCTTATTTAAGAATAGTTTTTTTAATTACGCACAAACAAAAAAAATGTATGACAGTTAGGAGCTTATTGTTTAGAAAAACATGTAAACACATTTATTCACACACTACACCTCTACACAAAAAGAAGCAAATTAGCATTAGACCAGGCACATTTACATCTATTTCTTTTAAATAAATAAAAAATGTTGATGGCCAATTATGCCTACAAAGTGTTCTGCAGGTATTCTTGGAAGACTTAATTGGGCATGACCATTATCAGTCATTACACTAATTGGAATCGTAATTGAGGAAGGCTTGTTGAGTTTGAACTGAAAGGTGTAATTTAACTTTAAAAAAAACTCATTGCTGTGCGTTTTTTAGCAAAAGCGCGTGCAATTTTAAGAAGAATGTGTAAATCTACGAGAAGTTTGGATTTTTACGATGAGGTTTGTGGTAATGCGATGGGATTTGCCTACTTTGTGTAATACTGCATACGAAATAGCAAAAATACGTTGGGGGGCGTATATTCGCAATTGTGCAACGTGTTTGCAATTTTGCGTAACCCTTGTGAGAACGAAAAAAATAGCGAACAACTCGGAATGACCCCGCGGTGCACTAATTGGGGTTCCCGGTCACTTTACGGAGTAAACAACACCCCAAAAATTTTAAAACTTCATCTCATCCTTTTCCTGTGTCAACCTTTTTCATGCCAAACTGACTGTCATGTTGACCTTTTGTGTGTCAACCTTGTTCCTGTCGACCTTTTGGGGTCGACCTAGACACTGTTGACCTATTCATTGATGACTTAGATAGCCATACCCAAGAAAGGTACAGTAACTTTATTTTAGAAGAAGTGTCCATGTGTGTTGTAAACCATATCAGATCTTTAAGTGAAGAAACAAAAAGTGACTCCATCTGTTTTGGATATTAGATATATTGCTGCTCAAGGACTTGGAGATCAGTATGCGGTGAGTGTCTATATACTGGAAAAGGTAGAAAAGAAGGAAACTCCATTTATCCTTAGTGACAGGACAACAAGGTCTCACAGGGAAATATAGGTTGGGAGGGTAAGATAATTAGCTTTCAGAACAAGCCAAATCAGTGTGTAAGAAGTGGGAGAAGAAGGCTATGAAATAACATAACTGGGCACTGAGCAGTCCAATTGTACTATTTAGTATAATTTCATATTTAATATGTGCTCCATATACACAGGTCAGCCTTAGTGTGCAGTGCGCAGATGAGATGCCAATTAATTATCTCCAACTGGCAAACTTTCATCATTAACAGTGCTTTTCTTCACAGCAATTCAAATAATAATAAACGGCTCCAGCCTAGCCTTAGGGCACTGCCTCACTTCTTGAACCTGATCTGCTAACCACTTTTGTTGAATGCATATCAAGATGTGACCACATCTGCACCTGATTTACTACTAGTCATCATCATCATTGCAAAAAGATACACCTGCAAAAGATCTCCTAAACAGATGTTTTTACATACAACACTGCATAGCCTACATTGGTGTGAAGTGAACACACCCTTACTGAGCTATGCTTACCTGAGAACTCCCCCGTCACACCCAAGTTTTGCCTTGGACCTACATAGATGGGATTACAATGTGTACAACTCTACATGACTCACACTTGTATACACCATATGCAGTGTATAGTATAGTGCCGGTATACGCAATATTTGCTCTGCAAATAGATCTCCAAATTATGCAGGTAGGAATATAAACAATTTTCCTTTCCCCATTGTTCTCCAACTTTCTTCCTAATAGACAGCTCCAAATTATTAGGCGCTTACTCTCCTGTACGAGCTTACACTAGGCTAGGCAATAATACAGTAGTCTGAGGGAGACAATGGGAAATCAAGACATTTTAAAAATATAGAAAATGTTAATGAAGTTTTGTTACAGCAAGAGATATTAAATCAGTAAATATCAACCATATCCTTGAACGTTCAAATTTAGACTGGGTACTGTACACATTTACATATTGTGCACATGGGGTAGTGTGTACACACTACCGCGCACTCCCACCTGCCAACATGTCAGTCGTCCCATCTGCTGTGCTGCACGGCAGATAGGACGACCCAGTGGGTGACATTATGCTGCTGAATAGAGCCATGATGATATAGTGCATGATTGTGCACTATGGCTCTCATTCCGAGTTGATCGCACCAAGCAACTTTTTGCTGCTGGTGCGATCAACTAATCTCTGCCTATGGGGGAGTGTATTTTAGCATAGCAGGGCTGCGAACGCATGTGTAACCCTGCTACGCTAAAAAGGTTTCCTGCAAAACAAGACCAGCCCTGGACATACTTATCCTGTCCGACGGATCCAGCGATGATGGGCTCGGCTTTGACGCCAGACTTCCGCCCTCCGTTCGCCTGGACACGCCTGCGTTTTTCTTACCACTCCCCGAAAACGGCCTCCAACGGTCAGTTGACACTCCGAAACGCCTTCCTGCAGTCAATCTTCTTGCGATCGCCGCTGCGACAGCTTTTTCCGCTGTCAGCGTCATTGCCATCGCCGGGAACGACGCGTGTGCACATTACGGCCCCCATGCGCGCGCAGTAGTGACCCGGATGCAGCTGTGCGAACGAAAGCACGCTGCGATCGGGTCGGAATGACCCCCAATATCGTTCAGTGTGTACGGCTGAAATATCGTTCCATTGATTGTGCTGTCGGGCCGAGAAACACATCGTTCTAGTGTGTACCCAGCCTTAGGAGTGAGGCGGTGTATCACACCAACTAAAAGGAAATACTATAACATTATGGTCAAATGTCTCATTATCAGTGAGTTTAGTTTGTGACTAAAATGTGGGTAGTTAGGCATCTTGCTTCCCATTGATTAGACATTGTAAACTTTACAATAAAGTTTAAGGCTGTAAAAGGTTATCTGGTACCATTGTCAAATAAGAATGTTTCTCTAATCATGAGAGTCCAGTTGGAAAATCTTCAAAGAATATTTGCTGGCTACAAACTTCCCTTATGATTTTTATTTCCCCCTTTTAGCTTTAAGTGTAAGTGCTGCTTGCTATAAGGGATGTGGTGCAATTCCCTAATTTTTTCTATTATACTGTATCACATATTGGATTATCGTTGGGAAGGCAAACATGGGGGGTCATTCCGAGTTGATCGCTCGCTAGCAGTTTTTATCAACCGTGCAAACGCTAAGCCACTGACCTCTGAGAGTGTATCTTAGCTTAGCAGAAGTACAAACGAATGCATCGCAGAACGACTACAAAAACATTTTGTGCAATTCCAGAGTAGCTTCAGACCTACTCAGTGCTTGCGATCACTTCAGACCATTCAGTTCCGGATTTGATGTCACAAACACGCCCTGCGTTCGCCCAGTGCGTTTTTCCTGGCACACCTGCGTTTTTTCGAGCACTCCCTGAAAACGGTCAGTTGACACCCAGAAACACCCACTTCATGTCAATCACTCTGCGCCGGCCATTGCGACTGAAAAGCTTTGCTAGACCTTGTGTAAAAATTAGTGATGAGTGGGTTCGGATCCTCGGGATCCGAACCCCCCCGAACTTCACCCATTTTACATGGGTCCGAGGCAGACTCGGATCCTCCCGCCTTGCTCGGTTAACCCGAGAGCGCCCGAACATCATCATCCCGCGGTCGGATTCTCGCGAGATTCGTATTCTATATAAGAAGCCCCGTGTCGCCGCCATTTTTCACTCGTGCATTGGAGATGATCGTGAGAGGACGTGGCTGGCGTCCTCTCAGTTTCTATGTTCAGTGGGCTGCAAATTGTGCTGCAAATATCTGTGCTCAGTGTGCTGCAAATATCTGTGCTCAGTGTGCTGCAAGTGCAAATATCTATGTTCTCTGCCTGAAAAACGCTCCATATCTGACTGTGCTCAGTGTGCTGCAAATATCTGTGCTCAGTGTGCTAATTGCTTTATTGTGGGGACTGAGGACCAGCAGTATTATATAGTAGGATGTCAGTGCAGAGTTTTGCTGACCAGTGACCAGTGACCACCAGTATTATACGTTCTCTGCCTGAAAAACGCTCCATATCTGTGCTGCATTGTAGTATATAGTAGGAGGACAGTGCAGAATTTTGCTGACCACCAGTATAACTATATATATAGCAGTACGGTACAGTAGTCCACTGCTCTACCTACCTCTGTGTCGTCAAGTATACTATCCATCCATACCTGTGGTGCATTTCAGTTTTGCACAGTTTGCTGACCACCAGTATATAATATATAGCAGTACGGTACAGTAGGCCACTGCTCTACCTACCTCTGTGTCGTCAAGTATACTATCCATCCATACCTGTGGTGCATTTCAGTTTTGCACAGTTTGCTGACCACCAGTATATACTATATAGCAGTACGGTACAGTAGGCCACTGCTCTACCTACCTCTGTGTCGTCAAGTATACTATCCATCCATACCTGTGGTGCATTTCAGTTTTGCACAGTTTGCTGACCACCAGTATATAATATATAGCAGTACGGTATAGTAGGCCACTGCTCTACCTACCTCTGTGTCGTCAAGTATACTATCCATCCATACCTGTGGTGCATTTCAGTTTTGCACAGTTTGCTGACCAACAGTATATAATATATAGCAGTACGGTACAGTAGGCCACTGCTCTACCTCTGTGTCGTCAAGTATACTATCCATCCATACCTGTGGTGCATTTCAGTTTTGCACAGTTTGCTGACCACCAGTATATAATATAGAGCAGTACGGTACAGTAGGCCACTGCTCTACCTACCTCTGTGTCGTCAAGTATACTATCCATCCATACCTGTGGTGCATTTCAGTTGTGCGCAGTATATATAGTAGTGGGCCATTGCTATTGATATATTACTGGCATATAATTCCACACATTAAAAAATGGAGAACAAAAATGTGGAGGGTAAAATAGGGAAAGATCAAGATCCACTTCCACCTCGTGCTGAAGCTGCTGCCACTAGTCATGGCCAAGACGATGAAATGCCATCAACGTCGTCTGCCAAGGCCGATGCCCAATGTCATAGTAGAGAGCATGTAAAATCCCAAAAAATAAAGCTCAGTAAAATGACCCAAAAATCTAAATCAAAATCGTCTGAGGAGAAGCGTAAACTTGCCAATGTGCCATTTACGACACGGAGTGGCAAGAAACGGCTGAGGGCCTGGCCTATGTTCAAGGCTAGTGGTTCAGTTTCACATGAGAATGGAAGCACTCATCCTCCTGCTAGACAACTTAAAAGAGTTAAGATGGCAAAAGCACAGCAAAGAACTGTGCGTTCTTCTAAATCACAAATCCCCAAGGAGAGTCCAATTGTGTTGGTTGCGATGCCTGCACCTCTTTTTTCTTTCATTTTTCTTTGCATCATGTGCTGTTTGGGGACTATTTTTGGAAGTGCCACCCTGTCTGACACTGCAGTGTCACTCCTAGATGGGCCAGGTGTTTGTGTCGGCCACTTGGGTCGCTTAGCTTAGTCACACAGCTACCTCATTGCGCCTCTTTTTTTCTTTGCATCATGTGCTGTTTGGGGACTATTTTTTTGAAGTGCCATCCTGTCTGACACTGCAGTGCCACTCCTAGATGGGCCAGGTGTTTGTGTCGGCCACTTGGGTCGCTTAGCTTAGTCACACAGCTACCTCATTGCGCCTCTTTTTTTCTTTGCATCATGTGCTGTTTGGGGACTATTTTTTAAATCTGCCATCCTGTCTGACACTGCAGTGCCACTCCTAGATGGGCCAGGTGTTTATGTCGGCCACTTGTGTCGCTTAGCTTAGTCACACAGCTACCTCATTGCGCCTCTTTTTTCTTTGCATCATGTGCCGTTTGGGGACTATTTTTTAAATCTGCCATCCTGTCTGATACTGCAGTACCACTCCTAGATGGGCCAGGTGTTTATGTCGGCCACTTGGGTCGCTTAGCTTAGTCACACAGCTACCTCATTGCGCCTCTTTTTTTCTTTGCATCATGTGCTGTTAGGGGACTATTTTTTTGAAGTGCCATCCTGTCTGACACTGCAGTGCCACTCCTAGATGGGCCAGGTGTTTGTGTCGGCCACTTGGGTCGCTAAGCTTAGTCACACAGCTACCTCATTGCGCCTCTTTTTTCTTTGCATCATGTGCTGTTTGGGAACTATTTTTTTAAAGTGCCATCCTGTCTGACACTGCAGTGCCACTCCTAGATGGGCCAGGTGTTTGTGTCGGCCACTTGGGTCGCTTAGCTTAGTCATCCAGCGACCTCGGTGCAAATTTTAGGACTACAAATAATATTGTGAGGTGTTCAGAATATACTGAAAATGAGTGGAAATTATGGTTATTGAGGTTATGTCACGATCCGGGTATCTGGACGCCATTTCTTACCCATCAGATGCCTCCTAAGGCTGGCTCAGCGCTCCAGGACCGGATCCCATCTGTTATCCTGATGTGTACATTCCTGTATCCTCTCCTGTCACTCTGGGACGCTGATACAGTAAACGCCATATTACACCTGGCATGGCGTCTCCCGCGGCCTCCGCCGCCGTCCCTGAACTTCTGCATGCAGAGTGTCTGAGTGGCGATTACGTCAGCCGCGGCCTCCGCTGTGTCCGCGTGGTTTGATGTGCATCTGTCAGCCTGGCGCCTCCTGTCTCCGGTGGCCGGCGCCGCCATTACTGTTTTCATTACCACATGGATTACAAACCAAACTTCCCTCCAAGTGTCTGCATGGGCGCAGCCATCTTGGATTCTGTCAGCTGATCATTTCCACCAATCTGTTCTCAGTATTGATAATCTGCATAATTGCCTAGCCAATCCCTTCCTTGCTGCAGGTATAAATACACTGTGCCTGAGCAAGGAAGGCGTCAGTGCTTTGGTTGTCAAACCTAGTTCCTGTTTGTCTCTCTCCTGTGATTGTCTTCCAGGTTCCAGCTCCTGTCTCAAGACTTCCACCATAGAGACCCGCACCAGCATTCCACCTGCGGTGTAGCCTGACTCTCCAATCCATTGTGGATTCATCTGTTTCCAGCTACAACATTACCTGCTTCCAGCTCAGCTTCCAGCAGAGTACAGCTTCCCTTAAAGGGCCGGTGTCCTTTCTACACTTTACCACTCTCCACCGGTATTATTATTTCTCCGCTCTCAAGTTCTACATTTCAGTTCATATTTCATCGCTCCCAAGTTCATTTATTATTTAACTGGTTCCAGCCAGTATCCACTCCGTGCTAACAACAGTCTGGTTCCAGCCAGTATCCACAGCAGCTGTTTTATCTTCAGCAACTCAGCTTTTCCTGGAACACCAGCTGGCACAATCCTGGGTTATCTCCATTGCTACAGTCGGGCCTGGTAAGGACTTTCCATCTAGAAGATCATAAGAACTATCTCACACTACCAGTGCCCTGTGGCTCCTGCCATCCTGTAGTACCCAGGAACTGTATTTATTCTTTGCTGACTTTTACGTTTTCTTTTACTGCTGCTGTGTTGCGGAGTTGTCATAATAAACATCATTGACTTTTATCCAAGTTGTCGTGGTCACGCCTTCGGGCAGTTATTATTCATGTTACTTACATGTCCAGGGGTCTGATACAACCTCCCAGGTTCCGGTACATCTCAGCCCCTACAACTGAGGCTGCCTCCCGTCAGCTCAGGCCCTCAGTTGTGACAGTAAGCACTGACCTAATGAATCCAGCCGGAGACCAGGATCAAGTGGCCAGGCCGATGCAAGAACTGGCAGCCCGACTAGAACATCAGGAGGCTGCACAGGGCCACATCATCCGCTGTCTCCAGGATCTCTACTCGGCTGGATGGGATTCAGACAACTCTCCGTGGATCAGGCGCGTCTGGTGCGTCAACCACAGTGACTCCAGCTATAACCCCACCCACCTTACCCATTTCTGCTCCACGTCTTCATCTTCCAACGCCAGCAAAATTTGACGGATCTCCAAGATTCTGCAGGGGATTTCTCAACCAGTGTGAGATTCAGTTTGAGCTACAACCTGGCAATTTTTCCAGTGACCGTACAAAAATTGCCTACATTATTTCTCTTCTCAGTGGCTCAGCCCTTGATTGGGCATCACCGTTATGGGAGAGGTCCGACACCCTGCTATCTTCCTACACTGCCTTCGTGTCAACATTCAGGCGCATCTTCGACGAGCCAGGCCGGGTAACCTCAGCTTCATCCGAGATTCTCCGTTTACGCCAGGGGTCACGTACTGTAGGACAATATCTGATACAGTTCCAGATCCTGGCATCCGAACTGGCATGGAACGACGAGGCCCTGTATGCTGCATTCTGGCATGGCTTATCTGAGCGTATTAAAGATGAGTTAGCTACCAGAGACTTACCTTCTAAGTTAGATGAGCTAATCTCACTCTGCACGAAAGTTGATTTACGTTTCAGAGAGAGAGCAACTGAGCGTGGAAGATCATCTGCTCCAAAATCTTCTGCTCCTCCTCCTCGTCAACTGTCACCATCTAAAGATGAGCCCATGCAACTTGGCCGTTCCCGTTTAACTCCTGCTGAGCGCCGAAGACGTCTCTCCGAGTTTCTCTGTCTCTATTGTGCAGCTCCGTCTCACACCATTAATGCCTGTCCCAAACGTCCGGGAAACTCCAAATCCTAGCTCGCCAAGGAGAGGGCCGGCTAGGAGTAATGATCTCCTCTCCATCTCCTCAAGATTGTAATCTCCCAGTCTCGCTTCAAGTTGCTCAACGTTATCGGAACGTCATTGCCCTCCTTGATTCCGGAGCAGCTGGGAACTTTATTACCGAAGCCTATGTTAAACGGTGGTCCCTACCCACCGAGAGACTTCCTTCGTCCATTTCTTTAACTGCCGTGGATGCCATTTCTTCAACTGCCGTGGATGGCAGCAAAATTTTTGATGCAGTTATTTCTTTAAGGACTCTACCAGTTCGTCTGAGAGTGGGAGTTCTTCATTCCGAACTTATTTCTTTTTTAGTGATTCCAAGAGCCACACATCCTGTGGTCCTGGGCCTTCCATGGCTCCGTCTTCACAATCCTACAATTGATTGGACGACTACGCAAATCCTGGCATGGGGTTCCTCCTGTGCTGAGACATGTTTGTTTAAAGTATTGCCTGTCTGTTCTTCCTCCCCCAGGTCGTCTGATGTTCCACCTCCTCCATATCAAGATTTCACGGATGTGTTCAGTAAAGCTTCTGCTGATATCCTTCCTCCTCATAGAGAATGGGACTGTCCGATTGATCTCGTTCCAGGGAAGGTTCCACCTCGAGGCCGAACTTATCCGTTGTCTCTGCCTGAGAAGCATTCTATGGAGGAATATATTAAAGAGAACCTAGCAAAGGGGTTCATTCGACCTTCTTCTTCTCCAGCCGGCGCAGGCTTCTTTTTTGTAAAAAAGAAAGATGGTGGTCTGCGTCCGTGCATCGACTACAGAGGTTTGAACGACATTACCATCAAGAACCGTTATCCTTTACCCCTGATTACTGAGCTCTTTGACAGAGTTAGCGGAGCTACCATCTTTACAAAGCTGGACTTGCGAGGTGCATACAATCTCATCCGGATCCGTGAGGGTGACGAGTGGAAGACCGCCTTTAACACCCGTGACGGACATTATGAGTACCTCGTCATGCCCTTCGGATTGAGCAATGCTCCAGCTGTCTTCCAGCATTTTGTCAATGAGGAATTGATTATAATTCATTTTGATGAACATTATCTTCTCCACATTTTCTGGAAGTAACCTCCTAAGCCGATCGCTGACAAGGTTACCGGCTGCACTAAACACTCTTTCGGAGTACACACTGGAAGGGGGGGCAACTTAGGTAAAATAAAGCCAGTTTGTGCAAGGGCCTCTTTTTCCTGCCAGTATACGTGCCTACTGTCTGACGTGCCTACTTGGATGCTGTCACTCATATAATCCTCCACCATTCTTTCAATGGTGACAGAATCATATACAGTGACAGTAGACGACATGTCAGTAATCGTTGGCAGGTCCTTCAGTCCGGACCAGATGTCAGTTTTCGCTCCTGACTGCCCTGCATCACCGCCAGCGGGTGGTTTTGGAAATTGTATCCTTTTCCTGGCAGCTCTAGTGGCGGAAGAAAATGACTTGACAAGTGTCTCACCAGCAGGTCTTTGAACATCTGCAGATTTGTGTCTGCCGGAAAGAGAGATACAATGTAGGCTTTAAACCTAGGATCGAGCATGGTGGCCAAAATGTAGTGCTCTGATTTCAGTAGATTGACCACCCGTGAATCCTGGTTAAGCAAATGAAGGGCTCCATCCACAAGTCCCACATGCCTAGCGGAATCGCTCTGTTTTAGCTCCTCCTTCAATCTCTCCAGCTGCTTCTGCAAAAGCCTGATGAGGGGAATGACCTGACTTAGGCTGGCAGTGTCTGAACTGACTTCACGTGTGGAAAGTTCAAAGGGTTGGAGAACCTTGCACAACGTTGAAATCATTCTCCACTGCGCTTGAGTCAGGTGCATTCCCCCTCCTTTGCCTATATCGTAGGCAGATGTATAGGCTTGAATGGCCTTTTGCTGCTCCTCCATCCTCTGAAGCATATAGAGGGTTGAATTCCACCTCATTACCACCTCTTGCTTCAGCTGATAGTAGGGCATGTTCAGGAGTGTTTGCTGGTGCTCCAGTCTTCGGCACGCGGTGGCTGAATGCCGAAAGTGGCCCGCAATTCTTCAGGCCACTGACAGCATCTCCTGCACGCCCCTGTAATTTTGTAAAAAATTCTGTACCACTAAATTCATTGTATGTGAAAAACATGGGACGTGCTGGAATTTGCCCACATGTAATGCATGCACAATATTGGTGGCATTATCCGTGGGTCACAAATCCCCAGGAGAGTCCAATTGGGGTAAGCCAATCTGCGATGATGTTCCTCAGTTTCCGTAAGAGGTTGTCAGCTGTGTGCCTCTTATGGAAAGCGGTGATACAAAGCGTAGCCTGCCTAGGAATGAGTTGACGTTTGCGAGATGCTGCTACTGGTGCCGCTGCTGCTGTTGTTGCTGTGGGAGGCAATACATATCCCCAGTGGTATGTCACAGTCATGTAGTCCTTAGTCTGCCCTGCTCCACTTGTCCACATGCCCGTGGTTAAGTGGACACTGGGTACAACTGCATTTTTTTAGGACACTGGTGACTCTTTTTCTGACGTTTGTGTACATTTTCTGTATCGCCTGCCTAGAGAAGTGGAACCTACTGTCGATGGTATTTGGTACCGGGACACACTACCTCAAGCAATTCTCTAAGTCCCTGTGAACTAATGGCGGATACCGGACGCACGTCTAACACCAACATAGTTGTCAAGACCTGAGTTATCCGCTTTGCAACAGGATGACTGCTGTGATATTTCATCTTCCTCGCAAAGGACTGTTGGACAGTCAATTGCTTACTGGAAGTAGTACAAGTGGTCTTCCGACTTCCCCTCTGGGATGACGATCGATTCCCAGCAGCAACAACAGCAGCGCCAGCAGCAGTAGGCATTACACTCAAGGATCCATCGGAGGAATCCCAGTTAGGAGAGGACTCATCAGACTTGCCAGTGACCTGGCCTGCAGGACTATTGGCATTCCTGTCTAAGGAGGAAATTGACATTGAGGGAGTTGGTGGTGTGGTTTGCAGGAGCTTGGTTACAAGAGGAAGAAGGGATTTAGTTGTCAGTGGACTGCTTCCGCTTTCACCCAAAGTTTTTGAACTTGTCAATGACTTCTGATGAATGCGCTCCAGGTGACGTATAAGGGAGAATGTTCCTAGGTGGTTAACATCCTTACCCCTACTTATTACAGCTTGACAAAGGCTTGACACCAGTTGTCCGCATTTCTGTTGAAATAATTCCACACCGAAGAGGTGATTTTTTTTGTATTTTGACCAGGCATGTCAATGGCCTTATTCATCCCACGGACAACAGGTGTCTCCCCGGATGCCTGACTTAAACAAACCACCTCACCATCAGAATCCTCCTTGTCAATTTCCTCCTCAGCGCCAGCAACACCCATATCCTCATCCTGATGAACTTCAACTGGACATCTTCAATTTGAATATCAGAAACTGGACTGTGGGTGCTCCTTCCAGCACTTGCAGGGGGCGTGCAAATGGTAGAAGGAGCCACCTCTTTCCGTCCAGTGTTGGGAAGGTCAGGCATCGCAACCGACACAATTGGACTCTCCTTGGGGATTTGTGATTTAGAAGAACGCACAGTTCTGCTTAACTCTTTTAATTTTTCTAGCGGCAGGATGAGTGCTTCCATCCTCATGTGAAGCTGAACCACTAGCCATGAACATAGGCCAGGGCCTCAGCCGTTCCTTGCCACTCCGTGTCGTAAATGGCATATTAGCAAGTTTATGCTTCTCAGATGCTTTTAAATTAGATCTTTGGGTCATTTTACTGAACTTTTGTTTTTTGGATTTTACATGCTCTCTACTATGACATTGGGCATCAGCCTTTGCAGATGACGTTGATGGCATTGATCGTCTCTGCCATGACTAGTGGCAGCAGCTTCAGCACTAGGTGGAAGTGGATCTTGATCTTTCCCTATTTTACCCTCCAAATTTTTGTTCTCCATTTTATAATGTGTGGAATTATATGCCAGTAATATATCTGGAATTAGACGGCAGTAATGTCTGGGTTTAGATACCACAAGATAGATACCAGATACCACTGTGACTGGAATGATGATGACCTATGCTCAGTGACAGGACACTACCACAGCAACCTACAGCAGAAAGATGCAGCACAAGACACTGGACTTTTAGTAATGTACTATAGTATACTGGTCACCACAATGCAGCACAAGACAATGAGTAGTGATACTGAGAACTGATGAGGATACTAGAACTGACACTGGGCAGCGAGAACAGCACTGAACTATTGTACTGTAGTATACTGGTCACCACAATGCAGCACAAGACAATGAGTAGTGATACTGAGCACTGATGAGGATACTAGAACTGACACTGGGCAGCGAGAACAGCACTGGACTATCGTACTGTAGTATATTGATCACCACAATGCAGCACAAGACAATGAGTAGTGATACTGAGCACTGATGAGGATACTAGAACTGACACTGGGCAGCGAGAACAGCACTGGACTATCGTACTGTAGTATACTGATCACCACAATGCAGCACAAGACAATGAGTAGTGATACTGAGCACTGATGAGGATAATAGAACTGACACTGGGCAGCGAGACCAGCACTGGACTATTGTACTGTAGTATACTGGTCACCACAATTCAGCAGCAAGACAATGAGTAGTGATACTGAGCACTGATGAGGATACTAGAACTGACACTGGGCAGCGAGAACAGCACTGGACTATTGTACTGTAGTACACTGGTCACCACAATGCAGCAGCAAGACAATGAGCACTGATCCTGAGCACTGATGAGGATACTAGAACTGACACTGGGCAGCAAGAACAGCACTGGACTATTGTACTGTAGTATACTGGTCACCACAATGCAGCAGCAAGACAATGAGCACTGATCCTGACCACTGATGAGGATACCAGAACTGACACTGGGCAGTGAGAACAGCACTGGACTATTGTACTGTAGTATACTGGTCACCACAATGCAGCAGCAAGACAATGAGCACTGATCCTGAGCACTGATGAGGATACTAGAACTGACACTGGGCAGCGAGAACAGCACTGGACTATTGTACTGTAGTATACTGGTCACCACAATGCAGCACAGATACTGAGCACTGATATTGAGCTGATATTGAGCTGTCCACTCAGAGAACGTAGCCACGTCCTCTCACTCACTCGACAATGCACGAGTGAAAATGGCGGCGACGCGCGGCTCTTTATATGGAATCCGAATCTCGTGAGAATCCGACAGCGGGATGATGAAATTTTCCCCCATTCGGGTTTTCCGAGTCAGGCAGGAAGTACCGAGGCTGCCTCGGACCCATGTAAACCACGTGAAGTTCGGGGGGTTCGGTTCTCGGAGAACCAAACCCGCTCATCTCTAGATATAACATGTGCAGAGAGAGTTAGATTTGGGTGGGGTGTGTTCAAACTGAAATCTAACTTGCAGTGTAAAAAATAAAGCAGCCAGTATTTACCCTGCACAGAAATAATATATAACCCACCCAAATCTAACTTTCTCTGCAAATGTTATATCTGCCCCCCTACAGTGCACATGGTTTTGCCCATTAGCTAACAAACTTGCTGCTGCGATCAGGTCTGAATTAGGCCCAAGGCACTAAGTCACAAACACCACAGTATATACATCTATATAAGAGAGTGTTTGCGGTATTGCTTAAGCACTAACTTACCGTATTTGGCCTATGTTCCCCCTCATCTACAGTGGATGCAATGGGTAAATTTACTAAATGTCGATTACAGTAAATTTTGTGGTTTTCTGCAATATTGCGTCAATTCTGCAAATCAGAGATTTACTAAGGGCAAAACTGGCTGCAAATTGCATGTAAAACATTACCTTAGACGGCAGCAGACAGTATAAGACCAGCGTTAAAAACATTGTATAGTTGACAGAGACCATAAGAGTAACCATGGATTACTGAGTCGTGTGGTCTAAAACTATCAAAATCACACCAAATACATCAGAATAGAGGATTTAAATACTCCTGAACATAAGCGGTGCACAGAAACTCAAAAGCGTGGCAACTAACCCCCTCCCCCCTCCGCCCCCCCCCTTTCCAAAAGCATAACCAGTGTCGAACCTTTGAGCCTAGGCCAGTGCTGGAAAATTAGGAGAAAAACCAGTGTGGGGTCCCCATATTATTCAATAACCAGCATCCGGTCTTATACCATAAGGTATGCCATAGTAGGGAGTAGAGATGAGCAGGTTCGGTTCGTCAAGATCCGAACCCCCCCGAACTTCACGTGTTTTACACGGGTCCGAGGCAGCCTCGGATCTTCCCGCCTTGCTCGGTTAACCCAAACGAGGCCGAACGTCATCATCCCGCTGTCAGATTCTCGCGAGATTCGTATTCCATATAAAGATCCGCGCGTCGCCACCATTTTCACTCGTGCATTGTAGATTGAGCGGAGAGGCTACATTCTCTGACTGAAAAGCTCAGTATCTGTGCTCAGTGTGCTGCATTGTGGTGACCACCAGTATATTATAGTAGTACAGTACAGTAGGCCATTGCTGTATCTTGCAGCTCCGTGTCAGACTCAGTTCTAGTATCCTGATCAGTGCTCAATATCTGCTGCATTGTTGTGTGACCAGTATGTAGTAGTACAGTGCAGCATTTTGGTGACCACCAGTATATAGTAGTACAGTATAGTAGGCCATTGCTGTATCTTGCAGCTCTGTGTCACTTCCAGTATCCATATCTGTGCTGCATTGTTGTGAGCAGTATATAGTAGTACAGTGCAGCATTTTGGTGACCACCAGTATATAGTAGTACAGTACAGTAGGCCATTGCTGTATCTTGCAGCTCTGTGTCACTTCAAGTATCCATATCTGTGCTGCATTGTTGTGAGCAGTATATAGTAGTACAGTGCAGCATTTTGGTGACCACCAGTATATAGTAGTACAGTACAGTAGGCCATTGCTGTATCTTGCAGCTCTGTGTCACTTCAAATATCCATATCTGGGCTGCATTGTTGTGAGCAGTATATAGTAGTACAGTGCAGCATTTTGGTGACCACCAGTATATAGTAGTACAGTACAGTAGGCCATTGCTGTATCTTGCGGCTCTGTGTCACTTCAAGTATCCATATCTGTGCTGCATTGTTGTGAGCAGTATATAGTAGTACAGTGCAGCATTTTGGTGACCACCAGTATATAGTAGTATAGTACAGTAGGCCATTGCTGTATCTTGTAACATCGTGTCAGACTCAGTTCTATTCTCCGGATCAGTGCTCAATATCTTTGTTGCATTGTGGGGACCAGTATACTACAGTACAATAGTCCAGTGCTGTTCGACCTGCTCAGTGTCAATTCTCCGTAGTATCATCAGTGATCAGTATAATCAGTTCTCAGTATAATCAGTGCGCTGTTAGACGTGCGCCTGTTTTCCGCAATTAGTGCATTGGGATTTAGACAATTGATGAAGTTGTTGTCTCCGGTACAAAATCCCATCTAGATTCCACTTCACTAGGCAGGTGATAGCGAGATTTTACCAGTTAATATCAGTGATTTATACTTATTAATTACAGTGATCTTGCCAAATAATTCCAGTGATTTTGTCATTGTCTTCCAGTGATTTGGACCAATAATACCAGTGATTAGAACAAATAATTCCTGTGATATTGAGGTGTTTGTGTCACTTAGCTTAGCCATCCAGCGACCACAGTGCACCTCTTTTTCTCTTTTCTTTGCATCATGTGCTGTTTGGGGACTATTTTTTTTAAGTGCCATCCTGTCTGACACTTCCATATATACCCAGTGGTATTGCCATTTGATATAATTCCCGACATTACTGCCATTTAATTCCAGTGATTTTGTCATTTTCTTCCAGTGATTTGGACCAATAATACCATTGATTAGCACAAATAATTCCTGTGATTTTGTCATTTTCTTCCAGTGTTTTGACCAATAATACCATTGATTAGAACGAATAATTCCTGTGATTTTGTCATTTTCTTCCAGTGATTTGGACCAATAATACCACTGATTAGAACGAATAATTCCTGTGATATTGAGGTGTTTGTGTCGCTTAGCTTAGCCATCCAGTGACCACAGTGCACCTCTTTTTCTCTTTTCTTTGCATCATGTGCTGTTTGGGGCCAATTTTTTTAAGTGCCATCCTGTCTGACACTGCAGTGCCACTCCTAGATGGGCCAGGTGTTTGTGCCGGCCACTTGGGTCACTTAGCTTAATCATCCAGCGACCTTGGTGCAAATTTTAGGACTAAAAATAATATTGGGGGTAATTCCAAGTTGATTGCAGCAGGGTTTTTGTTAGCAGTTGGGCAAAACCATGTGCACTGCAGGGGAGGCAGATATAACATGTGCAGAGAGAGTTAGATTTGGGCGGGGTGTGTTCAATCTGCAATCTAATTTGCAGTGTAAAAATAAAGCAGGCGGTATTTACCCTGCACAGAAATAAAATAACCCACCCAAATCTAACTCTCTATGCACATGTTATATCTGCCTCCCCTGCAGTGCACATGGTTTTGCCCAACTGCTAAAAAATTTCCTGCTGCGATCAACTTGGAATTACCCCCATTGTGAGGTGTTCAGAATAGACTGGAAATGACTGGAAATTATGGTTATTGAGGTTAATAATAATTACCCCCAAATTCTATGATTTAAGCTGTTTTTGAGGTTTTTTTTAAAAAAAACACCCGAATCCAAAACACTCCCGAATCCGACAAAAAGTTTTAAGGGAGGTTTTGCCAAAACGCGTCCGAATCCAAAACATGGTCGCGAAACCGAATCCAAAATCAAAACACAAAACCCGAAAAATTTCCGGTGCACATCTCTAGTAGGGAGTAGGGGGCTTATGCCATAGTAGGGAGCCCCCGTGCCATAATGTAAACCAGCTCACGCAAAGAAATCCCCTAGCGCTAAAAAATACACAGTTAAACATTTTACTTAATATGTGTTATACATGTAAAAATATAAAATCTGCAATAATCACTATAAATATATATTCACTAAGGAAAATCACAGTTGAGGTAGTTAATAGGGTTAATATCCCTTGAAAAAAATATTGCAGATTTTGTATTTTACATGTACAGATCTAATGCTAACAGCTGTCATGGCTTCAGTGATCCGCTGTGCGACAGGTTGGCGGCTGTCATACTTGGTTCCTCTTGCAAACGATTGTTTTGCAGATCATTGTGTGAAACTAGTCTTTTCTGTCCTCTTCTGTGATAAAGATTCACCCCCAGCAACAATAGCACTAGCGAGCAAAGGTTCTTGTGAATCGTGCCTAGGGGATCAGTTTGCCTTTGCAAATTGGATGCAGGAAAGAACACGGAGGGTATTCATATATGACAGGAGTGTCATAAACCTCCTGGCCCAGTGATCTCATGCTCTTGCAGGCACACGAAGGGTTAGCTTTTTTGCTGGGAGGGGGTTAAAATGGGGTGATAGGCCCGTGATTGGTTTAGGAAGATGTGGGAGGTAGTTTAGGGAGCTAAGTAAGGAATCTTCTGGCAACTCAGCCTCTTCGTTGCTGGACGTTAGCCAGAGAAGTACAGTTTATCTTACTGTCCTTATTGCTCTTCTTGTGTTTCTCACATAATCTATTCTGCTTTATCCTTTATTCTTTCTTTATATCCTCCCTTCTACTTTCTCCTCCTTCTATTTTCCCACTCCATATTCCTCTCTATTCTACCCCCCTTTTTTCCTTATTATACCCTTTGCCTGTATGCTAATGGAGAGCGCGGGGACCCGTGCAGGAAGGCCACGCAGGGTAGTCGCCCTCCCTGCTCGCTACCTTGTGGGCTCCGGACGTGCTTCGGCGCCCGGCGGGGTGGAAGTGCAGGCTGCGGGGGTCGGTGAGCGCCCGCGGGCTCCCGCGGCGGGGCTTCCGGAGACGGAGTGGGCGACGGCCGTGAGGGGCAGTGGCCGTCCCCGGGACCGGGAGGCGATCCGTGGCCTCTCCGGCTCGCCAGCTGGGTCCCTACTTCCGGCCGCACTAAACCCTGCTGTGTCCCGCCGCGCTGGGAGTGTGGTGCGTGTGGCTGATGTCGGGCGCGGCGGCGCTGGCCTCCGGGGCGCCGGGGGCGGCGCTGTGCGGCGCGTCTACAGGGGGAGGCGGCCAGTGGGGATCTGCAGGTCTCCTCGGCTAGGGAGCGCGGCCCAGGCCTCCGGGAAACCGGGGGGCAGCGCCGCGCGCCACGCGCACAGGGGGGGGCAGCCAGTGTGGAGCGGGAGGTCTCCACATCCATAAGTCCTGGCCCTGGCCCCCGGGGATCCGGGGGTCGGCGCATTAGGGCCCCTCAAGGGGCTACACATCATGTGCAGGCTGCCAGGAGTAATTTTAGGGGTGGCGCAGGGGCGTTGAGTGGGGGCCGATTGGGCGCACGGTTCACACGCAGGGACCCCCAGCAACGCGGCATTGGCACTGTGGTCCCGTCGGATGATGGGACTCCTCTGGACAATGCTAGGGCGCGCAGGCATGAGAGATGCCATAGGCAACAGGAGGATTATGCGGCCATGCTCAGTGGTAGCAGCTCGTCTATGGAGCTGGAGCCTTTGCAGGGTTCGAACCATTTGTGGGCCCCCACTTCCCGCACTACGGGCAGTGTGGATCCTTCCGTTAGGGACACTAGGAGGGTGCGTGAGTCCCACGCTGGTGGGTTTAGGGCTCCTAGCCGGCGGATTGCGCGCCGAGCGCGGACGCCGGAGGCTACTCCGATGCTGGCGTCGGGAGCGGTTGCGGATGCTGCAGGCGTGTCGGCCATATGTGCTGCAGTTGTTGCAGCCTTAGTCCCCCTGCTCACCACCGGTCCCGGTGGGGTGTTGGGAGGCGGTGCGTTGGCCTCAGGGACGGTCTCGTCCCAATTGACACAGGCGCTGGTGCCGGCAGTAACGTCAGCGATAGCTAGCGCGTCTAGTGCGCGCCGGGTTGCAGCTCCTTCGGCCAGCACCGTACCCAACAGGGCTGGAGTGTCTCCTTCTCTCGCACCTGCAGCTGCTGTAGCCGGACCTGATGACATGGCGAACCTAGCTCGGAGTGGAAGACCTGGAGACGACGCGGATGTGGCGGCGCATGCACCTGGACCATCTGATGAGTCCGCATCTGACCCCGATTGGGTTGGCTCGGGGGTGAGCGTCGCTAGTTCGGAGGTGTCAATGTCCCGGGGGTCCTCTTCTTCAGTGAGCTATAGGAGGCGTACCCATAGGTGACATAGGCTCCTCAGGGTCCTCTCGGGTTCACAGGAGGCGCTCTAGGGATAGAGGCCGGAAAAGGCGCAGGCGATCGTCCACGTCCAGCATGTCGGTGGAATCGGCGCAATCGGACGAGGTCCGTTGTGCTAACACGGCTGTTCTTCGGGGACTGCGCCCGCGAGTGAAGGATAGGATCCGGAAAGGACGCTACGTGAATATATTTGCCCTAACTGGCAAGTCTAAGAAAGCGATCGCGGCGGCTAGGAAGAAGGGCGAAGCGGCGGAGGACGCGTACATGTCGTACCAGAACTGGCTACGGGGTGTGTACGTGTTTGCAACTTGTTATCCGGGGACTCGGCCAGACGAGCATATTAACGTTATGCGTTATATGTTCTTAATCCACAAGCTCTCCACGAAGGGCTCGGCATGGCGTTACTACGATGAGGAATTTCATCGCAAACAGCATGGTCGTGAGATCATGGATCTAGGAAAGAAAGATGTCGAGCTTTATGTGGACGTGACGAATAACGACGAGTCCCCCACGGAGGCGGTTTCGACACGGCGTAAAAGTCGCGGTTTCTGGAACCCCCCACAAAAGGCGTTCGCAGGGAGGTCAGGGGGTGCGCGGACTGGACACGGGAAATGTTTTGCTTACAACAACTGGCAGTGTTCCTTGGGGGCACGATGTAAGTTCAAACATCTTTGTATCCGGTGCGGCGGTACCCACCCTATCAAAGACTGCATGCGGGTGGCCAGTGGGGCCGGGGGGAACACAGCAGGCCAACAAAACCGCGGTCCCGCGGCGGCCCCCGCTAAGTAGAGCCCCCATCCGTTTAGAGAAGCTCGCGGGCTGGCTGGATTGTTATCCCGATCGCGATACGGCGGAATTCCTGAGGACTGGTTTCTCGGAGGGTTTCAGCCTACCCATTGCGAGGGAGGTTCGGTTGGGTACGGGACGCAATTTGCGCTCAGCATCGGAGTTTCCTCTTATATTACGGGAGAAGGTGATGCGTGAGGTGGGTCGTATGTCTGGCCCATTCGACTGCCCCCCGGGTTGACGGCTTATTGCTGTCGCCGGTTGGGGTAGTCCCTAAGAAGGCCCCGGGGAAATTTCGCCTCATCCAGCACCTATCCTCTCCCGAGGGTTTTTCGCTGAATGATGCCCTGGACGACGGTCTCTGTAGCGTGGCTTACCAGTCCTTCAAGTCGGCATTGGACATGGTCCGGTCGTTTGGCCCGGGAGCCCTTATGTGTAAGCTGGATGTGGAGTCGGCTTTTCGATTACTACCTTTACATCCTTCTGCATTCTGATACATGGGCTTTCGCATGGACGACGGATTCTATATCGACAAGTGCCTCCCAATGGGCTGTTCCATTTCCTGTGCATATTTTGAACGGTTCAGTTCATTCCTGCACTGGTGTTTGGTTCGGAGTTCCACTACTTGGACGATTTCCTCCTTGTGGGCCCCGCGGGTTACACGCGTTGCGCGAAACTCCTGGAGAAGGCGGAAACCTTGTTTCGTTCTCTGGGGGTCCCCATTGTGGAGGACAAGACCGAAGGTCCCTCGGCAGTCATAGCCTATTTGGGCATCGAAGTTGATACCTTAGGCGGTTTGTGTCGACTTCCTCGGGATAAGGTAGCGCGCTTGCATGATAGCATCCTGTTAGCATTGGCGGCGGGCAAGGTTACGCTTAGACAGGCACAGTCGCTGCTTGGTCTCTTTAATTTTGCCTGCCGGGTTATTCCCATGGCTAGGATATTCTGCAGGAAGCTGGAAAGAGCGACGGTGGGTGTGCGGCGCGCCCATCACTATATTCGGTTGTCCGGGGAGATTCGGCGGGATCTCCTGGTTTGGGACTTGTTTTTGGCTAATTTTAACGGGGGTTCGCATTTGGTTGTCACCCCCGGTCGCCAGCCCGGTTCTTCAGCTCTTCACAGATGCAGGGGCTCCACAGGCTTTGGAGTGGTATTCCGAGAAGCTTGGTGCGCAGCTCCCTGGCCCGAGGATTGGGTGGCACAGGGGCTGACGATGAACATGCTCCTGCTTGAGATTTTCCCTATAATGGTGGCGCTCGAGCTGTGGGCCTCTGAGCTGCAGAGCAGGCACGTGGTGTTCTGGTGTGACAACCTCGGGGTGGTGCAGGCCATTAACAGACAGCGCTCTACGTCTCTTCTAGTGTTACGGGTGTTGACACAGATTGTTTTGCGCTGCCTAGAGAGCAATATCCTGCTTACGGCACGACATGTCCCAGGGGTTGATAACGGCATTGCGGACGCGTTGTCGTGCTTTGATTGGCGGCGATTTAGGCGGCTGGCTCCGGCCCGCGAACTCCTGCGGTGACTCTTGCCCCTCTTATGTGTGGCAGGTTATCCATCCGATGTGGAGGGACTAGCCCACCGTTCCCTGGCCCCGGCTACTTATGCGGATTACCTGTCCGCGTGGGAGCAGTGGTCTCGTTTTTTGGTTCGCAATGGCCCTGGAGGTAAGAGTCATCTTTCCTTGCTTTTAGATTTCGTTTGGGAGTTATACTTGGAAGGGCGGGTCAGAACTTATGTCATGAAGCTGCTGGCAGGTATATCCTACTTCCTCCGATTACGGGGGGGAACGGGATATCACCAAAACGTTTTTCTTATCGCGGGTTCTCAAGGGTTGGGCCCACGCGGTGCCCACTCCTCCGGACCCGCGATTGCCGATCGATGGGTCTCTCCTTTATAGGCTACTGCGAGTGTTGCCGTTGATTTGCGCTTCCCAATATGAGGCGGCCCTTTTCAGACTGGCATTCGCAGTGGCTTTCCATGGGGCGTTTCGGGTGGGAGAGCTGGTTGCCTCTTCACGGCGGGCGCTCTCCCCACTTCTGACGTCTCATGTGTCCCTTAACAACGACGCGTTGTGGTGTCGGGTGCAGCGGTCCAAGACGGATCAGAGTGGTAGGGGGCATTGGATATCCATGGGTCGCTGCTCGGAAAGCAGGATTTGTCCTGTGGCCTTGGCAGTGGCATATGAGCGACGACGCCCGTTGCTTACGGGGTCGTGGCTTATTCATCATGACGGCACTCCCTTGACTCGCTATCAGTTCAGGTGGGTCTTGAAGCGTTGCATCTTCCACCTGGGTCTTCCTCCGGATGTCTATGGCACTCATTCCTTCCATATCGGTGCCACTACGGCTGCTGCCGCGGCAGGGTGGTCCATAGACGATATCCGGGCACTGGGCAGGTGGAGGTCTGGTGTATTTCAGCGATATGTCAGACGTTAGCTTGCCTGGGGCAACCCAACTTGGGGATTAGCTACTCGCTATCATTAGATGGGGGTCTTGAGGAAGTTTTTGTTTAACCGTCAGTTTTAATCACGGTTTCTACCTTCTGTCGGATGTTTGCGTTTTTTCCCTCAAGTCAAGTTGGGAGACCCGTGGCCACTAAAATCCCTGTCCCATGTCCTGGCTAGGTGTAGGCCTGTTGCCCCTTTTAACCCCCCGCCCCCCACCCCTGCCCAGTTGTACCTTTTAGTCCAATTATTACCTTTTAGTCCAATTTTTAATGATGTTTTAATTCCCCTGCAGGTAAACGCATTGACCCCCAATCTATCTGGGTGTTAGGACACTCATTTGTTTTTTGGACCGCCCGGTCGGCGGTAATGGAGGATTGTGCCAGTTATCTGGAGCTTGCTGTCATGCGGTGGTTAGGTTGGAGGGGCATGCGCTGGGAGGCTTTCCGACAAAAATTGGATGAGGCGGTGCGGGTATTTGGGTACCCTTTGTTCCTTGTTGTTCACCTGGGAGGCAACGACCTTACGTCTCGGTCGTCCTTGGACCTCCATTGTGATGACAGGCGGCAGTTGGTCGGCTTGATTGCAGAATGGCCTTTCTGCAGGGTATTTTGGTTTTTAGTCGATTTTGCAAATCAGAGATTTACTATAGGAAAACAGACCAAGAAATTGACGAATAAAACAACAGAAATTAGAGGAGTTCATTTGAAATTGATCTGAGTATTAAGCATGAATGTGCTTTCAATATTTTAGATGCAAAATGCCTTTTATGCTTTAACGTGGTTTGTGAAAATGATAATTGCGGCTAATGGAATGCAACAAAGTCTGTACATGAGCAATAAAAGCTTTTGTAGAAAATGTTCTTTTCAGTGTGTATCTCCAATAATGTTTCGTTTTCAATACTGTCCAAAAGATGAAAAATGTCAAAAGAACAAACACAAAAATTATCAAATAAGTCAACCTTTTCAAAAAGTCCTCCATCTCTCCCAAGTGAAGAAGTGTAAATAGGTACAGACAATGGGGGTCATTCTGAGTTGATCGCTAGCTGAAAATGTTCGCTGTGCTTCAATTAAGTAAAAAAAACGGCACTTCTGCGCATGCATATGCGGCGCAATGCGCACGCGCGACATACTTTCACAACGGCCGATGTATTTTTACTAGTGATGTGCACCGGAAATTTTTCGGGTTTTGTGTTTTGGTTTTGGATTCAGTTCCGCGGCCGTGTTTTGGATTCGGACGCGTTTTGGCAAAACCTTCCTGAAATTTTTTTGTCGGATTCGGGTGTGTTTTGGATTCGGGTGTTTTTTTTATAAAAAACCCTCAAAAACAGCTTAAATCATAGAATTTGGGGGTCATTTTGATCCCATAGTATTATTAACCTGTCACAACTGAGGGCCTGAGCTGACGGGAGGCAGCCTCAGTTGTAGGGGCTGAGATGTACCGGAACCTGGGAGGTTGTATCAGACCCCTGGACATGTAAGTAACATGAATAATAACTGCCCGAAGGCGTGACCACGACAACTTGGATAAAAGTCAATGATGTTTATTATGACAACTCCGCAACACAGCAGCAGTAAAAGAAAACGTAAAAGTCAGCAAAGAATAAATACAGTTCCTGGGTACTACAGGATGGCAGGAGCCACAGGGCACTGGTAGTGTGAGATAGTTCTTATGATCTTCTAGATGGAAAGTCCTTACCAGGCCCGACTGTAGCAATGGAGATAACCCAGGATTGTGCCAGCTGGTGTTCCAGGAAAAGCTGGGTTGCTGAAGATAAAACAGCTGCTGTGGATACTGGCTGGAACCAGACTGTTGTTAGCACGGAGTGGATACTGGCTGGAACCAGTTAAATAATAAATGAACTTGGGAGCGATGAAATATGAACTGAAATGTAGAACTTGAGAGCGGAGAAATAATAATACCGGTGGAGAGTGGTAAAGTGTAGAAAGGACACCGGCCCTTTAAGGGAAGCTGTACTCTGCTGGAAGCTGAGCTGGAAGCAGGTAATGTTGTAGCTGGAAACAGATGAATCCACAATGGATTGGAGAGTCAGGCTACACCGCAGGTGGAATGCTGGTGCGGGTCTCTATGGTGGAAGTCTTGAGACAGGAGCTGGAACCTGGAAGACAATCACAGGAGAGAGACAAACAGGAACTAGGTTTGACAACCAAAGCACTGACGCCTTCCTTGCTCAGGCACAGTGTATTTATACCTGCAGCAAGGAAGGGATTGGCTAGGCAATTATGCAGATTATCAATACTGAGAACAGATTGGTGGAAATGATCAGCTGACAGAATCCAAGATGGCTGCGCCCATGCAGACACTTGGAGGGAAGTTTGGTTTGTAATCCATGTGGTAATGAAAACAGTAATGGCGGCGCCGGCCACCGGAGACAGGAGGCGCCAGGCTGACAGATGCACATCCAACCACGCGGACACAGCGGAGGCCGCGGCTGACGTAATCGCCACTCAGACACTCTGCATGCAGAAGTTCAGGGACGGCGGCGGAGGCCGCGGGAGACGCCATGCCAGGTGTAATATGGCGTTTACTGTATCAGCGTCCCAGAGTGACAGGAGAGGATACAGGAATGTACACATCAGGATAACAGATGGGATCCGGTCCTGGAGCGCTGAGCCAGCCTTAGGAGGCATCTGATGGGTAAGAAATGGCGTCCAGATACCCGGATCGTGACAGCACCCCCCCTTTAGGAGTGGCCCCAGGACACTTCTTTGGCTTTTGAGGAAACTTGGAATGGAATCTCCGGACCAAGGCAGGAGCATGGACATCAGAAGCATTGGTCCATGAACGTTCCTCAGGACCATAACCCTTCCAGTCAATAAGATATTGTAGTTGACCGTAACGGTGACGTGAGTCCAGGATCTTGGCCACTTCATACTCAACGCCTCGTTGAGTTTGGACTTTCGGAGTTGGAGGAAGTGAGGAATGAAACCGATTCAAGATCAGCGGTTTCAACAGGGAAACATGGAATGTCCTGGGTATTTTTAAGAAGGGAGGCAACTGGAGTCTGTAAGCAACAGGATTGATGACTTGTTCAATCTTGAAAGGACCGATATAGCGAGGTGCAAACTTCATACTGGGAACTCTTAACCTCAAATTCTTCGTGGATAACCATACCCGATCACCCACCTTGAGAGCAGGAACTGCTCGACGCTTCTTATCCGCAAACTTCTTGTACCTGAACGATGCCTTGAGCAGAGCTGATCGTACGCTCTTCCAGATATTGGCAAACTGATGCAAGGTGATATCCACTGCGGGAACAGAAGTTGCTGGAAGCGGTTGGAACTCAGGGACTTTAGGGTGGAATCCAAAGTTAGTGAAGAATGGTGTTGAAGCAGATGAAGAATGATACTGGTTGTTATGACAGAACTCGGCCCAGGGAAGTAATTGAACCCAGTCATCTTGAGAGGAGGACACATAGATGCGGAGGAAGGCCTCCAAGTCCTGATTCACCCTCTCGGTTTGACCATTGGTCTGAGGATGGTAAGCCGTGGAAAACTTTAGCTTGACTTGGAGGACTTGACATAAACTTCGCCAGAATTTGGCTGTGAATTGAACTCCTCGATCTGAGATAATTTCTTCAGGAAGACCGTGGAGTCGGAAGATCTCTTGTATGAATACTTGAGCCAACTTGGAAGCTGACGGAAGACCGGTGAGAGGAATGAAGTGTGCCATCTTGGTGAACCGGTCAACTACCACCCAGATGGTATTGAACTTGTTGCACATGGGTAAGTCTGTAATGAAATCCATCGACAAGTAGGTCCATGGTCGACGGGGAACGGATAGTGGAACCAGTTGCCCCGCAGGCGACTGGCGGGATACTTTATGTTGGGCACACTTTGGGCAAGATGCAATAAACTCCAAGACGTCCTTTTTCAGAGTTGGCCACCAATAGGACCTAGAGATAAACTCCAGGGTTTTTTGGATACCTGTATGTCCGGCAAAACGGGAAGCATGGGCCCAATGCATGAGCTTCTTCCTTAGCATCGGCTTCACAAAACTTTTCCCTGATGGGGGCGTAGAGTCCATCCCTACCGTGGAGAATGCCAACGGATTTATAATAGGATGCTTGTCTGAAGACTCTGACTCATTTTCTTGCTCCCATGAGCGGGAAAGGGCATCGGCCTTGCGATTCTGAGAGCCCGGACAGAACTGGAGTTTAAAGTCGAACCTGGAAAAGAAAAGTGCCCATCTGGCCTGACGAGGGTTGAGACATTGTGCGCCCTTCAGGTATAAAAGGTTCTTGTGGTCTGTAAGTATGGTGATTGAATGAGAAGCTCCCTCCAACAGATACCTCCACTCTTCTAGAGCGAGCTTGATGGCTAGCAACTCCTGGTCGCCAATGGCATAGTTGCGCTCAGCTGGGGAGAACTTCCGGGAGAAGAAACTGCAAGGGTGTAAATGGCCATCTTTAGCCCTCTGAGATAACACCGCTCCTACTCCAACGGAGGAGGCATCCACCTCTAAGATGAAAGGAGAGTCGATGTCAGGCTGTTTCAGAACAGGCGCAGAGATGAACCTTTGTTTTAAAAGATGAAATGCTTGCATGGCTTCTTCAGACCACTTGGACGGGTTAGCACCCTTCTTAGTGAAAGCAGTAATAGGCGCCACAATGGCGGAAAAGTCTCGTATAAACTTTCGGTAATAGTTGGCGAACCCTAAGAACCTCTGGACCCCTTTGAGGGTTAAGGGTACCGGCCAATTTTGGATTGCTTGTAGTTTCTCAGGATCCATCTCTAGTCCGGAACCGGACACCGTCCTGTCTGACACTGCAGTGCCACTCCTAGATGGGCCAGGTGTTTGTGCCGCCCCACTTGGGTCACTTAGCTTAGTCATCCAGTGACCTCGGTGCAAATTTTAGGACTAAAAATAATATTGTGAGGTGTGAGGTGTTCAGAATAGACTGGAAATGAGTGGAAATTATGGTTATTGAGGTTAATAATACTATAGGATCAAAATTACCCCCATATTCTATGATTTAAGCTATTTTTGAGGTTTAAAAAAAAAAAAAAAAAAAACGAATCCAAAACGCACCCGAATCCGACAAAAATTCTTAAGGGAGGTTTTGCCAAAACGCATCCGAATCCAAAACACGACCGCGGAACCGAATCCAAAACCAAAACACAAAACCCACCCGCTGCACATCTCTAGTTATATCTGCCCCACCTGCACTGCACATGGTTTTGCCCATTAGCTAACAAATTTGCTGCTGCAATCAGGTCTGAATTAGGCCCCTGATTTGGATTTGTACATATACCCGATGGTTTACTATAGATACAGTTGGGGGATACATAGTATTTGCAGGTACCCCACAAATATAAATGGATAAATAAGCCCCTCTGAGAGGAAAAAACCAAACAGCTACTATCAGTACCACACCTATGCAGATACAATTGGTTGAATATCACTGTGTAACCTACTAGCCAGCCAGCCATATATACATACATTACAATTTCCCAAACCATGGCTGTGTTCCCAAGTGTGCTCTTTCTTCAGTTCATCTTAACTACAGTTCTAGCAAGTTATATTAAAAACTCTGTCAGTTGCTCAGTAAAGCAAACTAATTACATTGGTCTATTTGTCATTCTATATATGCGATTTAGAAACACACAGGGGATTTGTGGTGAACTTTTGATCGTCATCTTGTGGTACGTTGAAGAATCTTATGCAATTTACATATTGATTTTGGCTGTGCTCCTCTTGTATCCTATTAAATATTAAATATTCAACAGTATCAAAATCTAGCACAGCAGCAGATTGGATAATACAAAAGTTTCAAGTTGGGAAAACATAATTAGTTTATTGTATTATATATCATCTAAATTGTATGAAACGAGATCAGTGATAACCAGTGTAGAATCAAATAAGCTCATTCACTGAGGACACAAACAAATGCAAGTATTCTTGTTCATTTGCTTTCTGCTACTTGGCACATGGATCTGGGCAGATATTTCAAGACAATTCTCAGATGTTCAGGAGAATTCTAGAACACTGTCACAAAGGGTGTAGTATGGTTTGCCGGTGGTCGGGGTCCCGGCAACCAGCATACCGGCACCGAAATCCTGACCGCTGGCATACCGACACCTGGGCGAGCGCAAATGAGCCCCTTGCGGGCTGGCTGCACTCGCCACGCTGCGGACATGGTGGCGCGCTACGCGCGCCACGCTATCTATTCTCCCTCTAGGGGAGTCGTGGACCCCCAAGAGGGAGAAAGATGTTGGTATGCCGGCGGTCGGGATTCCGGCGCTGGTATGGTGGTCGCCGGGAGGCCGGCCGCTGGCAACCTGAAGACCACCTGTCACAAAATAGGCTTAAACATAAGCAAAAACCAATATACTTGTGTGTTGTTGTTTTTTTTTAAGAAAGAAGTTAACTCCCCACACCACGCTGGATGCATGAGGTGTAGCGCAGCAAAAAGGACTGCATTGTCATGGAAATTATAACAGTTAGTGATCAAATTAACTGTTGCTTTATTAGGGGTGTCAAGCTATGAAAGATAGATCTGTATAGAAGTATCTGTATTCTGGCATGACTGACCTTAAGCTACTGTAGGTACACACCTAAGTTAAGATCCACCTTTTTTTCTTACAGTTGAAGCGATCCAGAGAATTTCTTGTATACACACACCACACAATTATTGTTCCTACTCTATATAGACAATACACAGTGGTGCCAAGAGGGAATGGGGGGGGGGTACAAATTGCACGGGCTACTGGAGGGGCCCAGCGGTGGTCTCGGTTCATTACCCCCATCCAAGTATACCTGTGCTGTGGCCGGCGGCAGGGCAGCCATCAAGGGGGAGCCCTGTGTACAGTTGTCCTTGGCCCAGCCACTCTGACAGAGTGGAGGGCCCGGGCTGCTCAAACAGACAGCCGTGGCTATTCCCGGTGGCAGCTGCCGCCGGTGACACTGACCGCGGCTGCTACAGACAGTTAAACAGCCCTCATTCCGCCATCGAGGGCTGCTCCCCTCCGCCGCCCACCCGCTGCCGCTACCCCTGCCTCCGCATGGCGCCGGTCACAATCACTCAGCAAGCAGCAACTTGCTGTTTAATAAAGTTTTTTTATCCGGATGCGGCGCGGTGTGACGTCATGATGTCGTCAGTGAAGAGGAGCCGCAAAGAGCTAGGGACAGGAGGCAAGGAGCAGACAGCGTGGCAGAGAGGACTCTTAGGGCGCATTTGGAAAGGTAAGTATGTGTTTGTTGTGTGTTTGTGACTCTGAGAAGGGGGCCCGGAGCTGGCTCAGCTGTCATGTGACATGTCATGCATGCAAATAATATAATATAAAAGTCAAGTGAAGTGATTATTCTCTGCCTGTGCTCTACCTGGTGCAATGTGTCTCAGTGCTTTACCTGGTGCAATGTGTCTCAGTGCTCTACCTGGTGCAATGTGTCTCAGTGCTCTACCTGATGCAATGTGTCTCAGTGCTCTACCTGGCGCAATGTGCCTCAGTGCTCTACCTGGCGCAATGAGTATAACATGCTCCGCCTGGCGCAAAGTGTATAACGTGCTCTGCATGGCGCAAAGTGTATAACGTGCTCTGCCTCGCGCAAAGTGTATAACGTGTGTGTGTGTGGGGGGGGGCTGCCTATTTTGTCAGTACCGGTCCCCACAATTTCTGGTGGCAGCCCTGGCCGGCGGTGACGCCATCTTCCCAGTGATCTCTTTGGGAAGATGGCGCTGCCAGAGTCTTTGCTCTCTAGTGTCCAGCGGTCCAGTGTCATCCTCCCAAATATCACTTTATTCAAGTTAGGTAGGAAGCAGACGCCCTTTCCCCCACCACCCATTGTTAAAATTGCAGCCCCCTGTGGCTTTGTGGTCCCCAAATTATTATTTCTTCTAGAAATATTTTTATAGTAACAGGCGTCGTCACACCCCCATTTTAAGCCACATACCCTTTACTGGGGCCCAGCATGGCTCTCTGCGCCCCTGACAGTGCATTAGCCAAAAGTAGCTGAGGCAATGTTTTGACATGCAGTTAATCAGATAATCCCTGCATTTGCTGCACAGTATCACCTCATCGGACCACCGAACATTGGCCCTCATTCTGAGTTGTTCGCTTGGTAATTTTCTTCGCATCACAGCGATTTTCCGCTAATTGCGCATGCGCAATGTTCGCACTGCGACTGCGCCAAGTAAATTTGCTAAGAAGTTTGGTATTTTACTCACGGCATTACGAGGTTTTTTCTTCGTTCTGGTGATCGGAGTGTGATTGACAGGAAGTAGGTGTTTCTGGGCGGAAACTGGCCGTTTTCTGGGAGTGTGTGAAAAAACGCTGCCGTTTCTGGAAAAAACGCGGGAGTGGCTGAAGAAACGGGGGAGTGTCTGGGCGAACGCTGGGTGTGTTTGTGACGTCAAACCAGGAACGACAAGCACTGAACTGATCGCACTGGAAGAGTAAGTCTCGAGCTACTCAGAAACTGCACAGAGAAATCTTTTCGCAATATTGCGAATCTTTCGTTCGCAATTCTGCTAAGCTAAGATTCACTCCCAGAAGGCGGCGGCTTAGCATGTGCAATGCTGCTAAAAGCAGCTTGCGAGCGAACAACTCGGAATGAGGGCCATTATGCAGCACTCCTGGGGGGTATTTTTACTAAAGTGCTGATATTTAGAAGTGGAGATGATGCCTATAGCAATATCTCCAATCAGATTCTACTTATCATTTATCTAGCACCTTCTAGAAGATAATAGAAAGAATCTTATTGGTTGCTATGGGCAACATCTCCACTTTTGAAAAGCCACACTTTAGTACATATACCCCTGGGGGTATATTTACTAAGATTCATATTAGTGTCGATTTGGAGGGAGATTAAACACGAATGACATCGAATGTGTGAATTATGTCAATGTCATTCGTAATTTCGGCCAGTGTTTTACGGGAGTGATTAGTAAAACACTGCCGAACTTAACACAATGAAACCCGGACGGATCAGTGAGATCCGTGCAGGGCTTCATTGTGTACCTTAAAAAAAAGTGTTTAAAGAGTTAAAAATCAGGAACAAATGCGTGGGGTCCCCCCTCCTAAGCAAATCGTAAAAAAAAGCAGTTTTAAAACAGACCTGCTTTTTTTTACCGTGTTCTGTAGTCATGCACGGATCCGTGAGATCCATGCATGTTTATCAGTGGGAAGGGGTGCGAAAGTGTTGAAAATCAGAAAAAAAATTGCGTGGGGTCCCCCCTCCTAAGCATAACCAGCCTCGGGCTCTTTGAGCCTGTCCTAGTTGTAAAAATACAGGGAAAAAATTGACTGGAGTCCCCCTATATTTAAACAACCAGCACCGGTCTCTGCGCCTGGTCCTGGTGCCAAAAATATGGGGGACAAAAGACATAGGGGTCCCCCGTATTTTTAACACCAGCACCGGGCTCCACTAGTCAGCGAGATAATGCCACAGCCGGGGGACACTTTTATATTGGTCTCTGCGGCCCTGGCATTAAATCACCAACTAGTCACCCCTGGCCGGGGTACCCTGGAGGAGTGGGGACTCCTTAAATCAAGGGGTCCCCCCCTCCAGCCACCCAAGGGTGAAGCCCGAGGCTGTCCCCCCATCCAAGGGCGGCGGATGGGGGGCTGATAGCCTTCTGTGTAAAAATAAGAATATTGTTTTTTGTAGCAGTACTACAAGTCCCAGCAAGCCTCCCCCAACCACAAGAGCGACCCCACTTAACCTCGCGGTCTACTGCAGACTGCAAAGTTCCCACCATTGGATACAATGGAGCGCCTATGCGCTACAATGTATCTCCAGTGCACCGCCTGACTGACAGCTCAGGCGCGCACAGCCAATCAGGAGAGTGCCATGACGTGGTGCTCCCTGATTGGCTGAAGGGACCCTCTTTGACAGCAGTCACAGGGGGTCTCGCCAGTCGGGGAAAGGGGTCCCATGTGTAAACATGGGACCCCTTTCAGTGCGTGGTCCGGGTTTTTCGTTTTTTTTATTTTGCCAAGTACTTGGATTACAAACAAAGAAGAGGACCGATCTACACTGGATTGTTGTGAGTATAATTTTATTTACAGGTACCCCGGGATTCTACTGGAGAAGAGGACCGACTCTTCGTGTCAACATAGGTAAGTATGTATGTATGTTGGTGTGCATGTATGTAATAAAGTTGTACTGTCACGGTGTGTGCGTTGTGTTTTTATTTGGGTAATATTTTTGTAGTAGAACTTCAGGTACCAGCGGGCCCATTTTTTCCTCGCATGCTGGTACTTGTGGTTCTCCAAGTACCAGCTTGCAGGGGAGGCTTGCTGGGACTTGTAGTACTGCTACAAAAAACAATATTCTTATTTTTACACAGAAGGCTATCAGCCCCCCATCCGCCGCCCTTGGATGGGGGGGACAGCCTCGGGCTTTGCCCCTGGCCCTTGGGGTACCCCGGCCAGGGGTGACTAGTTGGTGATTTAATGCCAGGGCCGCAGCGACCAATATAAAAGTGTCCCCCAGCTGTGGCATTATCTCGCTGACTAGTGGAGCCCGGTGCTGGTGTTAAAAATACGGGGGACCCCTACGTCTTTTGTCCCCCCGTATTTTTGGCACCAGGACCAGGCGCAGAGCCCGGTGCTGGTTGTTTAAATATAGGGGGACTCCAGTCAATTTTTTCCCTGTATTTTTACAACCAGAACAGGCTCTAAGAGCCTGAGGCTGTTTATGCTTAGGAGGGGGGACCCCACGCAATTTTTTTTCTGATTTTCAACACTTTCGCACCGCTTCCCACTGATAAACATGCATGGATCTCATGGATCCGTGCATGACTACAGAACACGGTAAAAAAAAGCAGGTCTGGAAGCCGAGTGAAAAGGAGGTGCAGTGAGCTGGAACAACTGCAACTGCTAAGTGGAGTATTGGTGCCGCAGGAGAGAGTACTACGGCTGCATAAAAGTGAAGGACCAAGAACCGCACAAAGATAGATAAGTATAAGCCAGCTTAATTTATTGTATAAGTGAGATTGCTTGTCTTCTACTTTTTATTTTTGCTGCTTTTTCTGTGAGAGTAACAGGGAGTTAGACCTTACAAACAATATGGGAGGGGCTGTGATTGAGGACCTCACTCAGTGCATGTCGTGCAAGATGTATGCACACCTGGAGCTACCGGCCCAGTCTGATTACATCTGCACGAGGTGTGTGCGAACTGTTGCCCTGGAAGCCCAGGTAACTGATCTAGAGCAAACCGTTACGCGACTGAGGGGGATTCACAATCTCGAGCGTAGTTTAGACAGAACGGTGGAGGAGTTGTGGGAGGGGTCACTGGTAGAAGAGGATGATGATCAGGTAGCTAGTTGGGTCACAGTTAGAAGGAAGAAAAAGAGGGGAAGGCACGACATCTCCGAACTATCAAACCCGAACAAATTTGCCCGATTGGACGAGGAATCGGAGGATGATAGTGAAGAAATGACGGTGCCGGAGGAGACTGCTCCCTCTAGCATCCAGAGGTGCGGTCCCTCTGGCGCGTTTGGGGTAAAAGATAGAGAGGTACCTAGTCAGATGGTGGTGGTAGGGGATTCTATCATCAGGAAGGCAGATAGGGCAATCTGCTACCGGGACCGTGATCGCCGTACAGTCTGTTGTCTCCCGGGTGCTCGGGTACGGCACATCGCGGACCGGGTAGATAGATTGTTGGGAGGGGCTGGCAAAGACCCGGCGGTCTTGGTGCACGTTGGCACCAATGACAAAAAGTTAGCGGAAGGTGGGATGTCCTTAAGAAAGACTATAGGGACTTAGGAAAGAAATTGAAGGCAAGGACATCTAAGGTAATATTCTCGGAATTATTTCCCGTGCCACGCGCTAGTCCAGGGAGGCAGAGGGAGATTAGGGAGGTAAATGTGTGGTTTAGGGATTGGTTGTCACAACTGAGGGCCTGAGCTGACGGGAGGCAGCCTCAGTTGTAGGGGCTGAGATGTACCGGAACCTGGGAGGTTGTATCAGACCCCTGGACATGTAAGTAACATGAATAATAACTGCCCGAAGGCGTGACCACGACAACTTGGATAAAAGTCAATGATGTTTATTATGACAACTCCGCAACACAGCAGCAGTAAAAGAAAACGTAAAAGTCAGCAAAGAATAAATACAGTTCCTGGGTACTACAGGATGGCAGGAGCCACAGGGCACTGGTAGTGTGAGATAGTTCTTATGATCTTCTAGATGGAAAGTCCTTACCAGGCCCGACTGTAGCAATGGAGATAACCCAGGATTGTGCCAGCTGGTGTTCCAGGAAAAGCTGGGTTGCTGAAGATAAAACAGCTGCTGTGGATACTGGCTGGAACCAGACTGTTGTTAGCACGGAGTGGATACTGGCTGGAACCAGTTAAATAATAAATGAACTTGGGAGCGATGAAATATGAACTGAAATGTAGAACTTGAGAGCGGAGAAATAATAATACCGGTGGAGAGTGGTAAAGTGTAGAAAGGACACCGGCCCTTTAAGGGAAGCTGTACTCTGCTGGAAGCTGAGCTGGAAGCAGGTAATGTTGTAGCTGGAAACAGATGAATCCACAATGGATTGGAGAGTCAGGCTACACCGCAGGTGGAATGCTGGTGCGGGTCTCTATGGTGGAAGTCTTGAGACAGGAGCTGGAACCTGGAAGACAATCACAGGAGAGAGACAAACAGGAACTAGGTTTGACAACCAAAGCACTGACGCCTTCCCTGCTCAGGCACAGTGTATCCATACCTGCAGCAAGGAAGGGATTTGCTAGGCAATTATGCAGATCATCAATACCGAGAACAGATTGGTGGAAATGATCAGCTGACAGAATCCAAGATGGCTGCGCCCATGCAGACACCTGGAGGGAAGCTTGGCTCGCAATCCATGTGGTAATGAAAACAGTAATGGCGGCGCCGGCCACCGGAGACAGGAGGCGCCAGGCTGACAGATGCACATCCAACCACGCGGACACAGCGGAGGCCGCGGCTGACGCAATCGCCACTCAGACACTCTGCATGCAGAAGTTCAGGGACGGCGGCGGAGGCCGCGGGAGACGCCATGCCAGGTGTAATATGGCGTTTACTGTGACAGCGTCCCAGAGTGACAGGAGAGGATACAGGAATGTACACATCAGGATAACAGATGGGATCCGGTCCTGGAGCGCCGAGCCAGCCCTAGGAGGCATCTGATGGGCAAGAAATGGCGTCCAGATACCCGGATCGTGACAGCACCCCCCCCTTTAGGAGTGGCCCCAGGACACTTCTTTGGCTTTTGAGGAAACTTGGAATGGAATCTCCGGACCAAGGCAGGAGCATGGACATCAGAAGCATTGGTCCATGAACGTTCCTCAGGACCATAACCCTTCCAGTCAATAAGATATTGTAGTTGACCGTAACGGTGACGTGAGTCCAGGATCTTGGCCACTTCATACTCAACGCCTCGTTGAGTTTGGACTTTCGGAGTTGGAGGAAGTGAGGAATGAAACCGATTCAAGATCAGCGGTTTCAACAGGGAAACATGGAATGTCCTGGGTATTTTTAAGAAGGGAGGCAACTGGAGTCTGTAAGCAACAGGATTGATGACTTGTTCAATCTTGAAAGGACCGATATAGCGAGGTGCAAACTTCATACTGGGAACTCTTAACCTCAAATTCTTCGTGGATAACCATACCCGATCACCCACCTTGAGAGCAGGAACTGCTCGACGCTTCTTATCCGCAAACTTCTTGTACCTGAACGATGCCTTGAGCAGAGCTGATCGTACGCTCTTCCAGATATTGGCAAACTGATGCAAGGTGATATCCACTGCGGGAACAGAAGTTGCTGGAAGCGGTTGGAACTCAGGGACTTTAGGGTGGAATCCAAAGTTAGTGAAGAATGGTGTTGAAGCAGATGAAGAATGATACTTGTTGTTATGACAGAACTCGGCCCAGGGAAGTAATTGAACCCAGTCATCTTGAGAGGAGGACACATAGATGCGGAGGAAGGCCTCCAAGTCCTGATTCACCCTCTCGGTTTGACCATTGGTCTGAGGATGGTAAGCCGTGGAAAACTTTAGCTTGACTTGGAGGACTTGACATAAACTTCGCCAGAATTTGGCTGTGAATTGAACTCCTCGATCTGAGATAATTTCTTCAGGAAGACCGTGGAGTCGGAAGATCTCTTGTATGAATACTTGAGCCAACTTGGAAGCTGACGGAAGACCGGTGAGAGGAATGAAGTGTGCCATCTTGGTGAACCGGTCAACTACCACCCAGATGGTATTGAACTTGTTGCACATGGGTAAGTCTGTAATGAAATCCATCGACAAGTGGGTCCATGGTCGACGGGGAACGGATAGTGGAACCAGTTGCCCCGCAGGCGACTGACGGGATACTTTATGTTGGGCACACTTTGGGCAAGATGCAATAAACTCCAAGACGTCCTTTTTCAGAGTTGGCCACCAATAGGACCTAGAGATAAACTCCAGGGTTTTTTGGATACCTGTATGTCCGGCAAAACGGGAAGCATGGGCCCAATGCATGAGCTTCTTCCTTAGCATCGGCTTCACAAAACTTTTCCCTGATGGGGGCGTAGAGTCCATCCCTACCGTGGAGAATGCCAACGGATTTATAATAGGATGCTTGTCTGAAGACTCTGACTCATTTTCTTGCTCCCATGAGCGGGAAAGGGCATCGGCCTTGCGATTCTGAGAGCCCGGACAGAACTGGAGTTTAAAGTCGAACCTGGAAAAGAAAAGTGCCCATCTGGCCTGACGAGGGTTGAGACATTGTGCGCCCTTCAGGTATAAAAGGTTCTTGTGGTCTGTAAGTATGGTGATTGAATGAGAAGCTCCCTCCAACAGATACCTCCACTCTTCTAGAGCGAGCTTGATGGCTAGCAACTCCTGGTCGCCAATGGCATAGTTGCGCTCAGCTGGGGAGAACTTCCGGGAGAAGAAACTGCAAGGGTGTAAATGGCCATCTTTAGCCCTCTGAGATAACACCGCTCCTACTCCAACGGAGGAGGCATCCACCTCTAAGATGAAAGGAGAGTCGATGTCAGGCTGTTTCAGAACAGGCGCAGAGATGAACCTTTGTTTTAAAAGATGAAATGCTTGCATGGCTTCTTCAGACCACTTGGACGGGTTAGCACCCTTCTTAGTGAAAGCAGTAATAGGCGCCACAATGGTGGAAAAGTCTCGTATAAACTTTCGGTAATAGTTGGCGAACCCTAAGAACCTCTGGACCCCTTTGAGGGTTAAGGGTACCGGCCAATTTTGGATTGCTTGTAGTTTCTCAGGATCCATCTCTAGTCCGGAACCGGACACAATGTACCCTAGAAACGGAATGGACTTGACTTCAAAGACGCATTTTTCTAATTTGCAATAGAGATGATTGACACGGAGACGGGACAGAACCTCTTTAACCCAAAAACGATGTTCCTCTAAATCGTTGGCAAAAATGAGGATATCGTCTAGATAGACCACGACATGACGGTATAGAATGTCTCTGAAGATCTCATTGACAAAATGCTGGAAGACAGCTGGAGCATTGCTCAATCCGAAGGGCATGACGAGGTACTCATAATGTCCGTCACGGGTGTTAAAGGCGGTCTTCCACTCGTCACCCTCACGGATCCGGATGAGATTGTATGCACCTCGCAAGTCCAGCTTTGTAAAGATGGTAGCTCCGCTAACTCTGTCAAAGAGCTCAGTAATCAGGGGTAAAGGATAACGGTTCTTGATGGTAATGTCGTTCAAACCTCTGTAGTCGATGCACGGCCGCAGACCACCATCTTTCTTTTTTACAAAAAAGAAGCCTGCGCCGGCTGGAGAAGAAGAAGGTCGAATGAACCCCTTTGCTAGGTTCTCTTTAATATATTCCTCCATAGAATGCGTCTCAGGCAGAGACAACGGATAAGTTCGGCCTCGAGGTGGAACCTTCCCTGGAACGAGATCAATCGGACAGTCCCATTCTCTATGAGGAGGAAGGATATCAGCAGAAGCTTTACTGAACACATCCGTGAAATCTTGATATGGAGGAGGTGGAACATCAGACGACCTGGGGGAGGAAGAACAGACAGGCAATACTTTAAACAAACATGTCTCAGCACAGGAGGAACCCCATGCCAGGATTTGCGTAGTCGTCCAATCAATTGTAGGATTGTGAAGACGGAGCCATGGAAGGCCCAGGACCACAGGATGAGTGGCTCTTGGAATCACTAAAAAAGAAATAAGTTCGGAATGAAGAACTCCCACTCTCAGACGAACTGGTAGAGTCCTTAGAGCAATAACTGTATCAAAAATTTTACTGCCATCCACGGCAGTTAAGGAGATGGACGAAGGAAGTCTCTCGGTGGGTAGGGACCACCGTTTAACATAGGCTTCGGTAATAAAGTTCCCAGCTGCTCCGGAATCAAGGAGGGCAATGACGTTCCGATAACGTTGAGCAATTTGGAGCGACACTGGGAGATTACAATCATGAGGAGATGGAGAGGAGATCATTATTCCTAGCCGGCCCTCTCCTGGGCGAGCTAGGGTTTGGAGTTTTCCCGGACGTTCGGGACAGGCATTGATGGTGTGAGACGGAGCTGCACAGTAAAGGCAAAGAGACTCAGAGAGACGTCTTCGGCGCTCAGCAGGAGTTAAACGGGAACGGCCAAGTTGCATGGGCTCATCTTTAGATGGTGACAGTTGACGAGGAGGAGGAGCAGAAGATTTTGGAGCAGATGATCTTCCACGCTCAGTTGATCTCTCTCTGAAACGTAAATCAACTTTCGTGCAGAGTGAGATTAGCTCATCTAACTTAGAAGGTAAGTCTCTGGTAGCTAACTCATCTTTAATACGCTCAGATAAGCCATGCCAGAATGCAGCATACAGGGCCTCGTCGTTCCATGCCAGTTCGGATGCCAGGATCTGGAACTGTATCAGATATTGTCCTACAGTACGTGACCCCTGGCGTAAACGGAGAATCTCGGATGAAGCTGAGGTTACCCGGCCTGGCTCGTCGAAGATGCGCCTGAATGTTGACACGAAGGCAGTGTAGGAAGATAGCAGGGTGTCGGACCTCTCCCATAACGGTGATGCCCAATCAAGGGCTGAGCCACTGAGAAAAGAAATAATGTAGGCAATTTTTGTACGGTCACTGGGAAAATTGCCAGGTTGTAGCTCAAACTGAATCTCACACTGGTTGAGAAATCCCCTGCAGAATCTTGGAGATCCGTCAAATTTTGCTGGCGTTGGAAGATGAAGACGTGGAGCAGAAATGGGTAAGGTGGGTGGGGTTATAGCTGGAGTCACTGTGGTTGACGCACCAGACGCGCCTGATCCACGGAGAGTTGTCTGAATCCCATCCAGCCGAGTAGAGAGATCCTGGAGACAGCGGATGATGTGGCCCTGTGCAGCCTCCTGATGTTCTAGTCGGGCTGCCAGTTCTTGCATCGGCCTGGCCGCTTGATCCTGGTCTCCGGCTGGATTCATTAGGTCAGTGCTTACTGTCACAACTGAGGGCCTGAGCTGACGGGAGGCAGCCTCAGTTGTAGGGGCTGAGATGTACCGGAACCTGGGAGGTTGTATCAGACCCCTGGACATGTAAGTAACATGAATAATAACTGCCCGAAGGCGTGACCACGACAACTTGGATAAAAGTCAATGATGTTTATTATGACAACTCCGCAACACAGCAGCAGTAAAAGAAAACGTAAAAGTCAGCAAAGAATAAATACAGTTCCTGGGTACTACAGGATGGCAGGAGCCACAGGGCACTGGTAGTGTGAGATAGTTCTTATGATCTTCTAGATGGAAAGTCCTTACCAGGCCCGACTGTAGCAATGGAGATAACCCAGGATTGTGCCAGCTGGTGTTCCAGGAAAAGCTGGGTTGCTGAAGATAAAACAGCTGCTGTGGATACTGGCTGGAACCAGACTGTTGTTAGCACGGAGTGGATACTGGCTGGAACCAGTTAAATAATAAATGAACTTGGGAGCGATGAAATATGAACTGAAATGTAGAACTTGAGAGCGGAGAAATAATAATACCGGTGGAGAGTGGTAAAGTGTAGAAAGGACACCGGCCCTTTAAGGGAAGCTGTACTCTGCTGGAAGCTGAGCTGGAAGCAGGTAATGTTGTAGCTGGAAACAGATGAATCCACAATGGATTGGAGAGTCAGGCTACACCGCAGGTGGAATGCTGGTGCGGGTCTCTATGGTGGAAGTCTTGAGACAGGAGCTGGAACCTGGAAGACAATCACAGGAGAGAGACAAACAGGAACTAGGTTTGACAACCAAAGCACTGACGCCTTCCCTGCTCAGGCACAGTGTATCCATACCTGCAGCAAGGAAGGGATTGGCTAGGCAATTATGCAGATCATCAATACCGAGAACAGACTGGTGGAAATGATCAGCTGACAGAATCCAAGATGGCTACGCCCATGCAGACACCTGGAGGGAAGCTTGGCTCGCAATCCATGTGGTAATGAAAACAGTAATGGCGGCGCCGGCCACCGGAGACAGGAGGCGCCAGGCTGACAGATGCACATCCAACCACGCGGACACAGCGGAGGCCGCGGCTGACGCAATCGCCACTCAGACACTCTGCATGCAGAAGTTCAGGGACGGCGGCGGAGGCCGCGGGAGACGCCATGCCAGGTGTAATATGGCGTTTACTGTGACAGCGTCCCAGAGTGACAGGAGAGGATACAGGAATGTACACATCAGGATAACAGATGGGATCCGGTCCTGGAGCGCCGAGCCAGCCCTAGGAGGCATCTGATGGGCAAGAAATGGCGTCCAGATACCCGGATCGTGACATTGGTGCAGGAAAGAGGGGTTTGTGTTCCTGGAACACTGGGCGGACTTCTCAGTCAGGCGCCATCTCTTTTGTCGTGACGGATTGCACCTGACTGAGGAGGGGGCAGCGGTGCTGGGGGGAAGGATGGTTAGAAGGTTGGAGGAGATTTTAAACTAGGAGCCTGGGGGGAGGGTTTAGCTATAAACTACGGGTCGTGCAGTGAGAATAGTGGGGATGGCGGTAGTAAACGAAATGGGGGAGAAGTTGGGGGGAGGGTAAGAGCAGGCAGTAAGGTTACTAACATGGGTACTAAAAGGGATTTTACCAAAGCACTAACCAATGACGATTACAGGTCATCCTTGCTACATAAGGTGAAAGATGTCCCTAACGCAAGGGAAAATACTTATCTTAGTTGTATGTATGTAAACGCCAGAAGCATTACTGGTAAAAAGGGTGAACTAGAAATACTTGCAGCAAGCAAACAGTATGATATTATAGGCATTACTGAAACTTGGTGGGATGAATCTCATGATTGGACAGTCAATCTAGAGGGCTATACACTGTTTAGGAGAGACAGACTAAATAAAAAGGGTGGAGGGGTGTGTCTTTACGTAAAGCCGTTTTTAAAACCTAATATATGGGAAGATATTCAGGACGGGACTGTAGACACTGTCGAGACATTATGGGTAAAAATTGCATGCGGGGAAAAAGGAATAAAAAAGTTAGTATTGGGTGTATGCTATAGGCCGCCTGGTATCAACGCATCTGATGATGAATTGTTACTAAAGCAAATTGAAAGAGCAGCAGGAGTAGGAGACATAGTAGTGATGGGAGATTTTAACTATCCAGAGATAAACTGGAAAAACGATTCATGTGATACTGCTAGGGGCAATATGTTTTTAAACACACTTAATGATAACTACTTAGTCCAACTAATTGAGGAACCAACTAGGTACAATGCAATCTTAGACCTGGTATTAACAAACAATGGGGATTTGGTATCAGGTATTATAGTAGGGGAACCCGTAGGAAACAGCGACCACAATATGGTCACATTCAATATCAGTTTCTATAAACAGCCCTATACTGGCTCAACTAGGACTTTAAACTTTAGCAAAGCAAATTTTGAAAAGATGAGGGTATTTTTCAGGGATATTGAATGGGAAGGTTTGTTTTTAGGAAAAAATACTACGGAGAAATGGGAGGTACTAAAATTCCTGCTAGCTAAAAATACACTCAAATGTATTCCTATGAGTAGCAAAAAAAGGAATAAAAATCATAAACCGATGTGGCTTAACAAAAAGATTAAGGAACTTATGGGCAAGAAAAGGCGAGCATTTAAAAAATACAATTCTGACGGGGAAGCAGAGTCATTTCAGCACTATAAGGAATGTAACAAAATTTGCAAAAAGGAAATAAGAGCGGCTAAAGTAGAAACTGAAAAACTAGTAGCAAAGGAAAGCAAAGCGAATCCCAAAAAATTCTTTAAATACATTAATAGCAAGAGATTAAAGAAGGAGAGTATAGGCCCTTTAAAAGACAAGTTGGGAGTCTTAAGCAAAAATGATAATGACATAGCGGACACACTAAATGAGTTTTTTTTTAACCGTATTCACTCGTGAGGACCCAATTCAGGGACTAACGCACAATCTCAATAATGAGAATATCACACTGATAGGTACTTATTTAAGCGAGGAAGTAGTCTGTGACCGATTAAAACATTTAAAGATTAATAAATCACCAGGGCCCGATAGTATTCATCCAATGGTTCCAATGGAGCTTCACTCTGAACTGGCAAAACCGCTATCTTTGATCTTTAAGGATTCAGTTATATCAGGTATGGTTCCCAAAGACTGGCGTATAGCGGAAGTAGTGCCTATATTCAAAAAGGGAAGTAAAGCTGAACCAGGTAATTATAGACCAGTTAGTCTTACATCTATAGTGGGGAAAGTATTGGAAGGTATTCTAAGAGATAGTATTCAGAAGTTCCTTGAAACCAATAAGGTCATTAAAAGGAATCAACATGGGTTTATGAAGGACAGATCCTGTCAAACCAACTTACTTGGCTTTTATGAAACAGTAAGCGCAAACCTAGATCAGGGTAAAGACGTGGATGTAATCTTTTTAGACTTTGCCAAAGCGTTCGATACTGTACCACACATGAGACTTATCTACAAGCTACAAGAATCAGGGCTAGGAAGCACAATATGCACTTGGGTCAAAAACTGGTTAGATAATAGGAAGCAGCGCGTTGTGGTTAATGGATCTTTTTCAACTTGGACTGAAGTGCTAAGTGGTGTGCCGCAATGCTCAGTATTAGGACCGCTATTGTTCAATATTTTCATTAACGACCTAACAGAAGGTCTAAAGAGCATGGTGTCAATTTTTGCAGATGATACCAAATTGTGTAAGGCTATAAATACAGAGGAGGATGCCGAGTCTCTTCAGAACGACTTAGTTAAATTAGAAGCATGGGCAGCCAAATGGAGAATGCGCTTCAACACAGACAAGTGTAAGGTAATGCACTGTGGTAACAAGAACATAAATTACACCTACCTACTAAATGGGGTAAAATTAGGGGATTCTGTACTGGAAAAGGACTTAGGTGTCCTCATAGATAGCAAGCTAAGCAGTAGTACCCAAAGTAGGACTGCAGCAAAGAAGGCTAATCAGATATTAGCATGCATAAAACGGGGTATTGATGCTAGGGACGTGAGTATTATACTCCCGTTATATAAATCACTAGTGAGGCCACACCTTGAATACTGTGTACAATTCTGGGCACCGTACTACAAAAAGGATATCCTGGAGCTTGAAAAGGTACAGAGGAGGGCGACCAAACTAATTAAGGGCATGGAGACGATGGAATACAAGGAAAGGCTTGAAAGACTAGGCATGTTTACATTGGAAAAGCGGAGACTAAGAGGGGATATGATCAACATCTACAAATATATAAGGGGACAATACACAGAGCTTGCGCGGGACCTGTTTTTGGTTAGATCAACACAGAGGACTCGTGGACACTCGCTCAGGTTAGAGGAGAGGAGATTCCGCACAATACGGCGTAAAGGCTTTTTCACGGTAAGGACAATACATGTTTGGAATTCCCTGCCCGAGGGAGTTGTAATGGCGGAATCTGTCAACACCTTTAAGAATGGGTTAGATAAATTCCTAATGGATAAGGATATCCAGGGGTATGGTGCATAGTCATGCATTATAGTTACTATAAATAGGGATAAAATGTAACGGCTGACAGCAGCATCAGTCAGAAATTTTAGTCAAATCATCATGCATAGGAGACCACAAATAGGTTGAACTCGATGGACAATTGTCTTTTTTCAACCTCAGATACTGTGTTACTGTGTGTGTCTGTTTTAAAACTGCTTTTTTTTACGATTTGTATTTTTTCATGGCAGTGTTTGTGAATTCAATTTTTTTGTAAATTACCGATTTGTATAAAATAACAGGCGTATTTGACCGATGGTGTATTCATTCGTATTTTTTTTTCTTTGACTTCAAAAAAATACGAATGCCCTCATCACTGCCGAGATTTGAGTTTAGTAAATTCCCGAGATGACACTTTGAAGAAAAAAACCAAATCGGTCAAAATTGGGACTTTAGTAAATATACCCCGTGGTGTCAGTAGCCTATCTAACTGGACTGGTTTTCTAACCACAGTTCAGGTTAAATAGCCAAAAATGTGCATGTAAGTGGGGATAATTTATAAAGCTGGAGATGGATTAAATACACAAACAGAATCAGGTTTGGCTATGCATCTCAATCAGCCTTGAGGTCTGCCAACACTCATAAGCTTATATTGAAGGGTACCTGCATGCTGCTTGGATTTTCTCTCCTGAGGATCCCATAAGGGAGGTTGAAAGGGCAAGCATAGGGGGTTTGAAGACACAATTTGCAAATCGTGTCATCTTGCAGTGAGGTGGAGACATGATGATTTGCACCAAATTGCATAAATCTGGGATTCTCTTAGACATTCTGATAGAGAAGACAGGCATGGCACAGACCGAGAATAGGCAATGTGAAGATTTCACTCTGCAGGCAGTATTTTGAAACAAGCTAAAGGGAGCATTTCTTGTTGTATGGAAGGTCAAACAGATATTTCTATTCTGCAAAGGACTTAAATTCCGCACAAGCTTAGAAGCAGCAGTCTTCAGGTCCTACACATTTAACTGGATTCATTTTGTTCCTCCATGTTGCAAATCAAAATAGAAAACCTATTCTAAAGTACTCATGGGTACTTTAAATCAAAGTTAATTTTAATAAAATGGATGTTTCTAAAGTGGTGAGAGCTTAGATATATGATTTCCCATCTCTTTACATACCTTAATGCTAGAGATGTGTACCGGACATTTTTCGGGTTTTGTGTTTTGGTTTTGGATTCGGTTCCGCGGCCGTGTTTTGGATTCGGATGCGTTTTGGCAAAACCTCCCTCAAAATTTTTTGTCGGATTCGGGTGTGTTTTGGATTCGGGTGTTTTTTTACGAAAACCCATAAAACAGCTTAAATCATAGAATTTGGGGGTAATTTTGATCCTATAGTATTATTAACCTCAATAACCACAATTTCCACTCATTTCCAGTCTATTCTGAACACCTCACACCTAACAATACTATTTTTAGTTCTAAAATTTGCATCGAGGTCGCTGGATGACTAAGCAAAGCGACCCAAGAGGGCGGCACAAACACCTGGCCCATCTAGGAGTGGCACTGCAGTGTCAGACAGGATGGCACTTAAAAAAATTGGCCCCAAACAGCACATGATGCAAAGAAAAGAGAAAAAGAGGTGCACTGTGGTCGCTGGACGGCTAAGCTAAGTGACACAAACACCTCAATATCACAGGAATAATTTGTTCTAATCAATGGTATTATTGGTCCAAATCACTGGAAGAAAATGACAAAATCACTGGAATTATTCGTTCTAATCAGTGGTATTATTGGTCCAAATCACTGGAAGAAAATGACAAAATCACTGGAATTATTCGTTCTAATCAATGATATTATTGGTCCAAATCACTGGAATTATTCGTTCTAATCAATGGTATTATCGGTCCAAATCACTGGAAGAAAATGACAAAATCACTGGAATTATTTGTTCTAATCAACGGTATTATTGTGTCACGATCCGGGTATCTGGACGCCATTTCTTACCCATCAGATGCCTCCTAAAGCTGGCTCAGCGCTCCAGGACCGGATCCCATCTGTTATCCTAATGTTCACATTCCTGCATCCTCTCCTGTCTCTCTGAGACGCTGTCACAGTAACGCCATATTACATCTGGCATGGCGTCTCCCGCGGCCTCCGCCGCCGTCCCTGAGCTTCTGCATGCAGAGTGTCAGAGTGGCGATTACGTCAGCCGCGGCCTCCGCTGTGTCCGCGTGGTTGGATGTGCACTTGTCAGCCTGGCGTCTCCTGTCTCCAGTGGCCGGCGCCGCCATTACTGTTTTCATTACCACATGGATTACAAACCAAACTTCCCTCCAAGTGTCTGCATGGGCGCAGCCATCTTGGATTCTGTCAGCTGATCATTTCCTCCAATCTGTTGTCAGTATTGTTAATCTGCATAATTGCCTAGCCAATCCCTTCCTTGCTGCAGGTATAAATACACTGTGCCTGAGCAAGGAAGGCGTCAGTGCTTTGGTTGTCAAACCTAGTTCCTGTTTGTCTCTCTCCTGTGATTGTCTTCCAGGTTCCAGCTCCTGTCTCAAGACTTCCACCATAGAGACCCGCACCAGCATTCCACCTGCGGTGTAGCCTGACTCTCCGATCCATTGTGGATTCATCTGTTTCCAGCTACAACATTACCTGCTTCCAGCCCAGCTTCCAGCAGAGTACAGCTTCTCTTAAAGGGCCGGTGTCCTTTCTACACTTTACCACTCTCCACCGGTATTATTATTTCTCCGCTCTCAAACTCTACATTTTATTCATATTTCATCGCTCTCAAGTTCATTTATTATTTAACTGGTTCCAGCCAGTATCCACTCCGTGCCAACAACAGTCTGGTTCCAGCCAGTATCCACAGCAGCCGTTTTATCTACAGCAGCCCAGCTTTTCCTGGAACACCAGCTGGTACAATCCTGGGTTATCTCCATTGCTACAGTCGGGCCTGGTAAGGACTTTCCATCTAGAAGATTATAAGAACTATCTCACACTACCAGTGCCCTGTGGCTCCTGCCACCCTGTAGTTCCCAGGAACTGTATTTATTCTTTGCTGACTTTTATGTTTCTTTTACTGCTACTGTGATGCATGGAGTTTGTCATAAATAAACATCATTGACTTTTATTCAAGTTGTCGTGGTCACGCCTTCGGGCGGTTCTTCTTCATGTTACTTACATGTCCAGGGGTCTGATACAACCTCCCAGGTTCCGGTACATCTCAGCCCCTACAACTGAGGCTGCCTCCCGTCAGCTCAGGCCCTCAGTTGTGACAGTAAGCACTGACCTTATGAATCCAGCCGGAGACCAGGATCAAGCGGCCAGGCCGATGCAAGAACTGGCAGCCCGACTAGAACATCAGGAGGCTGCACTGGGCCACATCATCCGCTGTCTCCAGGATCTCTCTACTCGGCTGGATGGGATTCAGACAACTCTCCGTGGATCAGGCGCATCTGGTGCGTCAACCACAGTGACTCCAGCTATAACCCCACCCACCTTACCCATTTCTGCTCCACGTCTTCATCTTCCAACGCCAGCAAAATTTGACGGATCTCCAAGATTCTGCAGGGGATTTCTCAACCAGTGTGAGATTCAGTTTGAGCTACAACCTGGCAATTTTCCCAGTGACCGTACAAAAATTGCCTACATTATTTCTTTTCTCAGTGGCTCAGCCCTTGATTGGGCATCACCGTTATGGGAGAGGTCCGACACCCTGCTATCTTCCTACACTGCCTTCGTGTCAACATTCAGGCGCATCTTCGACGAGCCAGGCCGGGTAACCTCAGCTTCATCCGAGATTCTCCGTTTACGCCAGGGGTCACGTACTGTAGGACAATATCTGATACAGTTCCAGATCCTGGCATCCGAACTGGCATGGAACGACGAGGCCCTGTATGCTGCATTCTGGCATGGCTTATCTGAGCGTATTAAAGATGAGTTAGCTACCAGAGACTTACCCTCTAAGTTAGATGAGCTAATCTCACTCTGCACGAAAGTTGATTTACGTTTCAGAGAGAGAGCAACTGAGCGTGGAAGATCATCTGCTCCAAAATCTTCTGCTCCTCCTCCTCGCCAACTGTCACCAAATAAAGATGAGTCCATGCAAATTGGCCGTTCCCGTTTAACTCCTGCTGAGCGCCGAAGACGTCTCTCCGAGTCTCTCTGTCTTTATTGTGCAGCTTCGTCTCACACCATTAATGCCTGTCCGAAACGTCCGGGAAACTCCAAATCCTAGCTCGCCAAGGAGAGGGCCGGCTAGGAGTAATGATCTCCTCTCCATCTCCTCAAGATTGTAATCTCCCAGTCTCGCTTCAAGTTGCTCAACGTTATCGGAACGTCATTGCCCTCCTTGATTCCGGAGCAGCTGGGAACTTTATTACCGAAGCCTATTTTAAACGGTGGTCCCTACCCACCGAGAGACTTCCTTCGTCCATTTCCTTAACTGCCGTGGATGGCAGCAAAATTTTTGATGCAGTTATTTCTTTAAGGACTCTACCAGTTCGTCTGAGAGTGGGAGTTCTTCATTCCGAACTAATTTCTTTTTTAGTGATTCCTAGAGCCACACATCCTGTGGTCCTGGGCCTTCCATGGCTCCGTCTTCACAATCCTACAATTGATTGGACGACTACGCAAATCCTGGCATGGGGTTCCTCCTGTGCTGAGACATGTTTGTTTAAAGTATTGCCTGTCTGTTCTTCCTCCCCCAGGTCGTCTGATGTTCCACCTCCTCCATATCAAGATTTCACGGATGTGTTCAGTAAAGATTCTGCTGATATCCTTCCTCCTCATAGAGAATGGGACTGCCCGATTGATCTCGTTCCAGGGAAGGTTCCACCTCGAGGCCGAACTTATCCGTTGTCTCTGCCTGAGACGCATTCTATGGAGGAATACATTAAAGAGAACCTAGCAAAGGGGTTCATTCGACCTTCTTCTTCCCCAGCCGGCGCAGGCTTCTTTTTTGTAAAAAAGAAAGATGGTGGTCTGCGGCCGTGCATCGACTACAGAGGTTTGAACGACATTACCATCAAGAACCGTTATCCTTTACCCCTGATTACTGAGCTCTTTGACAGAGTTAGCGGAGCTACCATCTTTACAAAGCTGGACTTGAGAGGTGCATACAATCTCATCCGGATCCGCGAGGGTGACGAGTGGAAGACCGCCTTTAACACCCGTGACGGACATTATGAGTACCTCGTCATGCCCTTCGGATTGAGTAATGCTCCAGCTGTCTTCCAGCATTTTGTCAATGAGATCTTCAGAGACATTCTATACCGTCATGTCGTGGTCTATCTAGACGATATCCTCATTTTTGCCAACGATTTAGAGGAACATCGTTTTTGGGTTAAAGAGGTTCTGTCCCGTCTCCGTGTCAATCATCTCTATTGCAAATTAGAGAAATGCGTCTTTAAAGTCAAGTCCATTCCGTTTCTAGGGTACATTGTGTCCGGTTCCGGACTAGAGATGGATCCTGAGAAACTACAAGCAATCCAAAATTGGCCGGTACCCTTAACCCTCAAAGGGGTCCAGAGGTTCTTAGGGTTCGCCAACTATTACCGAAAGTTTATACGAGACTTTTCCACCATTGTGGCGCCTATTACTGCTTTCACTAAGAAGGGTGCTAACCCGTCCAAGTGGTCTGAAGAAGCCATGCAAGCATTTCATCTTTTAAAACAAAGGTTCATCTCTGCGCCTGTTCTGAAACAGCCTGACATCGACTCTCCTTTCATCTTAGAGGTGGATGCCTCCTCCGTTGGAGTAGGAGCGGTGTTATCGCAGAGGGCTAAAGATGGCCATTTACACCCTTGCAGTTTCTTCTCCCGGAAGTTCTCCCCAGCTGAGCGCAACTATGCCATTGGCGACCAGGAGTTGCTAGCCATCAAGCTCGCTCTAGAAGAGTGGAGGTATCTGTTGGAGGGAGCTTCTCATTCAATCACCATACTTACAGACCACAAGAACCTTTTATATCTGAAAGGCGCACAATGTCTCAACCCTCGTCAGGCCAGATGGGCACTTTTCTTTTCCAGGTTCGACTTTAAACTCCAGTTCTGTCCGGGCTCTCAGAATCGCAAGGCCGATGCCCTTTCCCGCTCATGGGAGCAAGAAAATGAGTCAGAGTCTTCAGACAAGCATCCTATTATAAATCCGTTGGCATTCTCCACGGTAGGGATGGACTCTACGCCCCCATCAGGGAAAAGTTTTGTGAAACCGATGCTAAGGAAGAAGCTCATGCATTGGGCCCATGCTTCCCGTTTTGCCGGACATACAGGTATCCAAAAAACCCTGGAGTTTATCTCTAGGTCCTATTGGTGGCCAACTCTGAAAAAGGACGTCTTGGAGTTTATTGCATCTTGCCCAAAGTGTGCTCAACATAAGGTATCCCGCCAGTCGCCTGCGGGGCAACTGGTTCCACTATCTGTTCCCCGTCGACCTTGGACCCATTTGTCGATGGATTTTATTACAGATTTACCCATGTGCAACAAGTTCAATACCATCTGGGTGGTAGTTGACCGGTTCACCAAGATGGCACACTTCATTCCTCTCACCGGTCTTCCGTCAGCTTCCAAGTTGGCTCAAGTATTCATACAAGAGATCTTCCGACTCCACGGTCTTCCTGAAGAAATTATCTCAGATCGAGGAGTTCAATTCACAGCCAAATTCTGGCGAAGTTTATGTCAAGTCCTCCAAGTCAAGCTAAAGTTTTCCACGGCTTACCATCCTCAGACCAATGGTCAAACCGAGAGGGTGAATCAGGACTTGGAGGCCTTCCTCCGCATCTATGTGTCCTCCTCTCAAGATGACTGGGTTCAATTACTTCCCTGGGCCGAGTTCTGTCATAACAACCAGTATCATTCTTCATCTGCTTCAACACCATTCTTCACTAACTTTGGATTCCACCCTAAAGTCCCTGAGTTCCAACCCGCTTCCAGCAACTTCTGTTCCCGCAGTGGATATCACCTTGCATCAGTTTGCCAATATCTGGAAGAGCGTACGATCAGCTCTGCTCAAGGCATCGTTCAGGTACAAGAAGTTTGCGGATAAGAAGCGTCGAGCAGTTCCTGCTCTCAAGGTGGGTGATCGGGTATGGTTATCCACGAAGAATTTGAGGTTAAGAGTTCCCAGTATGAAGTTTGCACCTCGCTATATCGGTCCTTTCAAGATTGAACAAGTCATCAATCCTGTTGCTTACAGACTTCAGTTGCCTCCCTTCTTAAAAATACCCAGGACATTCCATGTTTCCCTGTTGAAACCGCTGATCTTGAATCGGTTTCATTCCTCACTTCCTCCAACTCCGAAAGTCCAAACTCAACGAGGCGTTGAGTATGAAGTAGCCAAGATCCTGGACTCACGTCACCGTTACGGTCAACTACAATATCTTATTGACTGGAAGGGTTATGGCCCTGCGGAACGTTCATGGACCAATGCTTCTGATGTCCATGCTCCTGCCTTGGTCCGGAGATTCCATTCCAAGTTTCCTCAAAAGCCAAAGAAGTGTCCTGGGGCCACTCCTAAAGGGGGGGGTGCTGTCACGATCCGGGTATCTGGACGCCATTTCTTACCCATCAGATGCCTTCAAAAGCTGGCTCAGCGCTCCAGGACCGGATCCCATCTGTTATCCTAATGTTCACATTCCTGCATCCTCTCCTGTCTCTCTGAGACGCTGTCACAGTAACGCCATATTACATCTGGCATGGCGTCTCCCGCGGCCTCCGCCGCCGTCCCTGAGCTTCTGCATGCAGAGTGTCAGAGTGGCGATTACATCAGCCGCGGCCTCCGCTGTGTCCGCGTGGTTGGATGTGCACTTGTCAGCCTGGCGTCTCCTGTCTCCAGTGGCCGGCGCCGCCATTACTGTTTTCATTACCACATGGATTACAAACCAAACTTCCCTCCAAGTGTCTGCATGGGCGCAGCCATCTTGGATTCTGTCAGCTGACCATTTCCTCTAATCTGTTGTCAGTATTGTTAATCTTCATAATTGCCTAGCCAATCCCTTCCTTGCTGCAGGTATAAATACACTGTGCCTGAGCAAGGAAGGCGTCAGTACTTTGGTTGTCAAACCTAGTTCCTGTTTGTCTCTCTCCTGTGATTGTCTTCCAGGTTCCAGCTCCTGTCTCAAGACTTCCACCATAGAGACCCGCACCAGCATTCCACCTGCGGTGTAGCCTGACTCTCCGATCCATTGTGGATTCATCTGTTTCCAGCTACAACATTACCTGCTTCCAGCCCAGCTTCCAGCAGAGTACAGCTTCTCTTAAAGGGCCGGTGTCCTTTCTACACTTTACCACTCTCCACCGGTATTATTATTTCTCCGCTCTCAAACTCTACATTTTATTCATATTTCATCGCTCTCAAGTTCATTTATTATTTAACTGGTTCCAGCCAGTATCCACTCCGTGCCAACAACAGTCTGGTTCCAGCCAGTATCCACAGCAGCCGTTTTATCTACAGCAGCCCAGCTTTTCCTGGAACACCAGCTGGTACAATCCTGGGTTATCTCCATTGCTACAGTCGGGCCTGGTAAGGACTTTCCATCTAGAAGATTATAAGAACTATCTCACACTACCAGTGCCCTGTGGCTCCTGCCACCCTGTAGTTCCCAGGAACTGTATTTATTCTTTGCTGACTTTTATGTTTCTTTTACTGCTACTGTGATGCATGGAGTTTGTCATAAATAAACATCATTGACTTTTATTCAAGTTGACGTGGTCACGCCTTCGGGCGGTTCTTCTTCATGTTACTTACATGTCCAGGGGTCTGATACAACCTCCCAGGTTCCGGTACATCTCAGCCCCTACAACTGAGGCTGCCTCCCGTCAGCTCAGGCCCTCAGTTGTGACATATTGGTCCAAATCACTGGAATTATTCGTTCTAATCAATGGTATTATTGGTCCAAATCACTGGAAGAAAATGACAAAATCACTGGAATTATTCGTTCTAATCAATGGTATTATTGGTCCAAATCACTGGAAGAAAATGACAAAATCACTGGAATTATTCGTTCTAATCAATGGTATTATTGGTCCAAATCACTGGAAGAAAATGGAATGGATGGATACTTGCAGTGACACAGAGCTGCAAGATACAGCAATGGCCTACTGTACAACTATATACTGTTAGTCACCAAAATGCTGCACTGTAATACTATATACTGTATACTGCTCACAAAAATGCCGCACAGATATGGAATGGATACTTGCAGTGACACAGAGCTGCAAAATACAGCAATGGCCTACTGTTCAACTATATACTGTTAGTCACCAAAATGCTGCACTGTAATACCATATATATACTGCTCACAAAAATGCAGCACAGATATGGAATGAATACTTGCAGTGACGCAGAGCTGCAAGATACAGCAATGGCCTACTGTACTGTACTATAATTATATAGATGACAGATATAAAGTTACATTGTGGGGGAATCCAGTATACGTTCTGTCACCAGGTACCAGTGAATGACCACATCATGTATATAGGTGACAGATATAAAGTTACATTGTGGGGGAATCCAGTATACGTTCTGTCACCAGGTACCAGTGAATAACCACATCATGTATATAGGTGACATATATAAAGTTACATTGTGGGGGAATCCAGTATACGTTCTGTCACCAGGTACCAGTGAATGACCACATCATGTATATAGTGTCATGATCCGTGACATATATCCTTTCTGCCTCTAGGTGTCACTCTCTGCCTCCTGGTCTGTCTAGCAGTTCCCACTCTGTGACCTGGCAGCATTGATTATCTAGTTATGTGCAGCTGTGGTTTGCACCTGGGAAGCTGACGTCCTAGTGGATGCTGGGAACTCCGTAAGGACCACGGGGAATAGCGGCTCCGCAGGAGACTGGGCACAACTAAAGAAACCTTTAGGACTACCTGGTGTGCACTGGCTCCTCCCTCTATGACCCTCCTCCAGACCTCAGTTAGAATTTTGTGCCCGGCTGAGCTGGATGCACACTAGGGGCCCTCCTGAGCTCCTAGAAAAGAAAGTATATTTTAGGTTTTTTATTTTCAGTGAGATCTGCTGGCAACAGACTCACTGCTACGAGGGACTTAGGGGAGAGAAGCGGACCTACCTGCTTGCAGCTAGCTTGGGCTTCTTAGGCTACTGGACACCATTAGCTCCAGAGGGATCGAACACAGGCCCAGCCTCGGTCGTCCGGTCCCGGAGCCGCGCCGCCGTCCCCCTTGCAGAGCCAGAAGCAAGAAGAACGTCCAGGAAATCGGCGGCAGAAGACTCCGGTCTTCATTAAGGTAGCGCACAGCACTGCAGCTGTGCGCCATTGCTTCCTGTGCACACCACATACTCCGGTCACTGATGGGTGCAGGGCGCTGGGGGGGGGGGCAAATCACACATAATATAGCCTAATAAGCTATATATGTGTAAAATACCCCTGCCACATTATGATTATAAGAGCGGGAGAAGTCCGCCGAAAAAGGGATGGGGCTATCTCCCTCAGCACACTGGCGCCATTTTCTCTTCACAGTGCAGCTGGAAGACAGCTCCCCAGGCTCTCCCCTGTAGTTTTCAGGCTCAAAGGGTTAAAACGAGAGGGGGGGCACTAAATTTAGGCGCAAATCTGTGTATTATAGCAGCTATAAGGGAAAAATCACTGTGGGTAGTGTGAATCCCTGCATTATATAGCGCTCTGGTGTGTGCTGGCATACTCTCTCTCTGTCTCCCCAAAGGACTTTGTGGGGTCCTGTCCTCAGTCAGAGCATTCCCTGTGTGTGTGCGGTGTGTCGGTACGGCTGTGTCGACATGTTGGATGAGGAGGCTTATGTGGAGGCGGAGCAGATGCCGATAAATGTGATGTCACCCCCTGCGGGGTCGACACCTGAGTGGATGGACATGTGGAAGGAATTACGTGACAGTGTCAACTCCTTACATGAAAGGTTTGACGACATAGCAGATGTGGGACAGCCGGCTTCTCAGCCCGTGCCTGCCCAGGGGTCTCAAAAGCCATCAGGGGCCCTAAAACGCCCACTACCTCAGATGGCAGACACAGATGTCGACACGGATACTGACTCCAGTGTCGACGACGATGAGACTACTGTACATTCCAATAGAGCCACCCGTTACATGATTACGGCAATAAAAAATGTGTTGCACATTTCTGATATTACCCCAGGTACCACAAAAAAGGGTATTATGTTTGGGGAGAAAAAAGCTTCCTGTGGTTTTTCCCCCATCTGATGAACTAAATGTGTGAAGAAGTGTGAGTTTCCCCCGATAAGAAACTGGTAATTTCTAAAAGGTTACTAATGGCGTACCCTTTCCCGCCAGAGGATAGGTCACGTTGGGAGACATCCCCTAGGGTGGATAAAGCGCTTACACGTCTGTCAAAGAAGGTGGCACTACCGTCTCAGCCTGCAGATAGAATGCAGGAGGCTATCCTTAAGTCTGTATATACACACTCAGGCATTATACTGAGACCAGCTATTGCTTCAGCATGAATGTGCAGTGCTGCAGCTGCGTGGTCAGATTCTCTGTACCTTAGACAGGGACACTATATTGCTAACATAGAGCATATTAAAGAAGCAGTCTTATACATGAGAGATGCACAGAGGGATAATTGCCGACTGGCATCTAAAATAAACGCAATGTCCATTTCTGCCAGGAACTCGGCAGTGGACAGGTGATGCTGATTCTAAAAGGCACATGGAAGTTTTGCCTTACAAGGGTGAGGAGTTGTTTGGGGATGGTCTCTCGGACCTCGTTTCCACAGCGACAGCTGGGAAGTCAGCATTTTTACCCCATGTTCCCTCACAGCCAAAGAAAAACACCGTATTATCAGGTACAGTCCTTTCGGCCCCAGAAAGGCAAGCGGGTTAGAGGCGCGTCCTTTCTGCCCAGCGGCAGAGGTAGAGGGAAAAAGCTACAACATACAGCCAGTTCCCAGGAACAAAAGTCCTCCCCCGCTTCCTCTAAGTCCACCGCATGCCGCTGGGGCTCCACAGGCGGAGCCAGGTACGGTGGGGGCCCGTCTCAAGAACTTCAGCGACCAGTGAGCTCGCTCACGGGTGGATCCCTGGATTCTACAAGTAGTATCTCAGGGGTACAAGCTGGAATTCGAGACGTCTCCCCCTCGCCGTTTCCTCAAATCTGCCTTGCCGACAGCTCCCCCGGACAGGGAGGCAGTGCTGGAGGCGATTCACAAGCTGTATTCTCAGCACGTGATAATCAAGGTACTCCTCCTTCAACAAGGACGGGGTTCCTATTCCACAATGTTGGTGGTGCCGAAACCGGACGGTTCGGTGAGACCCATTTTAAATTTAAAATCCTTGAACACTTATATAAGAAGGTTCAAGTTCAAGATGGAATCGCTCAGGGCGGTGATTGCAAGCCTGGACGAGGGGGATTACATGGTATCACTGGACATCAAGGATGCTTACCTGCATGTCCCCATTTACCCTCCTCACCAGGAGTACCTCAGATTTGTGGTACAGGATTGTCATTACCAATTCAAGACGTTGCCGTTTGGTCTGTCCACGGCACCGCGGGTATTTACCAAGGTAATGGCCGAAATGATGATACTCCTTCGGAGAAAGGGAGTTTTAATTATCCCGTACTTGGACGATCTCCTTATAAAGGCGAGGTCCAGGGAACAGTTGTTGATCGGTGTAGCACTAGCTCGGGAAGTGCTACAACAGCACGGCTGGATCCTGAATATTCCAAAGTCGCAGCTGGTTCCTACAACGCGACTACTGTTCCTGGGGATGGTTCTGGACACAGAACAGAAAAAAGTGTTTCTCCCGGAGGAGAAGGCCAAGGAGTTGTCATCTCTAGTCAGAGACCTCCTAAAACCAAAACAGGTGTCGGTGCACCACTGCACGCGAGTACTGGGAAAGATGGTGGCTTCTTACGAAGCAATTCCATTCGGAAGGTTCCATGCAAGGATCTTTCAGTGGGATCTGTTGGACAAGTGGTTCAGATCGCATCTTCAGATGCATCGGCTGATAACCCTGTCTCCAAGGACCAGGGTGTTGCTGTTGTGGTGGCTGCAGAGTGCTCATCTTCTAGAGGGCCGCAGATTCGGGATACAGGACTGGATCCTGGTGACCACGGATGCCAGCCTTCCAGGTTGGGGGGCAGTCACACAGGGAAGAAACTTCCAAGGACTATGGACAAGTCAGGAGACTTCCCTACACATAAATATTCTGAAACTAAGGGCCATTTACAATGCCCTAAGTCAGGCAAGACCCCTGCTTCAACGCCAGCCGGTGCTGATCCAGTCAGACAACATCACGGCGGTCGCCCATGTAAACCGTCAGGGCGGCACAAGAAGCAGGATGGCGATGGCAGAAGCCACAAGGATTCTCCGATGGGCGGAAAATCATGGGTTAGCACTGTCAGCAGTGTTCATTCCCGGAGTGGACAACTGGGAAGCAGACTTTCTCAGCAGACACGACCTCCACCCGGGAGAGTGGGGACTTCATCCAGAAGTCTTCCAAATGGTTGTACACCGGTGGGAAAGGCCACAGGTGGACATGATGGCGTCCCGCCTCAACAAAAAGCTAAAATGTTATTGCACCAGGTCAAGGGACCCTCAGGCGATAGCTGTGGACGCTCTGGTAACACTATGGGTGTACCAGTCGGTGTATGTGTTCCTTCCTCTGCCTCTCATACCCAAGGTACTGAGAATAGTAAGAAGGAGAGGAGTAAGAACTATACTCGTGGTTCCGGATTGGCCAAGAAGATTTTGGTACCCAGAACTTCAAGAAATGATCTCAGAGGACCCTGCTGCTGCAGGGGCCCTGTCTGTTCCAAGACTTACCGCGGCTGCATTTGACGGCATGGCGGTTGAACGCCGGATCCTGAAGGAAAAGGGCATTCCGGAGGAGGTTATCCCTACGCTAACTAAAGCTAGGAAAGAAGTGACCGCAAACCATTATCACCGCATATGGCGGAAATATGTTGCGTGGTGTGAGGCCAGAAAGGCCCCAACGGAGGAATTTCAGCTGGGTCGATTTCTGCACTTCCTACAGTCAGGGGTGACTATGGGCCTAAAATTGGGTTCCATTAAGGTCCAGATTTCGGCTCTATCGATTTTCTTCCAAAAAGAACTGGCTTCACTACCTGAAGTTCAGACATTTGTTAAGGGAGTGCTGCATATTCAGCCCCCTTTTGTGCCCCCAGTGGCACCTTGGGATCTCAACGTGGTGTTGGATTTCCTAAAGTCGCTTTGGTTTGAACCACTTAAAACCGTGGAACTAAAATATCTCACGTGGAAAGTGGTCATGCTGTTGGCCTTGGCTTCGGCCAGGCGTGTGTCAGAATTGGCGGCTTTGTCTTGTAAAAGCCCTTATCTGATTTTCCATATGGATAGGGCGGAATTGAGGACTCGTCCCCAATTTCTCCCAAAGGTTGTTTCAGCGTTTCATTTGAACCAGCCTATTGTGGTGCCTGCGGCTACTCGTGACTTGGAGGACTCCAAGTTGCTGGACGTAGTGCGGGCCCTAAAAATCTATGTTTCCAGGACAGCTGGAGTCAGAAAGACTGACTCGCTATTTATCCTGCATGCGCCCAACAAGTTGGGTGCGCCTGCTTCAAAGCAGACTATTGCTCGCTGGATCTGTAGCACGATTCAACTTGCACATTCTGCGGCTGGACTGCCGCATCCAAAATCTGTAAAAGCCCATACCACACGGAAGGTGGGCTCTTCTTGGGCGGCTGCCCGAGGGGTCTCGGCTTTACAACTTTGCCGAGCAGCTACTTGGTCGGGGTCAAACACATTTGCTAAATTCTACAAGTTTGATACCCTGGCTGAGGAGGACCTAGAGTTCGCTCATTCGGTGCTGCAGAGTCATCCGCACTCTCCCGCCCGTTTGGGAGCTTTGGTATAATCGCCATGGTCCTTACGGAGTTCCCAGCATCCACTAGGACGTCAGAGAAAATAAGATTTTACTCACCGGTAAATCTATTTCTCGTAGTCCGTAGTGGATGCTGGGCGCCCGTCCCAAGTGCGGATTGTCTGCAATACTTGTATATAGTTATTGTTTAACTAAAGGGTTATTGTTGAGCCATCTGTTGAGAGGCTCAGTTATATATTTCATACTGTTAACTGGGTATAGTATCACGAGTTATACGGTGTGATTGGTGTGGCTGGTATGAGTCTTACCCGGGATTCAAAATCCTTTCCTTATTGTGTCAGCTCTTCCGGGCACAGTATCCTAACTGAGGTCTGGAGGAGGGTCATAGAGGGAGGAGCCAGTGCACACCAGGTAGTCCTAAAGCTTTCTTTAGTTGTGCCCAGTCTCCTGCAGAGCCGCTATTCCTCATGGTCCTTACGGAGTTCCCAGCATCCACTACGGACTACGAGAAATAGATTTACCGGTGAGTAAAATCTTATTTTATCCTCTGTTCACAAGCACTCCTGTGCCAGTTCATCAAGTCTTTCTTTGAGGCTGCAATATCTCAGCTCATTGTTAATGGATTACTGAGCAGCTGACCGGCATTCTTCCAGTACTCAGGTAACCTGTATTCCCTCAGCTTGTTGTTAAAGAACTGAGTAGCTGGCCTGCATTCTCCCAGTACTCAGGTAACCTGTATTCCCTCAGCTTGTTGTTAAAGAACTGAGTAGCTGGCCTGCATTCTCCCAGTACTCAGGTAACCTGTATTCCCTCAGCTTGTTGTTAAAGAACTGAGTAGCTGGCCTGCATTCTCCCAGTACTCAGGTAACCTGTATTCCCTCACCTTGTTGTTAAAGAACTGAGTAGCTGGCCTGCATTCTCCCAGTACTCAGGTAACCTGGATTCCCTCAGCTTGTTGTTAAAGAACTGAGTAGCTGGCCTGCATTCTCCCAGTACTCAGGTAACCTGTATTCCCTCAGCTTGTTGTTAAAGAACTGAGTAGCTGGCCTGCATTCTCCCAGTACTCAGGTAACCTGTATTCCCTCAGCTTGTTGTTAAAGAACTGAGTAGCTGGCATGTATTCTCCCAGTACTCAGGTAACCTGTATTCCCTCAGCTTGTTGTTAAAGAACTGAGTAGCTGGCCTGCATTCTCCCAGTACTCAGGTAATCTGTATTCTCTCAGCCTGTGGTTAAAGAACTGAGTAGCTGGCCTGCATTCTCCCAGTACTCAGGTAATCTGTATTTTCTCAGCCTATGGTTAAAGAACCGAGTAGCTGGCCTGCATTCTCCCAGTACTCAGGTAACCTGTATTCTCCCAGCCTATGGTTAAAGAACTGAGTAGCTGGCCTGCATTCTCCCAGTACTCAGGTAATCTGTATTCTCTCAGCCTATGGTTAAAGAACTGAGTAGCTGGCCTGCATTCTCCCAGTACTCAGGTAACCTGTATTCTCTCAGCCTATGGTTAAAGAACTGAGTAGCTGGCCTGCATTCTCCCAGTACTCAGGTAACCTGTATACTCTCAGCCTATGGTTAAAGAACTGAGTAGCTGGCCTGCATTCTCCCAGTACTCAGGTAACCTGTATTTCCTCAGCTTGTTGCTATCCTGTGATCCAACTACCACAGTGCAATCCTGGCATCCCGTGTATTCACAGTTTCCTGGTATCCTATGTCCCCTCAGTTTTCCCTTTCTTTTTGAGTTCTCTAGTTACTCTTGGTTTATATTTATTGTTTACAGTTGTACAGTGCTTAATAAACTTGCTCTTATACCATGAACATCAGTCCCTGCTAAACATGTTCTCACAATGGGAGATCCAAACGGATTTTGACAGTATGAACTGGCCCAAAACAAATAGCAGGGGAGATAATTGCAGTCTGCCTGAGGGAGTTTTCTCACAGCTCGTTAACCCCCTCAGCTCCCAGGACATCACCTTCTTTAGATTTCTTACAACTGGGAGTTTTAAAGGGAAAGTTAGACCAGCTACAGACTTTAGTATCCAGTATTCAATGCATTCTACCTGAATTCCTGGGGAGACTGGTGGACCCCAGTAAAATAGCTCCAGAAAAGGGGTTTTCTTCTGACCCATGGACTAGGCATGCTAGGGGAACCTCTCCTCCACAGACAAGAGGCAGGTTCAAAAGTTTCCCTCGACCTAGCCTCTCAGAAGCAGAACGCCAGTATCGTAGAGACAATAAACTTTGCTTGTATTGTGGGGGTCAAGGACATTTTATTCCAACTTGTCCCATTCGAAAACCAAGGAATGGGGGCAGAGTGCATCTCCAATCTTTAAATACCATCTGTCACAAAACTGGTCTTCCACCTAAAGTTTCCGAGTCTGTTGCCCCAGGAGGGGGTTCTTCAGAGTATTCAGCCCCAGGAGGGGGTTCTTCAGAGTGTCCAGCCCCAAGAGGGGGTTCTTCAGAGTGTCCAGCCCATAGAGGGGGTTCTTCAGAGTGTCCAGCCCCAATAGGGGGTTCTTCAGAGTGTCCAGCCCCAAGAGGGGGTTCTTCAGAGTGTCCAGCCCCAAGAGGGGGTTCAGAGCGTCCAGCCCCAGTGAGGGGTTCAGCACGTCCAGCCCCAGGAGGGGGTTCTTCAGAGCATCCAGCCCCAAGAGGGAGTTCAGAGCATCCAGCCCCAAGAGGGGGTTCAGAGCATCCAGCCCCAGTGAGGGGTTCAGAGCGTCTAGCCCCAGTGAGGGGTTCAGCGCATCCAGCCCCAGGAGAGGGTTCTTCAGAGTGTCCAGCCCCAGGAGGGGGTTCTTCAGAGTGTCCAGCCCCAGTGAGGGGTTCAGCACGTCCAGCCCCAGGAGGGGGTTCTTCAGAGTGTCCAGCCCCAGGAGGGGGTTATTCAGAGTGTCCAGCCCCAGGAGGGGGTTCGTCAGAGTGTCCAGTCCCAGGAGGGGGTTCTTCAGAGTGTCCAGCCCCAGGAGGGGGTTCTTTAGAGTGTCCAGCCCCAGGAAGGGGTTCCGAGGGTCCAGTGCCAGAGGGTCTACAGAGTGCTGTCCAGCCAGAGGGTCTACAGAGTGCTGCCCAGCCGGAGGGTCTACAGAGCGCTGCCCAGCCAGAGAGCCTTCAGAGCGCTGCCCAGCCAGAGAGCCTTCAGAGCGCTGCCCAGCCAGAGAGTCTTCAGAGCGCTGCCCAGCCAGAGAGCCTTCAGAGCGCTGCCCAGCCAGAGAGCCTTCAGAGCGCTGCCCAGCCAGAGAGCCTTCAGAGCGCTGCCCAGCCAGAGAGCCTTCAGAGTGCCGTGAAGAGGGGGCTCTTGCCTCAGCCCAGCCCCATGAAGAGGGGGCTCTTGCCTCAGCCCAGCCCCGTGAAGAGGGGGCTCTTGCCTCAGCCCAGCCCCGTGAAGAGGGGGCTCTTGCCTCAGACCAGCCCCGTGAAGAGGGGGCTCTTGCCTCAGCCCAGCCCCGTGAAGAGGGGGCTCTTGCCTCAGCCCAGCCCCGTGAAGAGGGGGCTCTTGCCTCAGCCCAGCCCCGTGAAGTGGGGGCGTCTGCCTCAGCCCAGCCCCGTGAAGTGGGGGCGTCTGCCTCAGCCCAGCCCCGTGAAGTGGGGGCGTCTGCCTCAGCCCAACCCCGTGAAGTGGGGGCATCTGCCTTAGTCCAGCCCCGTGAAGTGGGGGCGTCTGCCTTAGTCCAGCCCCAGGAGGGGGCTCTGAGCATTATGCCAATCTCAGAAGAGGAATCTAGCACCCTTGCTTTTCACAACACAGGCCATATATCTAGGCATGTAGGCACTGCTGTAGTCCTGGGTTCTAATCCTACTACTAACTTGTTGGCTCACGATTTGGGTACAGCCCAGTCCCCCAGGACTTCCAGGAAGGACCAAATCCAAAAAGTGCCATCCAAGTCTCTAGTCAAAGTTCGGTTAGGATCATCATATATTTCTGACCAGTCTCCTGAAAGTCTGTCCCCTCCTCAGTGTCCTGATGATCCATCTCCAACGTTTCCAGAAAATCAAGCTTCCACTTCACAGAATTCATCCAACGCTCCATCTTTGGATTACTTTGATGGAGATTTAACGCAATACTTTGCACTAGTTAATCGATATCTTTCCATGATGGAGACAGATCCTTCCCTCGGAATTACTCCATCCAACAGTTAAATTTTTATTCCTGACCTTCAGAGGAGAAGCCTTGGCATGGGTTAGTCCACTAATTGAAACCAATGACCCAGTCCTTCTCAATCTTGTGGCCTTCAGTGAAGTGGTAATTAAGAAATTCAATTCATGGTCTTACCCAGTCTTCAGTCCCAATTGAGGTTCCTGCCCAGCCGGGGTCATCTAAGGTTCCTATCTATCTTGGTTCATCAGAGAATCCTGTTGCTAACTTAGAGACTCCAGCAATCAGCTTACCTGTTGGTTTTCTTCAGCTTCAGTCTACTGTTCCTACTGGGAAATCCACAAAGAGGAGAAAGAAGAAGAAATAATTCGTGGAGCGTCTGGAATCCGCCCTTGAGGAGGGGGGTACTGTCATGATCCGTGCCATATATCCTTTCTGCCTCTAGGTGTCACTCTCTTCCTCCTGGTCTGTCTAGCAGTTCCCACTCTGTGACCTGGCAGCATTGATTATCTAGTTATGCGCAGCTGTGGTTTGCACCTGGGAAGCTGCTATTTATCCTCTGTTCACAAGCACTCCTGTGCCAGTTCATCAAGTCTTTCTTTGAGGCTGCAATATCTCAGCTCATTGTTAATGGATTACTGAGCAGCTGACCGGCATTCTTCCAGTACTCAGGTAACCTGTATTCCCTCAGCTTGTTGTTGAAGAACTGAGTAGCTGGCCTGCATTCTCCCAGTACTCAGGTAACCTGTATTCCCTCAGCTTGTTGTTAAAGAACTGAGTAGCTGGCCTGCATTCTCCCAGTACTCAGGTAACCTGGATTCCCTCAGCTTGTTGTTAAAGAACTGAGTAGCTGGCCTGCATTCTCCCAGTACTCAGGTAACCTGTATTCCCTCAGCTTGTTAAAGAACTGAGTAGCTGGCCTGCATTCTCCCAGTACTCAGGTAACCTGGATTCCCTCAGCTTGTTGTTAAAGAACTGAGTAGCTGGCCTGCATTCTCCCAGTACTCAGGTAACCTGTATTCCCTCAGCTTGTTGTTAAAGAACTGAGTAGCTGGCCTGCATTCTCCCAGTACTCAGGTAATCTGTATTCTCTCAGCCTGTGGTTAAAGAACTGAGTAGCTGGCCTGCATTCTCCCAGTACTCAGGTAATCTGTATTTTCTCAGCCTATGGTTAAAGAACTGAGTAGCTGGCCTGCATTCTCCCAGTACTCAGGTAATCTGTATTCTCTCAGCCTATGGTTAAAGAACTGAGTAGCTGGCGTGCATTCTCCCAGTACTCAGGTAACCTGTATTCTCTCAGCCTATGGTTAAAGAACTGAGTAGCTGGCCTGCATTCTCCCAGTACTCAGGTAATCTGTATTTTCTCAGCCTATGGTTAAAGAACTGAGTAGCTGGCCTGCATTCTCCCAGTACTCAGGTAATCTGTATTCTCTCAGCCTATGGTTAAAGAACTGAGTAGCTGGCCTGCATTCTCCCAGTACTCAGGTAATCTGTATTTTCTCAGCCTATGGTTAAAGAACTGAGTAGCTGGCCTGCATTCTCCCAGTACTCAGGTAATCTGTATTCTCTCAGCCTATGGTTAAAGAACTGAGTAGCTGGCGTGCATTCTCCCAGTACTCAGGTAACCTGTATTCTCTCAGCCTATGGTTAAAGAACTGAGTAGCTGGCCTGCATTCTCCCAGTACTCAGGTAACCTGTATTTCCTCAGCTTGTTGCTATCCTGTGATCCAACTACCACAGTGCAATCCTGGCATCCCGTGTATTCACAGTTTCCTGGTATCCTATGTCCCCTCAGTTTTCCCTTTCTTTTTGAGTTCTCTAGTTACTCTTGGTTTATATTTATTGTTTACAGTTGTACAGTGCTTAATAAACTTGCTATTATACCATGAACATCAGTCCCTGCTAAACATGTTCTCACAATGGGAGATCCAAACGGATTCTGACATATAGGTGACAGATATAAAGTTACATTGTGGGGGAATCCAGTATACGTTCTGTCACCAGGTACCAGTGAATGACCACATCATGTATATAGGTGACAGATATAAAGTTACATTGTGGGGGAATCCAGTATACGTTCTGTCACCAGGTACCAGTTAATAACCACATCATGTATATAGGTGACAGATATAAAGTTACATTGTGGGGGAATCCAGTATACGTTCTGTCACCAGGTACCAGTGAATGACCACATCATGTATATAGATGACAGATATAAAGTTACATTGTGGGGGAATCCAGTATACGTTCTGTCACCAGGTACCAGTGAATGGCCACATCATGTATATACTTATACTGGTGGTCCCCAGTCCCCACAATGCAGCATACTGATCAAATATTTGCAGCACACTGAGCACAGATATGGAGCATTTTCAGGCAGAGAACGTAGATATTTTCAGCACACTGAGCACAGATTATTTGCAGCACACTGAGCACAGATTACGGAGCTTTTCAGAGAGAGAACGCTGCCACGTCCTCTCCATTCAATCTCCAATGCACGAGTGAAAATGTCAGTGACGCGCGGCTCCTTATATAGAATACAAATCTCACGAGAATCCGACAGCGGGATTATGACGTTCGGGCGCGTTCTGGTTAACCGAGCAAGGTGGGAAGATTCAAGTCTGCCTCGGAACCGTGTAAAATGGGTGAAGTTCGGGGGGGTTCGGATCCCGAGGAACCGAACCCGCTCATCTCTACTTAATGCACAGTTATTTTTCTGTGCTGCTTCTGTGGCAGCTCTTTAGATTAAAAAGAACACGAAATTGATGTGCAATGGGCAGATCTTTTACGCACAATAGTGTAAACAAATGTCGTTTTGTTGTGTCTCAATAAATGAGGTACGGAGGAGAATGTTGCAATCACCAGGTGCAGCAGAGGTGCGAGGTGGTAATGAGAGACATCCCTGTGCTTGTAGAGATTGTAGAGACTACCGATGAAGAATCTATGGACCTAATTCAGACCTGGTCACTGAAGCCCAGTGAGGTGTGCGCATGCGAAGCAGCCACACTGCACATGAGCACACAGTGAGATGAAAAGGCAGGGGAGGTCGCGAGGCGTTTTGACGGCATTGTGGCTGCGTTTTCAGGGCGCGGTCCGGACAACACAGGCATGTCCGGACTGTTTGCGGGGCGGGCAGCGACAGCTGTGTGACATCACACACAACCGCTACAGCCAAAAACATGGCGGTAGCCACCTGCCTTCGGAGCTACTCCTCAGGTGCGTAAGCATTGCAGCTGTGTGAAGCTTTAGCACATCTGCGGGGGGAGGGGTTAGGCCTGGCATGCAGGGCAGACTAGCCCTTTGCTGGGCGTCTTCCCGCATGTCTAAGATATTGAGCATAGATGTGTGTTTTTTCGCAAATCTACGATCGGGTCTGAATTAGCTTCACGTCATACTGTGCTTGGGAGAGCTTTACTAAAGCTTATCTTGTTGTTTTGGAGATGTTGGTGGCTGCTTTATATTCTGTATATGTCAATTCACCTCCTGTTGCTCAATCTATAAAATGTTCTTCAAACTCATCTGACTCATTTATAACCCTCTCTTACATATACACAGTCATTACTACAGTTCAGATCATCTCAGTGACTTCATTTTTAAGGTAAACATCACCAATAGGGTTAAACTTTAGGCCTTATATAATAAATAAGTGGATAAGCCTGTAGCAAATATCAGTTCCAATAAGCATGAATGTTAAGTTAAATGCAAAACCATGTACTGGAGTTAGACTCTACACTCAGGGATCTGAATAATACAAAATGCACTTACCAAGGACAAGACTGCACACTGCAAGGTAATTGGGTGTTCATTGTACTATGATTAAAAGCTATTTCACAGGTGTATACAGTAGGTCTTTTGTTTCTACACCTTTTTATTTCATGCAATTTAAAAGGGAAGAAATGTAAAATAACATATAAGCCCGGAGAAAATGCACACAGGCAAATGTAATTTTATTGGATTTAGTGTAACCTCATACAAATTATATTCATTGTAAAATTTCATTTTATTAAATTTAAATGGATTTAAAGGAAAAATACTTATACAGTAGATAGCACCAGAAGTCAGAATGGCAGTACTTTTGAGGGTGCAAAGTGTTGCTCCTCCTGATCGAGACAGCTGAGTGTAATGGTGTATTATTTGCTGAACGTGGGGTAGCCATCCTAATGCACCTGACCTGTGCTCATATGTGAACAAAATATTTTGTTGCAGGTCAAGATATGAAATTAGTGTTAATGAGGGGAATTTATCATTTTACTATCTGCAGTACCTGGCGTTGCCTTGGCAAGTTTAGAATGATATTGAAGGGGATTTTGTATGTGGACATCTGAGTGACGTTCCAAGTAATATTCCGAAGAACAATAACTATAGCAGTGAAGTTCACCTTTTTCCGTAAAGATTTGAACAAAGTTACACTGCAGTGAAGTTGTGGGACATTGCAGCGGATAATTATGATTAAATGTATAAAAGCTAAAATCACTTTTATTAGAACAATAGATATTCCAAACAGGTGGTGGACAGGAAACTCAGGCCAGCCCTTTTGATGTCTTCAAGGCTGAACCTGATTAGCACATACAAAGAAACTAGTGACTCATCATGAATGAGAGAGAGTCCCCTCCCCCAAACTAGATAACACACTGCTGACCACACAGGAGGTTAGTTCCTGTTTTTGGTCTCAGAGGAAGATGGAGTCCCAGCATTACTTTACAGAGAGATAATGGTATTGTATGCTGGCATGTAACTGTAACTGTATGTAACTGTATGTAACTATGTATTAACTGCTTACTGTGTGAGTTGTAATCATGTAATTATAGGTATACTGTACATTGTAATATATATTGAATCCATATTCTTTTAGTAACAAATATATACATCAATGAGCTTTGGAACTCAGATAATGTGTGGGTGTATTGTTTTCTCTTATGGGATGCAGTGTTTTGCGATGTACAGCGCACTTTTATCGTATATGGTAATAAGATGCGCCTGGCGTCTGCAATATATATTCGAGCGGGCATTTTACATATTCGTGAGAAAGCAATTTGGCATTCATGCCGCAATGCCAGATATGCCCCCAGTACCAGATACAGTAATGCCCCTCAGTGCCAGAAAATATAAAACTGCATACCAGGCTGTGGAGCTGGAGCAGGGACCAGCTGCTGGAAGGCTGGTATCTCTAGTTCTGGGCATATTAGAGACAAGCTGCCAGTGTCCTCCAAAATGGAAGAGTCCAATCTTTTGGAGTATACCCTCAGAAAAACTCTAAGTCAGACAGAACCTGAGATATCTGGCTGGAAAAAGCAATTTACAGGCTTGGATGGGAACCACTGCTTTGATGTCGGATATCTCTGGTTCCCCAGGGCCGAATTTCAAAAATCTGGTACCCCTGACAAAAAGGGCACCCTCAACGATTAGCCAGTGGCCCTCATACTCCTGAGGCCCTTGGGCAACTTCCCACTGAGCCCATACAAAAAGACGGCCCTGAATGCACTAAAGATCTCCCTATTATGTGCTGTGCTGTGCATGCCCGTTGTAGTTGGTATGCCAGTACCTAAAAAATTAGAATGTGAGTGGGAACTATGGGAAATACTGTACATAGCCTATGTGCCATCCAGGCCTCTAACCTATTCTTATACCAATCATCAATCAGTTGATTCAAAGGTTTGGCCGTGATTGATCAAAAAATATATGTTTCATTTTTAGGTATTAGTGGGGAAGGGATATGACCAATCGCTTTCAGTACATTTCAATCACTGCAATGATCCCTATAGTTTATGGGCTGGTGATTTTCATCAGTTGCAATAATATCTTATGCTTATACTGATACCCTCTTGGCCTACAAATAAACAAATAAAGACTTGTATTTAGCAAACATTTTGTCAAAGTTTATACAAAATAAATTGGAAAAGTGGCTGAAGAGTGAAAGGTGGCAACAAATGCATATATCCGTCAGCTGCACCAGACGCATGCCGCAGGTTATAAATGTGCAGATTAGTGATATACAAAGCCATGAAATCACCAAGTTATTTTATTTGTTCTTACAGACTGAGGCCATAGTTTATGTTACTTACATACTGTACACACACTCTCATTTCTCTGAGTTAATTCACGTCACACAGTAGATATTAGACCAATGAGCCCCAGATGTGTTGTGGTCTAATGAATTTGACAGCAGAATGAAGGATAACATAAGACAGGTTTTTCCATCCTGCACTCACTGGGTTCTGAACTGCGGGAGCTGGGGACTCATACCTTACACTTTATCACCTACAAGACCCAGATATTACATTTGTGTCAGTTTGAATTAGTTTGTACTTTCCTGAGTATTTTTGTATACAATCCCAAATAAACATAACGCTGATACGAATGAGCTGTATAAGCAGTATGGTGTATTGGGTTATTATTACTATTATTACTTAGTTACTTTTATGGTACCACCATATTTTCAGAGAAAATTCAATCATACACGTATAACCATCCATGTTATTTGTTCTGTATCAAAATCACCTCTCATCTCTTCACAGCTACTGTGCATTAATTCCATCTTCCAAACCTGATGCTTTTCATTACAAGAATGGTCTTTATTGAAAGATTGCTTTGCAAACGTGAGGCTGTCACCTCTTTTACCATTAATTAGCTGGTTGAACAAATTGGTCAAACATCCATGCCGCTGTACCAGCTGACCCGGCATCTCCTAGAAAAGTGAATTATTGGAAACCATGTGTCACGATCCGGGTATCTGGACGCCATTTCTTACCCATCAGATGCCTCCTAAGGCTGGCTCAGCGCTCCAGGACCGGATCCCATCTGGTATCCTGATGTGTACATTCCTGTATCCTCTCCTGTCACTCTGGGACGCTGTCACAGTAAACGCCATATTACACCTGGCATGGCGTCTCCCGCGGCCTCCGCCGCCATCCCTGAACTTCTGCACGCAGAGTGTCTGAGTGGCGATTACGTCAGCCGCGGCCTCCGCTGTGTCCGTGTGGTTGGATGTGCATCTGTCAGCCTGGCGCCTCCTGTCTCCGGTGGCCGGCGCCGCCATTACTGTTTTCATTACCACATGGATTACAAACCAAACTTCCCTCCAAGTGTCTGCATGGGCGCAGCCATCTTGGATTCTGTCAGCTGATCATTTCCACCAATCTGTTCTCAGTATTGATAATCTGCATAATTGCCTAGCCAATCCCTTCCTTGCTGCAGGTATAAATACACTGTGCCTGAGCAAGGAAGGCGTCAGTGCTTTGGTTGTCAAACCTAGTTCCTGTTTGTCTCTCTCCTGTGATTGTCTTCCAGGTTCCAGCTCCTGTCTCAAGACTTCCACCATAGAGACCCGCACCAGCATTCCACCTGCGGTGTAGCCTGACTCTCCAATCCATTGTGGATTCATCTGTTTCCAGCTACAACATTACCTGCTTCCAGCTCAGCTTCCAGCAGAGTACAGCTTCCCTTAAAGGGCCGGTGTCCTTTCTACTTTACCACTCTCCACCGGTATTATTATTTCTCCGCTCTCAAGTTCTACATTTCAGTTCATATTTCATCGCTCCCAAGTTCATTTATTATTTAACTGGTTCCAGCCAGTATCCACTCCGTGCTAACAACAGTCTGGTTCCAGCCAGTATCCACAGCAGCTGTTTTATCTTCAGCAACCCAGCTTTTCCTGGAACACCAGCTGGCACAATCCTGGGTTATCTCCATTGCTACAGTCGGGCCTGGTAAGGACTTTCCATCTAGAAGATCATAAGAACTATCTCACACTACCAGTGCCCTGTGGCTCCTGCCATCCTGTAGTACCCAGGAACTGTATTTATTCGTTGCTGACTTTTACGTTTTCTTTTACTGCTGCTGTGTTGCGGAGTTGTCATAATAAACATCATTGACTTTTATCCAAGTTGTCGTGGTCACGCCTTCGGGCAGTTATTATTAATGTTACTTACATGTCCAGGGGTCTGATACAACCTCCCATGTTCCGGTACATCTCAGCCCCTACAACTGAGGCTGCCTCCCGTCAGCTCAGGCCCTCAGTTGTGACAGTAAGCACTGACCTAATGAATCCAGCCGGAGACCAGGATCAAGCGGCCAGGCCGATGCAAGAACTGGCAGCCCGACTAGAACATCAGGAGGCTGCACAGGGCCACATCATCCGCTGTCTCCAGGATCTCTCTACTCGGCTGGATGGGATTCAGACAACTCTCCGTGGATCAGGCGCGTCTGGTGCGTCAACCACAGTGACTCCAGCTATAACCCCACCCACCTTACCCATTTCTGCTCCACGTCTTCATCTTCCAACGCCAGCAAAATTTGACGGATCTCCAAGATTCTGCAGGGGATTTCTCAACCAGTGTGAGATTCAGTTTGAGCTACAACCTGGCAATTTTCCCAGTGACCGTACAAAAATTGCCTACATTATTTCTCTTCTCAGTGGCTCAGCCCTTGATTGGGCATCACCGTTATGGGAGAGGTCCGACACCCTGCTATCTTCCTACACTGCCTTCGTGTCAACATTCAGGCGCATCTTCGACGAGCCAGGCCGGGTAACCTCAGCTTCATCCGAGATTCTCCGTTTACGCCAGGGGTCACGTACTGTAGGACAATATCTGATACAGTTCCAGATCCTGGCGTCCGAACTGGCATGGAACGACGAGGCCCTGTATGCTGCATTCTGGCATGGCTTATCTGAGCGTATTAAAGATGAGTTAGCTACCAGAGACTTACCTTCTAAGTTAGATGAGCTAATCTCACTCTGCACGAAAGTTGATTTACGTTTCAGAGAGAGAGCAACTGAGCGTGGAAGATCATCTGCTCCAAAATCTTCTGCTCCTCCTCCTCGTCAACTGTCACCATCTAAAGATGAGCCCATGCAACTTGGCCGTTCCCGTTTAACTCCTGCTGAGCGCCGAAGACGTCTCTCCGAGTTTCTCTGTCTCTATTGTGCAGCTCCGTCTCACACCATTAATGCCTGTCCCAAACGTCCGGGAAACTCCAAATCCTAGCTCGCCAAGGAGAGGGCCGGCTAGGAGTAATGATCTCCTCTCCATCTTCTCAAGATTGTAATCTCCCAGTCTCGCTTCAAGTTGCTCAACGTTATCGGAACGTCATTGCCCTCCTTGATTCCGGAGCAGCTGGGAACTTTATTACCGAAGCCTATGTTAAACGGTGGTCCCTACCCACCGAGAGACTTCCTTCGTCCATTTCTTTAACTGCCGTGGATGGCAGCAAAATTTTTGATGCAGTTATTTCTTTAAGGACTCTACCAGTTCGTCTGAGAGTGGGAGTTCTTCATTCCGAACTTATTTCTTTTTTAGTGATTCCAAGAGCCACACATCCTGTGGTCCTGGGCCTTCCATGGCTCCGTCTTCACAATCCTACAATTGATTGGACGACTACGCAAATCCAGGCATGGGGTTCCTCCTGTGCTGAGACATGTTTGTTTAAAGTATTGCCTGTCTGTTCTTCCTCCCCCAGGTCGTCTGATGTTCCACCTCCTCCATATCAAGATTTCACGGATGTGTTCAGTAAAGCTTCTGCTGATATCCTTCCTCCTCATAGAGAATGGGACTGTCCGATTGATCTCGTTCCAGGGAAGGTTCCACCTCGATGCCGAACTTATCCGTTGTCTCTGCCTGAGACGCATTCTATGGAGGAATATATTAAAGAGAACCTAGCAAAGGGGTTCATTCGACCTTCTTCTTCTCCAGCCGGCGCAGGCTTCTTTTTTGTAAAAAAGAAAGATGGTGGTCTGCGGCCGTGCATCGACTACAGAGGTTTGAACGACATTACCATCAAGAACCGTTATCCTTTACCCCTGATTACTGAGCTCTTTGACAGAGTTAGTGGAGCTACCATCTTTACAAAGCTGGTTTTGCGAGGTGCATACAATCTCATCCGGATCCGTGAGGGTGACGAGTGGAAGACCGCATTTAACACCCGTGACGGACTTTATGAGTACCTCGTCATGCCCTTCGGATTGAGCAATGCTCCAGCTGTCTTCCAGCATTTCGTCAATGAGATCTTCAGAGACATTCTATACCGTCATGTCATGGTCTATCTAGATGATATCCTCATTTTTGCCAACAATTTAGAGGAACATCGTTTTTGGGTAAAGGAGGTTCTGTCCCGTCTCCGTGTCAATCATCTCTATTGCAAATTAGAGAAATGCGTCTTTGAAGTCAAGTCCATTCCGTTTCTAGGGTACATTGTGTCCGGTTCCAGACTAGAGATGGATCCTGAGAAACTACAAGCAATTCAGAATTGGCCGGTACCCTTAACCCTCAAAGGGGTCCAGAGGTTCTTAGGGTTCGCCAATTATTACCGAAAGTTTATACAAGACTTTTCCACCATTGTGGCGCCTATTACTGCTTTCACCAAGAAGGGTGCTAACCCGTCCAAGTGGTCTGAAGAAGCCATGCAAGCTTTTCATCTTTTAAAACAGAGGTTCATCTCTGCGCCTGTCCTGAAACAGCCTGACATCGACTCTCCTTTCATCCTAGAGGTGGATGCCTCCTCCGTTGGAGTAGGAGCGGTGTTATCTCAGAGGGCTAAAGATGGCCATTTACATCCTTGCAGTTTCTTCTCACGGAAGTTCTCCCCAGCGGAGCGCAACTATGCCATTGGCGACCAGGAGTTGCTAGCCATCAAGCTCGCTCTAGAGGAGTGGAGATATCTGTTGGAGGGAGCTTCTCATTCAATCACCATCCTTACAGACCACAAGAACCTTCTATATTTGAAAGGCGCACAATGTCTCAACCCTCGTCAGGCCAGATGGGCACTTTTCTTTTCCAGGTTCGACTTTAAACTCCAGTTCTGTCCGGGCTCTCAGAATCGCAAGGCCGATGCCCTTTCCCGCTCATGGGAGCAAGAAAATGAGTCAGAGTCTTCAGACAAGCATCCTATTATAAGTCCGTTGGCATTCTCCACGGTAGGGATGGACTCTACGCCCCCATCAGGGAAAAGTTTTGTGAAGCCGATGCTAAGGAAGAAGCTCATGCATTGGGCCCATGCTTCCCGTTTTGCCGGACATACAGGTATCCAAAAAACCCTGGAGTTTATCTCTAGGTCCTATTGGTGGCCAACTCTGAAAAAGGACGTCTTGGAGTTTATTGCATCTTGCCCAAAGTGTGCCCAACATAAAGTATCCCGCCAGTCGCCTGCGGGGCAACTGGTTCCACTATCCGTTCCCCGTCGACCATGGACCCACTTGTCGATGGATTTCATTACAGACTTACCCATGTGCAACAAGTTCAATACCATCTGGGTGGTAGTTGACCGGTTCACCAAGATGGCACACTTCATTCCTCTCACCGGTCTTCCGTCAGCTTCCAAGTTGGCTCAAGTATTCATACAAGAGATCTTCCGACTCCACGGTCTTCCTGAAGAAATTATCTCTGATCGAGGAGTTCAATTCACAGCCAAATTCTGGCGAAGTTTATGTCAAGTCCTCCAAGTCAAGCTAAAGTTTTCCACGGCTTACCATCCTCAGACCAATGGTCAAACCGAGAGGGTGAATCAGGACTTGGAGGCCTTCCTCCGCATCTATGTGTCCTCCTCTCAAGATGACTGGGTTCAATTACTTCCCTGGGCCGAGTTCTGTCATAACAACCAGTATCATTCTTCATCTGCTTCAACACCATTCTTCACTAACTTTGGATTCCACCCTAAAGTCCCTGAGTTCCAACCGCTTCCAGCAACTTCTGTTCCCGCAGTGGATATCACCTTGCATCAGTTTGCCAATATCTGGAAGAGCGTACGATCAGCTCTGCTCAAGGCATCGTTCAGGTACAAGAAGTTTGCGGATAAGAAGCGTCGAGCAGTTCCTGCTCTCAAGGTGGGTGATCGGGTATGGTTATCCACGAAGAATTTGAGGTTAAGAGTTCCCAGTATGAAGTTTGCACCTCGCTATATCGGTCCTTTCAAGATTGAACAAGTCATCAATCCTGTTGCTTACAGACTCCAGTTGCCTCCCTTCTTAAAAATACCCAGGACATTCCATGTTTCCCTGTTGAAACCGCTGATCTTGAATCGGTTTCATTCCTCACTTCCTCCAACTCCGAAAGTCCAAACTCAACGAGGCGTTGAGTATGAAGTGGCCAAGATCCTGGACTCACGTCACCGTTACGGTCAACTACAATATCTTATTGACTGGAAAGGTTATGGTCCTGAGGAACGTTCTTGGACCAATGCTTCTGATGTCCATGCTCCTGCCTTGGTCCGGAGATTCCATTCCAAGTTTCCTCAAAAGCCAAAGAAGTGTCCTGGGGCCACTCCTAAAGGGGGGGGTGTTGTCACGATCCGGGTATCTGGACGCCATTTCTTACCCATCAGATGCCTCCTAAGGCTGGCTCAGCGCTCCAGGACCGGATCCCATCTGGTATCCTGATGTGTACATTCCTGTATCCTCTCCTGTCACTCTGGGACGCTGTCACAGTAAACGCCATATTACACCTGGCATGGCGTCTCCCGCGGCCTCCGCCGCCATCCCTGAACTTCTGCACGCAGAGTGTCTGAGTGGCGATTACGTCAGCCGCGGCCTCCGCTGTGTCCGCGTGGTTGGATGTGCATCTGTCAGCCTGGCGCCTCCTGTCTCCGGTGGCCGGCGCCGCCATTACTGTTTTCATTACCACATGGATTACAAACCAAACTTCCCTCCAAGTGTCTGCATGGGCGCAGCCATCTTGGATTCTGTCAGCTGATCATTTCCACCAATCTGTTCTCAGTATTGATAATCTGCATAATTGCCTAGCCAATCCCTTCCTTGCTGCAGGTATAAATACACTGTGCCTGAGCAAGGAAGGCGTCAGTGCTTTGGTTGTCAAACCTAGTTCCTGTTTGTCTCTCTCCTGTGATTGTCTTCCAGGTTCCAGCTCCTGTCTCAAGACTTCCACCATAGAGACCCGCACCAGCATTCCACCTGCGGTGTAGCCTGACTCTCCAATCCATTGTGGATTCATCTGTTTCCAGCTACAACATTACCTGCTTCCAGCTCAGCTTCCAGCAGAGTACAGCTTCCCTTAAAGGGCCGGTGTCCTTTCTACACTTTACCACTCTCCACCGGTATTATTATTTCTCCGCTCTCAAGTTCTACATTTCAGTTCATATTTCATCGTTCCCAAGTTCATTTATTATTTAACTGGTTCCAGCCAGTATCCACTCCGTGCTAACAACAGTCTGGTTCCAGCCAGTATCCACAGCAGCTGTTTTATCTTCAGCAACCCAGCTTTTCCTGGAACACCAGCTGGCACAATCCTGGGTTATCTCCATTGCTACAGTCGGGCCTGGTAAGGACTTTCCATCTAGAAGATCATAAGAACTATCTCACACTACCAGTGCCCTGTGGCTCCTGCCATCCTGTAGTACCCAGGAACTGTATTTATTCTTTGCTGACTTTTACGTTTTCATTTACTGCTGCTGTGTTGCGGAGTTGTCATAATAAACATCATTGACTTTTATCCAAGTTGTCGTGGTCACGCCTTCGGGCAGTTATTATTTATGTTACTTACATGTCCAGGGGTCTGATACAACCTCCCAGGTTCCGGTACATCTTAGCCCCTACAACTGAGGCTGCCTCCCGTCAGCTCAGGCCCTCAGTTGTGACACCATGCCACATTGAAAGCATACATCTAAGCATGTCATATAAGGCATGGAGTTTGAACTGGATTTGGGCTTTGGCCTACTCACATTTTGTGGTACTATTATTATTAGTATTTTTTTTTCTTGTGCCACCTTGGTTATTCTGTTGTTACCATGTGCATCAGAGACCGGGTTCTAGGACAGTCCCCTGCTGCAGCCCCACAAACTACCACACACTCGAGCAAGGAAGACGCTAGACACAGGTCGAGTTGTGCGTCTTGTTGCAGTTTACACCTTTTGATTTAAGTTTAATTAACTTTACCATAGTACCATAGTTTTTATAGTGCTGTCACCATTGTTTTAATACTGCTGTTTAATGTCTTTGTATTCAGCTTCTCTCCCCCCCCCTACATTTGGATATTATACTTCCACTAATTGCACATCCAGACAGATGTAACCTATACAGTGCACATGGCTGCCTCAGATAGTTCTTTCTCGGGTGGGGTGAACAACGTGTTGATCTTTTCATACAGTGCTTATAATTTTACACACATTTCAGATTTTAAAGATTTCTGACCAAGGATCCACACTGCACACCATACACCCATTAAATATACTTATCTAACCTGATGACATTACAAAAATCACCAGAAAATTGGTATTGGCATAATTCCCTGTAGTTATGCACCCACACATTAGTCTCAGGCCCAATAATACCACTACCTGTCTTCATTGCACATTTGCTAACATGAAAGGGGGCCTGTACAAAGATTGCATAGTTGTCCCCTCTTTGGATACAATGCCTCTGAACCACACTCTCAAACAGCCTAGATGTGAAAGAGGGATTATATTCTGTGCTAAACTCACTTTGTAAATCCCTCACTTTGCCACAGTGTGACTGTGTAGTGGGTGAGATCAATGTAACCATTAAATTTAAGGGCATAGTTTAACAATGATACATACAATATAGTTTAGCAAATTACTTGAACAATAGTATTACATTATTACATAAGAATAAACAATGATAGCAATATCTGATGGCAACACTCAATAAACAGATGAGTATCAGCCAGTTCACACTGCCAAAAAAGAGATGTAATTTTCCTATTGTAACTATGGCCGCATATCATGAAATGCACATAGCACAATAAAGGTGGCATGAATGAAATAGTATGAATTCTTTACAACAATTATGATGAAAAACTACTAAAGAATAATACAAATTACTACTGAAGAATAATTGCAAGCCTAATTATTATTATGACGAGGAAGAAGCTAACTCTCACTACAAAGACAGTAATCCTGGTGGGAGACGCAAGTCCCAGTAATGACTAGTGTGATGAAAAATAAGATTTTACTTACCGATAAATCTATTTCTCGTAGTCCGTAGTGGATGCTGGGACTCCGTAAGGACCATGGGGAACAGCGGCTCTGCAGGAGACAGGGCACAAGAATAAAAGCTTTAGGATCAGGTGGTGTGCACTGGCTCCTCCCCCCATGACCCTCCTCCAAGCCCCAGCCAGGATACTGTGCCCGGACGAGCGTACATAATAAGGAAGGATCTTGAATCCCGGGTAAGACTCATACCAGCCACACCAATCACACCGTACAACTTGTGATCTGAACCCAGTTAACAGTATGATAACAACGAAGGAGCCTCTGAAAAGATGGCTCACAACAACAATAACCCGATTTAGTTAACAATAACTATGTACAAGTATTGCAGACAATCCGCACTTGGGATGGGCGCCCAGCATCCACTACGGACTACGAGAAATAGATTTATCGGTAAGTAAAATCTTATTTTCTCTGACGTCCTAGTGGATGCTGGGACTCCGTAAGGACCATGGGGATTATACCAAAGCTCCCAAACGGGCGGGAGAGTGCGGATGACTCTGCAGCACCGAATGAGAGAACTCCAGGTCCTCCTCAGCCAGGGTATCAAATTTGTAAAATTTAGCAAACGTGTTTGCCCCTGACCAAGTAGCTGCTCGGCAAAGTTGTAAAGCCGAGACCCCTCGGGCAGCCGCCCAAGATGAGCCCACTTTCCTTGTGGAATGGGCTTTTACAGATTTTGGCTGTGGCAGGCCTGCCACAGAATGTGCAAGCTGAATTGTACTACAAATCCAACGAGCAATAGTCTGCTTAGAAGCAGGAGCACCCAGCTTGTTGGGTGCATACAGGATAAACAGCGAGTCAGACTTTCTGACTCCAGCCGTCCTGGAAGCATATATTTTCAGGGCCCTGACAACGTCAAGTAACTTGGAGTCCTCCAAGTCCCTAGTAGCCGCAGGCACCACAATAGGTTGGTTCATGTGAAAAGCAGAAACCACCTTAGGGAGAAATTGAGGACGAGTCCTCAATTCTGCCCTGTCAGAATGAAAAATTAAGTAAGGGCTTTTATATGATAAAGCCGCCAATTCTGACACACGCCTGGCTGAAGCCAGGGCTAACAGCATCGTCACCTTCCATGTGAGATATTTTAAGTCCACAGTGGTGAGTGGTTCAAACCAATGTGACTTAAGGAACCTCAAAACAACATTGAGATCCCAAGGTGCCACTGGAGGCACAAAAGGAGGTTGTATATGCAGTACCCCTTTTACAAATGTCTGAACTTCAGGTACTGAAGCCAGTTCTTTCTGGAAGAAAATCGACAGGGCCGAAATTTGAACCTTAATGGACCCTAATTTTAGGCCCATAGACAGTCCTGTTTGCAGGAAATGGAGGAAACGACCCAGTTGAAATTCCTCTGTAGGGGCCTTCTTGGCCTCACACCATGCAACATATTTTCGCCAAATGTGGTGATAATGTTTTGCGGTTATATCCTTCCTGGCTTTGACCAGGGTAGGGATGACTTCATCTGGAATGCCTTTTTCCTTCAGGATCCGGCGTTCAACCGCCATGCCGTCAAACGCAGCCGCGGTAAGTCTTGGAACAGACAAGGCCCCTGCTGGAGCAGGTCCTTTCTTAGAGGTAGAGGCCACGGGTCTTCCGTGAGCATCTCTTGAAGTTCCGGGTACCAAGTCCTTCTTGGCCAATCCGGAACCACGAGTATCGTTCTTACTCCTCTCCTTCTTATGATTCTCAGTACTTTTGGTATGAGAGGCAGAGGAGGGAACACATACACTGACTGGTACACCCACGGTGTCACCAGAGCGTCCACCGCTATTGCCTGAGGGTCCCTTGACCTGGCGCAATATCTGTCTAGTTTTTTGTTTAGACGTGACGCCATCATGTCCACCTTTGGTTTTTCCCAACGGTTTACAATCAGGTGGAAGACTTCTGGGTGAAGTCCCCACTCTCCCGGGTGAAGGTCGTGTCTGCTGAGGAAGTCTGCTTCCCAGTTGTCCACTCCCGGAATGAACACTGCTGACAGAGCTATCACACGATTTTCCGCCCAGCGAAGAATCCTTGCAGCTTCTGCCATTGCCCTCCTGCTTCTCGTGCCGCCCTGTCTGTTTACGTGGGCGACTGACGTGATGTTGTCCGATTGGATCAATACCGCCTGACCCTGAAGCAGGGGTTTCGCTTGACTTAGGGCATTGTAAATGGCCCTTAGTTCCAGAATGTTTATATGAAGAGATGTTTCCATGCTTGACCACAAGCCCTGGAAATTTTTTCCCTGTGTGACTGCCCCCCAGCCTCTCAGGCTGGCGTCCGTGGTCACCAGGACCCAATCCTGAATGCCAAATCTGCGGCCCTCTAGTAGATGAGCACTCTGCAGCCACCACAGAAGAGACACCCTTGTCCTTGTCGACAGGGTTATCCGCTGATGCATCTGAAGATGCGATCCGGACCATTTTTCCAGTAGATCCCACTGAAACGTTCTTGCATGGAATCTTCCGAATGGAATAGCTTCGTAAGAAGCCACCATTTTTCCCAGGACCCTCGTGCACTGATGCACTGACACCTGGCCTGGTTTTAGGAGGCTCCTGACTAGGTCGGATAACTCCCTGGCCTTCTCCTCCGGGAGAAACACCTTTTTCTGGACTGTGTCCCGAATCATTCCTAGGAACAGTAGACGTGTCGTTGGAATCAGCTGCGATTTTGGAATATTTAGGATCCACCCGTGCTGACGTAACACTACCTGAGATAGTGCTACTCCGACTTCTAACTGTTCCCTGGACCTTGCCCTTATCAGGAGATCGTCCAAGTAAGGGATAATTAAGATGCCTTTTCTTCGAAAAAGAATCATCATTTCGGCCATTACCTTGGTAAAGACCCGAGGTGCCGTGGACAACCCAAACGGCAGCGTCTGAAACTGATAATGACAGTTTTGTACTACAAACCTGAGGTACCCTTGGTGAGACGGGTAGATTGGGACGTGGAGATAAGCATCCTTGATGTCCAGAGACACCATATAGTCCCCTTCTTCCAGGTTTGCTATCACCGCTCTGAGTGATTCCATCTTGAATTTGAACCTCTTTATGTAAGTGTTCAGGGATTTCAGATTTAAAATTGGTCTCACCGAGCCGTCCGGCTTCGGTACCACAAACAGCGTGGAATAATACCCCTTTCCCTGTAGTAGGAGGGGTACCTTGATTATCACCTGCTGGGAATACAGCTTGTGAATGGCTTCCAAAACTGCCTCCCTGTCGGAGGGAGACTTTGGTAGAGCAGACTTCAGGAACCGGCGAGGGGGAAACGCCTCGAATTCCAGTTTGTACCCCTGCGATACCACCTGTAGAATCCAGGGGTCCACTTGCGAGTGAGCCCACTGCGCATTGAAATTCTTGAGACGGGCCCCCACCATGTCTGAGTCTGCTTGTAAAGCCCCAGCGTCATGCTGAAGACTTGGCAGAAGCAGGGGATGGCTTCTGCTCCTGGGAAGCGGCTGCATGGTGCAGTCTTTTTCCCCTTCCTCTGCCCCGGGGCAGGAAGGAATGGCCTTTAGCTCGCTTGTACTTATGGGAACGAAAGGACTGAGTTTGAAAAGACGGTGTCTTTTTCTGTTGATGTGAAGTGACCTGGGGTAAAAAGGTGGATTTTCCAGCCGTTGCCGTGGCCACCAGGTCCGATAGACCAGCCCCAAATAACTCCTCCCCTTTATACGGCAATACTTCCATATGTCGTTTGGAATCCGCATCGCCTGACCACTGTCGCGTCCATAACGCTCTTCTGGCAGAAATGGACATAGCACTTACTCTTGATGCCAGGGTGCAAATATCCCTCTGTGCATCACGCATATATAGTAATGCATCCTTCAAATGCTCTATAGTTAACAGTATATTGTCCCTATCCAGGGTATCAATATTTTCAGTCAGGGAATCCGACCACGCGACGCCAGCACTGCACATCCAGGCTGAAGCGATTGCTGGTCGCAGTATAACACCAGTATGTGTGTATATACTTTTAAGAATATTTTCCAGCCTTCTATCTGCTGGTTCTTTGAGGGTGGCCGTATCAGGAGACGGTAACGCTACTTGTTTAGATAAACGTGTGAGCGCCTTATCTACCCTAGGGGGTGTTTCCCAACGTGTCCTAACCTCTAACGGGAAAGGATATAGTGCCAATAATTTTTTAGAAATTAGCAGTTTTTTGTCGGGGGAAACCCACGCTTTATCACACACCTCATTTAACTCATCTGACTCAGGGAAAACTATTGGTAGTTTTTTCACACCCCACATAATACCCTTCTTTGTGGTACTTGTAGTGTCAGAAATGTTCAATGCTTCCTTCATTGCCGTGATCATGTAACGTGTGGCCCTACTGGACATTACGTTTGTCTCCTCACCGTCGACACTAGACTCAGTATCTGTGTCTGGGTCTGTGTCGACCCACTGAGGTAACGGGCGTTTTAGGGCCCCTGACGGTGTCTGAGACGCCTGGACAGGCACTAATTGATTTGCCGGCTGTCTCATGTCATCAACCGTTCTTTGCAAAGTGCTGACATTATCACTTAATTTTTTAAATACGATCATCCAGTCAGGTGTCGACTCCCTAGGAGGTGACATCACTAACCCAGGCAATTGCTCCGCCTCCACATCATTTTCCTCCTCATACATGTCGACACACACGTACCGACACACAGCACACACACCGGGAATGCTCTGATAGAGGACAGGACCCCACAAGCCCTTTGGAGAGACAGAGGGAGAGTCTGCCAGCACACACCAAGCGCTATATATATATACAGGGATAACCTTATATAAGTGTTATTCCCTTATAGCTGCTGTTTTTAGCTGCCAATAGTGCCCCCCCTTCTCTTTTTTACCCTGATTCAGTAGCAAGTCTGCAGGGGAGAGTCAGGGAGCCGTCCTTCCAGCGGAGCTGTGAGGGAAAATGGCGCTTGTGTGCTGAGGAGATAGGCTCCGCCCCTTCACGACGTCCTTATCTCCCGCTTTTTCTGTAAAAAATGGCAGGGGTTAAAATACATCCATATAGCCCAAGAGCTATATGTGATGTATTCTTTAGCCAACCTAAGGTATTATCTGTTATATTGCGTCTCAGGGCGCTCCCCCCCAGCGCCCTGCACCCTCAGTGACCGGAGTGTGAAGTGTGCTGAGAGCAATGGCGCACAGCTGCGGTGCTGTGCGCTACCTTAGTCTGAAGACAGGATCATCTTCTGCCGCCGATTTCACCGGACCTCTTCGCTCTTCTGGCTCTGTAAGGGGGCCGGCGGCGCGGCTCCGGGACCCATCCAGGCTGAACCTGTGATCGTCCCTCTGGAGCTAATGTCCAGTAGCCTAAGAAACTCGATCCACTCTGCACGCAGGTGAGTCCGTTTCTTCTCCCCTTAGTCCCACGATGCAGTGAGCCTGTTGCCAGCAGGACTCACTGAAAATAAAAAACCTAAAATATACTTTTATTCTAAGCAGCTCAGGAGAGCCACCTAGCCTGCACCCTTCTCGTTCGGGCACAAAAATCTAACTGGGGCTTGGAGGAGGGTCATGGGGGGAGGAGCCAGTGCACACCACCTGATCCTAAAGCTTTTATTCTTGTGCCCTGTCTCCTGCGGAGCCGCTGTTCCCCATGGTCCTTACGGAGTCCCAGCATCCACTAGGACGTCAGAGAAATAATGATTGCTAGATATGTAATGTAACTGCACCTGGGATACTGGCCCTTCAATAACTAACAACTGAATAATAAGCACTGAAAAGTGGAGAGAGGCTTCCTGGCAGTATAAGGTAGATGAAGGCCAAGGTTGTACTCAAGCAGTATAGGCATTAGTCCAGTGTTTCTCAACCACTGTGCCGTGGAGCAGTCTCCAGGTGTGCCGTCATAGAAGCAGAGCCAGGCCCTTCAGTGTTTTGCCGTTACTGAGGCCCTGGAACGATATATACTGGTGGGTTTAGTGGTTGCAGAGCCAGTTCTAATTTTGGGCCCGGGCAGTGTTGGACTCTTCTGGCTTTCTCAGATGTGGCTCAGGCGTTACCTATGGAGAAGCTGTGACATGACATCCTAAGAAACGCAACTGCACCATGCATCGCCATTATATTTGAGTGTGCCTTGGTAATATATAAATCTTGTTCAGTGTGCTGCGACTTGTAAAAGGTTGAAAATCTGTGCATTAGTCCCTTCTGTGGTGCTATGAAGTATATAGTAAGTTTCTCATGCTTTCAGTGGTCATTGCCAAATTCTGCAAACAAAGAGAGTCCTTTAAACATGGTATAAAGATCTGGGATGTGATAGGGCCATCTTAACGTATATGCACAATGGGCAGCTGCCCAAGACCCCACAATTCTAGTGGGCCTTTGAACAGGGATAGACTTGGCCCCCTGGCTGGTACACCTGAAGCGTCTTGGAATTACATCCAATCAGAGCAGCCAGGCAGCATTCTCTACATGCCTCTCAGTCTACAGCCAGACAGTGAATGGCTGTCAGTATGCTGATTTGTGGATGACTGGCGCTATCCACCATTCACTGTATGGATACAAGTGGAGAGATAGTGTGGCACCGCAGGATGGGTGGTCTTCAGTATGCCGAATGTCGGGATCCCGGCGCACAGTATACCGGCGCCGGAATCCCGACACCCGGCATACCGACAGCTATTCTCCCTCGTGGGGGTCCACGACCCCCCTGGAGGGAGAATAAAATAGTGTGGCGCGCTACGCGCGCCACCGTGCCCGCAGCGTGGCGAGCGCAGCGTGGTGAGCGCAGCGTGGTGAGCGCAGCGTGGCAAGCGCAGCGTGGCGAGCGCAGAGAGCCCGCAAGGGGCTCCTTTGCACTCGCCACACTGTTGGTATGCCGGCGGTCGGGCTCCCGGCGCCGGTATGCTGGTCGCCGGGAGCTTGAGCGCCGGCATACCGTACTACACCCCGCGGGATGGGTAGATTATAACTTTTTTTTCATTTATTTTTGTGAATGGTTGGATATGGGCCCCAGCAGGGGTATAAGTTTCTACTAGACGTCCGGAGGCTAAATAGACAGTGATGCAACCCCCTCCTCCGTCAGCGCAGCTGGGAGGACAAAAATGGAAGTAATGTGCCAGTAATCCTGCCAATTCCTGCTTAGTTCTCCCCGTACTATTGTCTTGGATCGCTGGTTTGAAAACTTTTTTGTATTTCATTAGTTCTTCCCGTGTTTCTGTGGCTCCTTCTGTGTCTCATCAGCTAGCCCCCGTTCTGTGTCTCATCAGCTAGCCCTTATTTTGTGTCTCATCAGCTAGCCTCCGTTCTGTGTCTCATCAGCCATCCCCCGTTCTGTGTCTCATCAGCCAGCCCCCCTTCTGTGTCTTATCAGCCAGCCCCCCTCCTGTGCCTAATCAGGCCTACCACCTTCTGTTTCTCCAGCCCCTGCATCCAGCCCACAGACACTTACCTTATCCTTTAGCTGCTCCTCTTTGCAATGCAGCCAGCTCCTCTCTGTCAACGGTCATGCGCGCCTGTCTCAAAATAAAAATAAACTTTCTTGTGCAAGTGACAGCAGCTACCCAAAAACAACACAGATAGCTCTATCTGTAACCACTGCCTGCGCTGCTGCAGTGACCAGCAGGCCACAGACAGCAGTAAAAAAAGACTTACAGTATGCGCCCTTGTTTCCACCCCAACAGTGGCATTCGGAGCCAAGGCTACCATGGTCTCTGGGAGATCTGTTGCTGGGCCTCAGTACATTGCTTTGCCCAGGTCCCTAAGTGCTCTTAAGACGGTCCTGGGTAGTGTCAAGCAAATAGTAGTAAAGTAGTGTTATCAACACAGGCAGTAGGGGGAACCTGGACAATGAAAAAATAAGAATTTACTCACCGGTAATTCTATTTCTCGTAGTCCGTAGTGGATGCTGGGACTCCGTAAGGACCATGGGGAATAGCGGCTCCGCAGGAGACTGGGCACAACTAAAAGAAAGCTTTAGACTAACTGGTGTGCACTGGCTCCTCCCACTATGACCCTCCTCCAGACTTCAGTTAGGATACTGTGCCCGGAAGAGCTGACACAATAAGGAAGGATTTTGAATCCCGGGTAAGACTCATACCAGCCACACCAATCACACCGTATAACTCGTGATACAATACCCAGTTAACAGTATGATAACAACTGAGCCTCTCAACAGATGGCTCAACAATAACCCTTTAGTTAAACAATAACTATATACAAGTATTGCAGACAATCCGCACTTGGGATGGGCGCCCAGCATCCACTACGGACTACGAGAAATAGAATTACCGGTGAGTAAATTCTTATTTTCTCTGACGTCCTAAATGGATGCTGGGACTCCGTAAGGACCATGGGGATTATACCAAAGCTCCCAAACGGGCGGGAGAGTGCGGATAACTCTGCAGCACCGAATGGGCAAACTCTAGGTCCTCCTCAGCCAGGGTGTCAAACTTGTAGAATTTAGCAAATGTGTTTGACCCCGACCAAGTAGCTGCTCGGCAAAGTTGTAGAGCCGAGACCCCTCGGGCAGCCGCCCAAGAAGAGCCCACCTTCCTCGTGGAATGGGCTTTCACTGATTTAGGATGCGGCAGTCCAGCCGCAGAATGTGCAAGCTGAATCGTACTACAGATCCAGCGAGCAATAGTCTGCTTTGAAGCAGGTGCACCCAACTTGTTGGGCGCATACAGGATAAATAGCGAGTCAGTCTTTCTGACTCCAGCTGTCAAGCAAACATAAATTTTCAGGGCCCTGACTATGTCCAACAACTTGGAAGCCTCCAAGTCTTTAGTAGCCGCAGGCACCACGATAGGTTGGTTCAGATGAAAGGCTGATACCACCTTAGGGAGAAATTGGGGACGAGTCCTCAATTCTGCCCTATCCATATGGAAAATCAGATAAGGGCTTTTACATGACAAAGCCGCCAATTCTGATACACGCCTGGCCGAAGCCAAGGCCAACAACATGACCACTTTCCATGTGAGATACTTCAATTCCACGGTTTTAAGTGGCTCAAACCAATGTGACTTTAGGAAATCCAACACCACGTTGAGATCCCAAGGTGCCACTGGAGGCACAAAAGGGGGCTGAATATGCAGCACTCCCTTAACAAAAGTTTGAACTTCAGGTAGTGAAGCCAGTTCTCTCTGGAAGAAAATCGATAGAGCCGAAATCTGGACCTTAATGGAACCCAATTTTAGGCCCATAGTCACCCCTGACTGTAGGAAGTGCAGGAAACGGCCCAGCTGAAATTCCTCCGTTGGGGCCTTCCTGGCCTCACACCACGCAACATATTTTCGCCATATGCGGTGATAATGGTTTGCGGTTACTTCTTTCCTAGCTTTAATCAGCGTAGGAATGACTTCCTCCGGAATGCCCTTTTCCTTCAGGATCCGGTGTTCAACCGCAATGCCGTCAAACGCAGCCGCGGTAAGTCTTGGAACAGACAGGGCCCCTGCTGCAGCAGGTCCTGTCTGAGCGGCAGAGGCCATGGGTCCTCTGAGATCATTTCTTGAAGTTCCGGGTACCAAGCTCTTCTTGGCCAATCCGGAACAATGAGTATAGTTCTTACTCCTCTTCTCCTTATTATCCTCAGTACCTTTGGTATGAGAGGAAGAGGAGGGAACACATAAACCGACCGGTACACCCACGGTGTCACTAGAGCGTCCACAGCTATCGCCTGCGGGTCTCTTGACCTGGCGCAATATCTTTCTAGCTTTTTGTTTAGGCGGGACGCCATCATGTCCACCTGTGGCCTTTCCCAACGGTTTACAATCAGTTGGAAGACTTCTGGATGAAGTCCCCACTCTCCCGGGTGGAGGTCGTGCCTGCTGAGGAAGTCTGCTTCCCAGTTGTCCACTCCCGGAATGAACACTGCTGATAGTGCTAACACGTGATTTTCCGCCCATCGGAGAATCCTTGTGGCTTCTGCCATCACCGTCCTGCTTCTCATGCCGCCCTGTCGGTTTACATGGGCGACCGCCGTGATGTTGTCTGACTGGATCAGCACCGGCTGGTTTTGAAGCAGGGGTTTTGCTTGACTTAGGGCATTGTAAATGGCCCTCAGTTCCAGAATATTTATGTGTAGGGAAGTCTCCTGACTTGACCATAGTCCTTGGAAGTTTCTTCCCTGTGTGACTGCCCCCCAGCCTCGAAGGCTGGCATCTGTGGTCACCAGGACCCAGTCCTGTATGCCGAATCTGCGGCCCTCTTGAAGATGAGCACTCTGCAGCCACCACAGCAGAGACACCCTGGTCCTTGGAGACAGGGTTATCAGCCGATGCATCTGAAGATGCGATCCGGACCACTTGTCCAACCGGTCCCACTGAAAGGTTCTTGCATGGAACCTGCCGAATGGAATTGCTTCGTAGGAAGCTACCATCTTTCCCAGGATCCGCGTGCAGTGATGCACCGATACCTGTTTTGGTTTTAGGAGACCTCTGACTAGAGATGACAGCTCCTTGGCCTTCTCCTCCGGGAGAAACACTTTTTTCTGTTCTGTGTCCAGAACCATCGCCAGGAACAGTAGACGTGTCGTAGGGACCAGCTGTGACTTTGGAATATTTAGAATCCAGCCATGCTGTTGTAGCACCTCCCGAGATAGTGCTACCCTGACCAACAACTGCTCCCTGGACCTCGCCTTTATCAGGAGATCGTCCAAGTACGGGATAATTAAAACTCCCTTCTTTCGAAGGAGTATCATCATTTCGGCCATTACCTTGGTAAAGACCCTTGGAGCCGTGGATAGACCGAACGGCAACGTCTGGAATTGGTAATGACAATCCTGTACCACAAATCTGAGGTACTCCTGGTGAGGATGGTAAATGGGGACATGCAGGTAAGCATCCTTGATGTCCAGTGATACCATGTAATCCCCCTCGTCCAGGCTTGCAATAACCGCCCTGAGCGATTCCATCTTGAACTAGAATTTTTTTATATATGTGTTCAAGGATTTCAAATTTAAAATGGGTCTCACCGAACCGTCCGGTTTCGGTACCACAAACATTGTGGAATAGTAACCCCGTCCTTGTTGAAGTAGGGGCACCTTTACTATCACCTGCTGGGAATACAGCTTGTGAATTGCCTCTATCACTGCCTTCCTGCCTGAGGGAGTTGTTGGCAAGGCAGATTTGAGGAAACGGCGGGGGGGGAGACGTCTATAATTCCAGTTTGTACCCCTGAGATACTACTTGAAAGATCCAGGGATCCACCCGTGAGCGAGCCCACTGATCGCTGAAATTTTTGAGACGGGCCCCCACCGTACCTGGCTCCGCCTGTGGAGCCCCAGCGTCATGCGGTGGACTTAGAGGAAGCGGGGGAGGACTTTTGCTCCTGGGAACTGGCTGTATGCTGCAGCTTTTTCCCTCTACCTCTGCCTCTGGGCAGAAAGGACGCGCCTTTAACCCGCTTGCCCTTATGGGGCCGAAAGGACTGTACTTGATAATACGGTGCTTTCTTTGGCTGTGAGGGAACATGGGGTAAAAATGCAGACTTCCCAGCAGTTGCTGTGGAAACTAGGTCCGAGAGACCATCCCCGAACAACTCCTCACCTTTATAAGGCAAAACTTCCATGTGCCTTTTTGAGTCTGCATCACCTGTCCACTGCCGAGTCCATAACCCTCTCCTGGCAGAAATGGTCATTGCACTTATTTTAGATGCCAGCCGGCAAATATCCCTCTGTGCATCTCTCATGTATAAGACTGCGTCTTTAATATGCTCTACGGTTCGCAATATAGTGTCCCTGTCTAGGGTATCAATATATTCCGACAGGGAATCTGACCACGCAGCTGCAGCACTGCACATCCATGCTGAAGCAATAGCTGGTCTCAGTATAATACCTGTGTGTGTATATACAGACTTCAGGATAGCCTCCTGCTTTCTATCAGCAGGTTCCTTTAGGGCGGCCGTATCCGGAGACGGTAGTGCCACCTTCTTTGACAAGCGTGTAAGCGCTTTATCCACCCTAGGGGATGTTTCCCAACGTGACCTATCCTCTGGCGGGAAAGGGTACGTCATTAGTAACCTTTTAGAAATTACTAGTTTCTTATCGGGGGAAGCCCACGCTTCTTCACACACTTCATTTAACTCCTCAGATGGAGGAAAAACTACTGGTAGTTTTTTGTCTCCAAACATAATACCCTTTTTTGTGGTACCGGGGGTAACATCAGAGATGTGCAACACATTTTTCATTGCCTCAATCATGTAACGTGTGGCCCTATTGGAAGTTACATTAGTCTCATCGTCGTCGACACTGGAGTCAGTATCCGTGTCGACATCTGTGTCTGCCATCTGAGGTAGCGGGCGTTTTAGAGCCCCTGATGGCTTTTGAGACGCCTGGGCAGGCACAGGCTGAGAAGCCGGCTGTCCCATATTTGGTATGTCGTCAAACCTTTTATGTAAGGAGTCGACACTGTCACGTAGTTCCTTCCACATAACCATCCACTCAGGTGTCGGCCCCGCAGGGGGTGACATCACATTTATAGGCATCTGCTCCGCCTCCACATAAGCCTCCTCATCAAACATGTCGACACAGCCGTACCGACACCCCGCATACACACAGGGAATGCTCTGACAGAGGACAGGACCCCACAAAGCCCTTTGGGGAGACAGAGAGAGAGTATGCCAGCACACACCAGAGTGCTATATAACACAGGGATCCCACTATAAATTAGAGATGAGCGCCAGAAATTTTTCGGGTTTTGTGTTTTGGTTTTGGGTTCGGTTCCGCGGCCGTGTTTTGGGTTCGACCGCGTTTTGGCAAAACCTCACCGAATTTTTTTTGTCGGATTCGGGTGTGTTTTGGATTCGGGTGTTTTTTTCAAAAAACCCTAAAAAACAGCTTAAATCATAGAATTTGGGGGTCATTTTGATCCCATATTATTATTAACCTCAAAAACCATAATTTCCACTCATTTTCAGTCTATTCTGAATACCTCACACCTCACAATATTATTTTTAGTCCTAAAATTTGCACCGAGGTCGCTGGATGACTAAGCTAAGCGACCCTAGTGGCCGACACAAACACCTGGCCCATCTAGGAGTGGCACTGCAGTGTCACGCAGGATGTCCCTTCCAAAAAACCCTCCCCAAACAGCACATGACGCAAAGAAAAAAAGAGGCGCAATGAGGTAGCTGTGTGAGTAAGATTAGCGACCCTAGTGGCCGACACAAACACCGGGCCCATTTAGGAGTGGCACTGCAGTGTCACGCAGGATGTCCCTTCCAAAAAACCCTCCCCAAACAGCACATGACGCAAAGAAAAAAAGAGGCGCAATGAGGTAGCTGTGTGAGTAAGATTAGCGACCCTAGTGGCCGACACAAACACCGGGCCCATCTAGGAGTGGCACTGCAGTGTCACGCAGGATGGCCCTTCCAAAAAACACTCCCCAAACAGCACATGACGCAAAGAAAAAAAGAGGCGCAATGAGGTAGCTGACTGTGCGAGTAAGATAAGCGACCCTAGTGGCCGACACAAACACCGGGCCCATTTAGGAGTGGCACTGCAGTGTCACGCAGGATGTCCCTTCCAAAAAACCCTCCCCAAACAGCACATGACGCAAAGAAAAAAAGAGGCGCAATGAGGTAGCTGTGTGAGTAAGATTAGCGACCCTAGTGGCCGACACAAACACCGGGCCCATCTAGGAGTGGCACTGCAGTGTCACGCAGGATGGCCCTTCCAAAAAACACTCCCCAAACAGCACATGACGCAAAGAAAAAAAGAGGCGCAATGAGGTAGCTGACTGTGTGAGTAAGATAAGCAACCCTAGTGGCCGACACAAACACCGGGCCCATTTAGGAGTGGCACTGCAGTGTCACGCAGGATGTCCCTTCCAAAAAACCCTCCCCAAACAGCACATGACGCAAAGAAAAAAAGAGGCGCAATGAGGTAGCTGACTGTGTGAGTAAGATAAGCGACCCTAGTGGCCGACACAAACACCGGGCCCATTTAGGAGTGGCACTGCAGTGTCACGCAGGATGTCCCTTCCAAAAAACCCTCCCCAAACAGCACATGACGCAAAGAAAAAGAAAAGAAAAAAGAGGTGCAAGATGGAATTGTCCTTGGGCCCTCCCACCCACCCTTATGTTGTATAAACAAAACAGGACATGCACACTTTAACCAACCCATCATTTCAGTGACAGGGTCTGCCACACGACTGTGACTGATATGACGGGTTGGTTTGGACCCCCCCCAAAAAAGAAGCAATTAATCTCTCCTTGCACAAACTGGCTCTACAGAGGCAAGATGTCCACCTCATCATCATCCTCCGATATATCACCGTGTACATCCCCCTCCTCACAGATTATCAATTCGTCCCCACTGGAATCCACCATCTCAGCTCCCTGTGTACTTTGTGGAGGCAATTGCTGCTGGTCAATGTCTCCGCGGAGGAATTGATTATAATTCATTTTAATGAACATCATCTTCTCCACATTTTCTGGATGTAACCTCGTACGCCGATTGCTGACAAGGTGAGCGGCGGCACTAAACACTCTTTCGGAGTACACACTTGTGGGAGGGCAACTTAGGTAGAATAAAGCCAGTTTGTGCAAGGGCCTCCAAATTGCCTCTTTTTCCTGCCAGTATAAGTACGGACTGTGTGACGTGCCTACTTGGATGCGGTCACTCATATAATCCTCCACCATTCTTTCAATGTTGAGAGAATCATATGCAGTGACAGTAGACGACATGTCCGTAATCGTTGTCAGGTCCTTCAGTCCGGACCAGATGTCAGCATCAGCAGTCGCTCCAGACTGCCCTGCATCACCGCCAGCGGGTGGGCTCGGAATTCTGAGCCTTTTCCTCGCACCCCCAGTTGCGGGAGAATGTGAAGGGGGAGATGTTGACAGGTCGCGTTCCGCTTGACTTGACAATTTTCTCACCAGCAGGTCTTTCAACCCCAGCAGACTTGTGTCTGCCGGAAAGAGAGATCCAAGGTAGGTTTTAAATCTAGGATCGAGCACGGTGGCCAAAATGTAGTGCTCTGATTTCAACAGATTGACCACCCGTGAATCCTTGTTAAGCGAATTAAGGGCTCCATCCACAAGTCCCACATGCCTAGCGGAATCGCTCCGTGTTAGCTCCTCCTTCAATGTCTCCAGCTTCTTCTGCAAAAGCCTGATGAGGGGAATGACCTGACTCAGGCTGGCAGTGTCTGAACTGACTTCACGTGTGTCAAGTTCAAAGGGCATCAGAACCTTGCACAACGTTGAAATCATTCTCCACTGCACTTGAGACAGGTGCATTCCACCTCCTATATCGTGCTCAATTGTATAGGCTTGAATGGCCTTTTGCTGCTCCTCCAACCTCTGAAGCATATAGAGGGTTGAATTCCACCTCGTTACCACTTCTTGCTTCAGATGATGGCAGGGCAGGTTCAGTAGTTTTTGGTGGTGCTCCAGTCTTCTGTACGTGGTGCCTGTACGCCGAAAGTGTCCCGCAATTCTTCTGGCCACCGACAGCATCTCTTGCACGCCCCTGTCGTTTTTTAAAAAATTCTGCACCACCAAATTCAAGGTATGTGCAAAACATGGGACGTGCTGGAATTTGCCCATATTTAATGCACACACAATATTGCTGGCGTTGTCCGATGCCACAAATCCACAGGAGAGTCCAATTGGGGTAAGCCATTCTGCGATGATCTTCCTCAGTTGCCGTAAGAGGTTTTCAGCTGTGTGCGTATTCTGGAAAGCAGTGATACAAAGCGTAGCCTGCCTAGGAAAGAGTTGGCGTTTGCGAGATGCTGCTACTGGTGCCGCCGCTGCTGTTCTTGCGGCGGGAGTCCATACATCTACCCAGTGGGCTGTCACAGTCATATAGTCCTGACCCTGCCCTGCTCCACTTGTCCACATGTCCGTGGTTAAGTGGACATTGGGTACAACTGCATTTTTTAGGACACTGGTGAGTCTTTTTCTGACGTCCGTGTACATTCTCGGTATCGCCTGCCTACAGAAGTGGAACCTAGATGGTATTTGGTAACGGGGGCACACTGCCTCAATAAATTGTCTAGTTCCCTGTGAACTAACGGCGGATACCGGACGCACGTCTAACACCAACATAGTTGTCAAGGACTCAGTTATCCGCTTTGCAACAGGATGACTGCTGTGATATTTCATCTTCCTCGCAAAGGACTGTTGGACAGTCAATTGCTTACTGGAAGTAGTACAAGTGGGCTTACGACTTCCCCTCTGGGATGACCATCGACTCCCAGCAGCAACAACAGCAGCGCCAGCAGCAGTAGGCGTTACACGCAAGGATGCATCGGAGGAATCCCAGGCAGGAGAGGACTCGTCAGAATTGCCAGTGACATGGCCTGCAGGACTATTGGCATTCCTGGGGAAGGAGGAAATTGACACTGAGGGAGTTGGTGGGGTGGTTTGCGTGAGCTTGGTTACAAGAGGAAGGGATTTACTGGTCAGTGGACTGCTTCCGCTGTCGGCCCAAGTTTTTGAACTTGTCACTGACTTATTATGAATGCGCTGCAGGTGACGTATAAGGGAGGATGTTCCGAGGTGGTTAACGTCCTTACCCCTACTTATTACAGCTTGACAAAGGGAACACACGGCTTGACACCTGTTGTCCGCATTTCTGGTGAAATACTTCCACACCGAAGAGCTGATTTTTTTGGTATTTTCACCTGGCATGTCAACGGCCCTATTCCTCCCACGGACAACAGGTGTCTCCCCGGGTGCCTGACTTAAACAAACCACCTCACCATCAGAATCCTCCTGGTCAATTTCCTCCCCAGCGCCAGCAACACCCATATCCTCCTCATCCTGGTGTACTTCAACACTGACATCTTCAATCTGACTATCAGGAACTGGACTGCGGGTGCTCCTTCCAGCACTTGCAGGGGGCGTGCAAATGGTGGAAGGCGCATGCTCTTCACGTCCAGTGTTGGGAAGGTCAGGCATCGCAACCGACACAATTGGACTCTCCTTGTGGATTTGGGATTTCGAAGAACGCACAGTTCTTTGCGGTGCTACTGCTTTTGCCAGCTTGAGTCTTTTCATTTTTCTAGCGAGAGGCTGAGTGCCTCCATCCTCATGTGAAGCTGAACCACTAGCCATGAACATAGGCCAGGGCCTCAGCCGTTCCTTGCCACTCCGTGTGGTAAATGGCATATTGGCAAGTTTACGCTTCTCCTCCGACAATTTTATTTTAGGTTTAGGAGTCCTTTTTTTACTGATATTTGGTGTTTTGGATTTGACATGCTCTGTACTATGACATTGGGCATCGGCCTTGGCAGACGACGTTGCTGGCATTTCATCGTCTCGGCCATGACTAGTGGCAGCAGCTTCAGCACGAGGTGGAAGTGGATCTTGATCTTTCCCTAATTTTGGAACCTCAACATTTTTGTTCTCCATATTTTAATAGGCACAACTAAAAGGCACCTCAGGTAAACAATGGAGATGGATGGATACTAGTATACAATTATGGATGGACTGCTGAGTGCCGACACAGAGGTAGCTACAGCCGTGGACTACCATACTGTACTGTGTCTGCTGCTAATATAGACTGGTTGATAAAGAGATGTAGTAGTAGTATGTATGTATAAAGAAGAAAGAAAAAAAAACCACGGGTAGGTGGTATACAATTATGGACGGACTGCCCAGTGCCGACACAGAGGTAGCTACAGCCGTGGACTACCGTACTGTACTGTGTCTGCTGCTAATATAGACTGGTTGATAAAGAGATGTAGTAGTAGTAGTATGTATGTATAAAGAAGAAAGAAAAAAAAACCACGGGTAGGTGGTATACAATTATGGACGGACTGCCCAGTGCCGACACAGAGGTAGCTACAGCCGTGGACTACCGTACTGTACTGTGTCTGCTGCTAATATAGACTGGTTGATAAAGAGATGTAGTAGTAGTAGTATGTATGTATAAAGAAGAAAGAAAAAAAAACCACGGGTAGGTGGTATACAATTATGGACGGACTGCCCAGTGCCGACACAGAGGTAGCTACATCCGTGGACTACCGTACTGTACTGTGTCTGCTGCTAATATAGACTGGTTGATAAAGAGATGTAGTAGTAGTATGTATGTATAAAGAAGAAAGAAAAAAAAACCACGGGTAGGTGGTATACAATTATGGACGGACTGCCCAGTGCCGACACAGAGGTAGCTACAGCCGTGGACTACCGTACTGTACTGTGTCTGCTGCTAATATAGACTGGTTGATAAAGAGATGTAGTAGTAGTAGTATGTATGTATAAAGAAGAAAGAAAAAAAAACCACGGGTAGGTGGTATACAATTATGGACGGACTGCCGAGTGCCGACACAGAGGTAGCTACAGCCGTGGACTACCGTACTGTACTGTGTCTGCTGCTAATATAGACTGGTTGATAAAGAGATGTAGTAGTAGTATGTATGTATAAAGAAGAAAGAAAAAAAAACCACGGGTAGGTGGTATACAATTATGGACGGACTGCCCAGTGCCGACACAGAGGTAGCTACAGCCGTGGACTACCGTACTGTACTGTGTCTGCTGCTAATATAGACTGGTTGATAAAGAGATGTAGTAGTAGTAGTATGTATGTATAAAGAAGAAAGAAAAAAAAACCACGGGTAGGTGGTATACAATTATGGACGGACTGCCCAGTGCCGACACAGAGGTAGCTACAGCCGTGGACTACCGTACTGTACTGTGTCTGCTGCTAATATAGACTGGTTGATAAAGAGATGTAGTAGTAGTAGTATGTATGTATAAAGAAGAAAGAAAAAAAAACCACGGGTAGGTGGTATACAATTATGGACGGACTGCCCAGTGCCGACACAGAGGTAGCTACATCCGTGGACTACCGTACTGTACTGTGTCTGCTGCTAATATAGACTGGTTGATAAAGAGATGTAGTAGTAGTATGTATGTATAAAGAAGAAAGAAAAAAAAACCACGGGTAGGTGGTATACAATTATGGACGGACTGCCCAGTGCCGACACAGAGGTAGCTACAGCCGTGGACTACCGTACTGTACTGTGTCTGCTGCTAATATAGACTGGTTGATAAAGAGATGTAGTAGTAGTAGTATGTATGTATAAAGAAGAAAGAAAAAAAAACCACGGGTAGGTGGTATACAATTATGGACGGACTGCCGAGTGCCGACACAGAGGTAGCTACAGCCGTGGACTACCGTACTGTACTGTGTCTGCTGCTAATATAGACTGGTTGATAAAGAGATGTAGTAGTAGTATGTATGTATAAAGAAGAAAGAAAAAAAAACCACGGGTAGGTGGTATACAATTATGGACGGACTGCCGAGTGCCGACACAGAGGTAGCTACAGCCGTGAACTACCGTACTGTGTCTGCTGCGACTGGATGATAAATAATGATATAAAAAATATATATATATCACTACTGCAGCCGGACAGGTATATATTATATAATGACGGACCTGCTGGACACTGTCTGTCAGCAGAATGAGTTTTTTATAGAATAAAAAAAAAAACACCACACAAGTGAAGTCACACGACGAGTGTTTAACTTTTTCAGGCAATCACAATATAGTATACTATACTACTAACTATACTGGTGGTCAGTGTGGTCAGGTCACTGGTCAGTCACACTGGCAGTGGCACTCCTGCAGCAAAAGTGTGCACTGTTTAATTTTAATAATAATATGTACTCCTGGCTCCTGCTATAACCTATAACTGGCACTGCAGTGCTCCCCAGTCTCCCCCACAATTATAAGATGTGTGAGCTGAGCACAGTCAGATACGAGTGTTTAACTTTTTCAGGCAATCACAATATAGTATACTATACTACTAACTATACTGGTGGTCAGTGTGGTCAGGTCACTGGTCAGTCACACTGGCAGTGGCACTCCTGCAGCAAAAGTGTGCACTGTTTAATTTTAATAATAATATGTACTCCTGGCTCCTGCTATAACCTATAACTGGCACTGCAGTGCTCCCCAGTCTCCCCCACAATTATAAGATGTGTGAGCTGAGCACAGTCAGATATATACATAGATGATGCAGCACACTGGGCTGAGCAGTGCACACAGATATGGTATGTGACTGAGTCACTGTGTATCGTTTTTTTCAGGCAGAGAACGGATATATTAAATAAAACTGCACTGTCTGGTGGTCACTGTGGTCAGTCACTAGTAAACTCTGCACTCTCTAAAGTTCTACAGTACTCCTAATCTCCAGTAAATCAGGTCAATCTCTCTCTCTCTCTCTTCTAATCTAAATGGAGAGGACGCCAGCCACGTCCTCTCCCTATCAATCTCAATGCACGTGTGAAAATGGCGGCGACGCGCGGCTCCTTATATAGAATCCGAGTCTCGCGAGAATCCGACAGCGTCATGATGACGTTCGGGCGCGCTCGGGTTAACCGAGCAAGGCGGGAAGATCCGAGTCGCTCGGACCCGTGAAAAAAAACATGAAGTTCGTGCGGGTTCGGATTCAGAGAAACCGAACCCGCTCATCTCTACTATAAATGAGTGTTTTTTCCCTTATAGCTGCTTATATTATATATACTGCGCCTAAATTTAGTGCCCCCCTCTCTTTTTTACCCTTATGTAGCTTGACACTGCAGGGGAGAGCCAGGGAGCGTCCTTCCAGCGGAGCTGTGAGGGAAAAATGGCGCCAGTGTGCTGAGGGAGATAGCCCCGCCCCTTTTCCGGCGGACTTCTCCCGCTTTTTCTGGAATTCTGGCAGGGGTATTTTTACACCTATATAGCCTTCCTGACTATATATGGTGTAGATTTGCCAGCCAAGGTGTATTATAATGCCCTCAGGGCGCCCCCCCCCCCCCCAGCGCCCTGCACCCATCAGTGACCGGAGTGTGAGGTGTGCATGAGGAGCAATGGCGCACAGCTGCAGTGCTGTGCGCTACCTTGTTGAAGACAGAAGTCTTCTGCCGCCGATTTTCCGGAACACTTCTTGCTTCTGGCTCTCTAAGGGGGCCGGCGGCGCGGCTCCGGGACCGAACGATCGAGGTCGGGTCCTGTGTTCGATCCCTCTGGAGCTAATGGTGTCCAGTAGCCTAAGAAGCCCAAGCTATCTCCAGTCAGGTAGGTTCGCTTCTTCTCCCCTTAGTCCCTCGCTGCAGTGAGTCTGTTGCCAGCAGATCTCACTGTAAAATAAAAAACCTAAAATATACTTTCTTTCTAGGAGCTCAGGAGAGCCCCTAGTGTGCATCCAGCTCAGCCGGGCACAAGATTCTAACTGAAGTCTGGAGGAGGGTCATAGTGGGAGGAAAAAGTGAGAGGCTACCTTGATGCGGTGGGTAAGCTCATAGCCCTGGCCAGGAATATGCTAAATGCCTCTGGTTACTACAGGTTGAGCTAGTGTGAGATTGTGCACCTGCTACTTTTCCTCTTTGTACATCATAGTGGGAGGAGCCAGTGCACACCAGTTAGTCTAAAGCTTTCTTTTAGTTGTTCCCAGTCTCCTGCGGAGCCGCTATTCCCCATGGTCCTTACGGAGTACCAGCATACACTTAGGACGTCAGAGAAATGAATAGGATGCTTTGCAAAGGACTAGAACAATTCCTGAATCTGCTGTATATGTTCCCCTGGGCTAGACCTGGACTTTTAATATTTTCAATTTAATTACGCTCCCACCCTGCTATTAAACATTTCTTATGAACATACTGTACATTTGCATCTTTTCTGACTTCCCCCACTCTAAACCTATTTTTAAGTGCTAATACTTTTTTTTTCTAATAAAACCAATTTAGAAACACGTATCTCTAGGAATATCACATGTCGACATGACAATTTGTTACTTAGATGTAGTGATGAGCGGGTTCGGATCCTCGGGATCCGAACCCGCCCGAACTTCACCTTTTTTTGCACGGGTCCGAGCAACTCGGATCCTCCCGCCTTGCTCGGTTAACCCGAGCGCTCCCGAACGTCATCATCCTGCGGTCGGATTCTCGCGAGATTCGTATTCTATATAAGGAGCCGCGCGTCACCGCCATTTTTGACTCGTGCATTGGAGATGATCGTGAGAGGACGTGGCTGGCGTCCACTCAGTTTCTATGTTCAGTGGGCTGCAAATATCTGTGCTCAGTGTGCTGCAAATATCTGTGCTCAGTGTGCTGCAAATATCTGTGCTCAGTGTGCTGCAAGTGCAAATATCTACGTTCTCTGCCTGAAAAATGCTCCATATCTGTGCTCAGTGTGCTGCAAATATCTGTGCTCAGTGTGCTAATTGCTTTATTGTGGGGACTGGGGACCAGCAGTATTATATAGTAGGAGGACAGTGCAGAGTTTTGCTGACCAGGCACCACCAGTATTATACGTTCTCTGCCTGAAACGCTCCATATCTGTGCTGCATTGTAGTATATAGTAGGAGGACAGTGCAGAATTTTGCTGACCACCAGTATAACTATATATATAGCAGTACGGTAGAGTAGTCCACTGCTCTACCTCTGTGTTGTCAAGTATACTATCCATCCATACCTGTGGTGCATTTCAGTTTTGCACAGTTTGCTGACCACCAGTATATAATATATAGCAGTACGGTACAGTAGGCCACTGCTCTACCTACCTCTGTGTCGTCAAGTATACTATCCATCCATACCTGTGGTGCATTTCAGTTTTGCACAGTTTGCTGACCACCAGTATATAATATATAGCAGTACGGTACAGAAGTCCACTGCTCTGCCTACCTCTGTGTCGTCAAGTATACTATCCATCCATACCTGTGGTGCAGTTCAGTTTTGCACAGTTTGCTGACCACCAGTATATAATATATAGCAGTACGGTACAGTAGGCCACTGCTCTACCTACCTCTGTGTCGTCAAGTATACTATCCATCCATACCTGTGGTGCATTTCAGTTTTGCAAAGTTTGCTGACCACCAGTATATAATATATAGCAGTACGGTACAGAAGGCCACTGCTCTACCTACCTCTGTGTCGTCAAGTATACTATCCATCCATACCTGTGGTGCATTTCAGTTTTGCACAGTTTGCTGACCACCAGTATATAATATATAGCAGTACGGTACAGTAGGCCACTGCTCTACCTACCTCTGTGTCGTCAAGTATACTATCCATCCATACCTGTGGTGCATTTCAGTTTTGCACAGTTTGCTGACCACCAGTATATAATATATAGCAGTACGGTACAGACGTCCACTGCTCTACCTACCTCTGTGTCATCAAGTATACTATCCATCCATACCTGTGGTGCATTTCAGATTTGCACAGTTTGCTGACCACCAGTATATAATATATAGCAGTACGGTACAGTAGGCCACTGCTCTACCTACCTCTGTGTCGTCAAGTATACTATCCATCCATACCTGTGGTGCATTTCAGTTTTGCACAGTTTGCTGACAACCAGTATATAATATATAGCAGTACGGTACAGAAGTCCACTGCTCTACCTACCTCTGTGTCGTCAAGTATACTATCCATCCATACCTGTGGTGCATTTCAGTTTTGCGCAGTTTGCTGACCACCAGTATATAATATATATCAGTACGGTACAGTAGGCCACTGCTCTACCTACCTCTGTGTCATCAAGTATACTATCCATCCATACCTGTGATGCATTTCAGTTTTGCAAAGTTTGCTGACCACCAGTATATAATATATAGCAGTACGGTACAGAAGGCCACTGCTCTACCTACCTCTGTGTCGTCAAGTATACTATCCATCCATACCTGTGGTGCATTTCAGTTTTGCACAGTTTGCTGACCACCAGTACATAATATATAGCAGTACGGTACAGTAGGCCACTGCTCTACCTACCTCTGTGTCGTCAAGTATACTATCCATCCATACCTGTGGTGCATTTCAGTTTTGCACAGTTTGCTGACCACTAGTATATAATATATAGCAGTACAGTACAGAAGGCCACTGCTCTACCTACCTCTGTGTCGTCAAGTATACTATCCATCCTTACCTGTGGTGCATTTCAATTTTGCACAGTTTGCTGACCACCAGTATATAATATATAGCAGTACGGTACAGTAGGCCACTGCTCTACCTACCTCTGTGTCATCAAGTATACTATCCATCCATACCTGTGGTGCATTTCAGTTTTGCATAGTTTGCTGACCACCAGTATATAATATATAGCAGTACGGTACAGTAGGCCACTGCTCTACCTACCTCTGTGTCGTCAAGTATACTATCCATCCATACCTGTGGTGCATTTCAGTTGTGCGCAGTATATATAGTAGTAGGCCGGTGCTATTGATATATTACTGGCATATAATTCCACACATTAAAAAATGGAGAACAAAAATGTGGAGGGTAAAATAGGGAAAGATCAAGATCCACTTCCACCTCGTGCTGAAGCTGCTGCCACTAGTCATGGCCGAGACGATGAAATGCCATCAACGTCGTCTGCCAAGGCCGATGCCCAATGTCATAATAGAGAGCATGTAAAATAAAAAAAAATAAAGCTCAGTAAAATGACCCAAAAATCTAAATCAAAATCGTCTGAGGAGAAGCGGAAACTTGCCAATGTGCCATTTACGACACGGAGTGGCAAGGAACGGCTGAGGGCCTGGCCTATGTTCATGGCTAGTGGTTCAGCTTCACATGAGCACTCATCCTCCTGCTAGAAAACTTAAAAGAGTTAAGATGGCAAAAGCACAGCAAAGAACTGTGCGTTCTTCTAAATCACAAATCCCCAAGGAGAGTCCAATTGTGTTGGTTGCGATGCCTGACATTCCCAACACTGGACGGGAAGAGGTGGCGCCTTCCACCATTTGCACACCCCCTGCAAGTGCTGGAAGGAGCACCCGCAGTCCAGTTCCTGATAGTCAAATTGAAGATGTCACTGTTAAAGTACACCAGGATGAGGAAATGGGTGTTGCTGGCGCTGGGGAGGAAATTGACAAGGAGGATTCTGATGGTGAGGTGGTTTGTTTAAGTCAGGCACCCGGGGAGACACCTGTTGTCCATGGGACGAATATGGCCATTGACATGCCTGGTCAAATTACAAAAAAAATCACCTCGTCGGTGTGGAATTATTTTAACAGAAATGCGGACAACATTTGTCAAGCCGCGTGTTGCCTTAGTCAAGCTGTAATAAGTAGGGGTAAGGACGTTAACCGCCTAGGAACATCCTCCCTTATACGTCACCTGGAGCGCATTCATCAGAAGTCATTGACAAGTTCAAAAACTTTGGGTGACAGCGGAAGCAGTCCACTGACAACTAAATCCCTTTCTCTTGTAACCAAGCTCCTGCAAACCACACCACCAACTCCCTCAGTGTCAATTTCCTCCTTAGACAGGAACGCCAATAGTCCTGCAGGCAGGGCCGGTGCTAGGGTGTTCGGCGCCCTCCTGCCAACTATAAATTTGCGCCCTCCCATACTTTACAAAGGGACAGCGCCGCTGAATAAAAGGATGTGGTCCAGGGCTGTTTCTAGCCAATTTGGCTCCCAGTGCGAGATTTCAAAATGCGCCCCCCCCCCCCCATTTACATTTAAAAAAGCGCCCCCCTCATAGCTATAAAAAGAAAAAGCATGGGCGTGCTCCCGGCAAGGGGGCGTGGCCTCATTGATATGGGTGTGGTCTCATCTGATATCATCACGGCCACCACAGGGGGAAAAAAACAAACATCAAAAGTCCCCATTTTACACATTACGGCAGGCAAGAGTCCCCATTTTACACAGTGCGGCAGGCAAGTGTCCCCATTTTACACAGTGCGGCAGGCAAGTGTCCCCATTTTACACAGTGCGGCAGGCAAGTGTCCCCATTTTACACAGTACAGCAGGCAAGAGTCCCCATTTTACACATTACGCAGGCGAGAGTCCCCATTTTACACAGTACTGCAGGCAAGAGTCCCCATTTTACACATTACGCAGGCGAGAGTCCCCATTTTACACAGTACAGCAGGCGAGAGTCCCCATTTAACACATTACGCAGGCGAGAGTCCCCATTTTACACATTACGCAGGCAAGAGTCCTCATTTTACACAGTACGGCAGGCAAGTGTCCCCATTTTACACATTACGCAGGCGAGAGTCCCCATTTTACTCATTATGCAGGCAAGAGTCCCCATTTTACACATTACAGCAGGCAAGAGTCCCCATTTTGCACAGTACGTCAGGCAAGTGCCCCCATTGTACACATTACGCAGGCGAGAGTCCCCAGTTTACACATTACACAGGCAAGTGTCCCCATTTTACACATTACGCAAGCGAGAGTCCCCATTTTACACATTACACAGGCGAGTGTCCCTATTTACACATTACGCAGGCGAGAGTCCCCTTTTTACGCATTACGCAGGCACGTGTCCCCATTTTATACAGTACGGCAGGCAGATGTCCCCATTTTATACAGGCAAGTGTCAAGTTGGTAGGGAGGAAGGGAGAGGGAGGGGGGGGAGAGAGAGACTACTTACATTTGAAGAGGATCTTCCCGCTCCTCTGTGGTACTGCAGTCTTCTGGTTCCGTGTAGCCCTGCCCCCTTTTCGTCCGTGAAGCTCCGCCCCCTTCGTCAGATCAGTTAGGGCAGGATGTACTCAGCTGCCTTCACTGCGCTCCCTTTGACATTCTCCATGGTAACAGTTCTCCTCCCCCAGCCAGCGCTGCCATACGCTCCCTCTTGTTATGTCCCTGGGCTTCCCCTCGCTGGTATTACACTTGCTCCGCCGTGGCAACTCAGGTCTCAGCGCCGCTGATGCCGCACTCCCCCTTTGCTATTTTCTTGTGCATGCGCACATGCCACAGCTTGGGATGTCTGAGTGGCCGCGGCGGAAAAGAGGCGGAGCAAGTGTAATTCCAGTGAGGGGAGGCCCGGGGAGAAAACAATGGGTAGCATATGTTAGCGCCGCCTGGGGGAGCAGAACTGTTACCGTAGAGAATGTCAAAGGGAGAGGAGAGGAGGCTTTAATCTGCCAACGCCGCTGCCTGTCATACAGTGACAGGCACAGCAGCCGGCAGCAGGGGGGGACAGGACGGCGCAGCAGCGGGGATGCAGTGCAAGGAAAGCGCCTCTCCTCCCTGGCGCCTACCTGCACTGCATCCCTTTGCTGAGCGGGTAGCGCCGGGCCTGCCTGCAGGCCATGTCACTGGCAAGTCTGACGAGTCCTCTCCTGCCTGGGATTCCTCCGATGCATCCTTGAGTGTAACGCCTACTGCTGCTGGCGCTGCTGTTGTTGCTGCTGGGAGTCGATCGTCATCCCAGAGGGGAAGTCGGAAGACCACTTGTACTACTTCCAGTAAGCAACTGACTGTCCAACAGTCCTTTGCGAGGAAGATTAAATATCACAGCAGTCATCCTGCTGCAAAGCGGATAACTCAGGCCTTGGCAGCCTGGGCGGTGTTAAACGTGTTTCCGGTATCCACCGTTAATTCACAGGAAACTAGAGACTTGCTTGAGGTACTGTGTCCCCGGTACCAAATACCATCTAGGTTCCATTTCTCTAGGCAGGCGATACCGAGAATGTGCACAGACCTCAGAAAAAGAGTCACCAGTGTCCTAAAAAATTCAGTTGTACCCAATGTCCACTAAACCACGGACATGTGGACAAGTGGAGCAGGGCAGACTAAGGACTATATGACTGTGACAGCCCACTGGGTAGATGTATTGACTCCCGCAGCAAGAACAGCAGCGGCGGCACCAGTAGCAGCATCTCGCAAACGCCAACTCATTCCTAGGCAGGCTACGCTTTGTATCACCGCTTTCCAGAAGAGGCACACAGCTGACAACCTCTTACGGAAACTGAGGAACATCATCGCAGAATGGCTTACCCCAATTGGACTCTCCTGGGGATTTGTGACATCGGACAGCGCCACCAATATTGTGCGTGCATTACATGTGGGCAAATTCCAGCATGTCCCATGTTTTGCACATACATTGAATTTGGTGGTGCAGAATTATTTAAAAAACGACAGGGGCGTGCAAGAGATGCTGTCGGTGGCCCGAAGAATTGTGGGCCACTTTCGGCATTCAGCCACCGCGTGCCGAAGACTGGAGCACCAGCAAACACTCCTGAACCTGCCCCGCTATCATCTGAAGCAAGAGGTGGTAATGAGGTGGAATTCAACCCTCTATATGCTTCAGAGGATGGAGGAGCAGCAAAAGGCCATTCAAGCCTATACAGCTACCTACGATATAGGCAAAGGAGGGGGAATGCACCTGAATCAAGTGCAGTGGAGAATGATTTCAACGTTTTGCAAGGTTCTGCAACCCTTTGAACTTGCCACACGTGAAGTCAGTTCAGACACTGACAGCCTGAGTCAGGTCATTCCCCTCATCAGGCTTTTGCAGAAGAAGCTGGAGAGATTGAAGGAGGAGCTAAAACAGAGCGATTCCGCTAGGCATGTGGGACTTGTGGATGGAGCCCTTAATTCCCTTAACCAGGATTCACGGGTGGTCAATCTGTTGAAATCAGAGCACTACATTTTGGCCACCGTGCTCGATCCTAGATTTAAAACCTATGTTGGATCTCTCCTTCCGGCAGACACAAGTCTACAGAGGTTCAAAGACCTGCTGGTGAGAAAATTGTCAAGTCAAGCAGAACGTGACCTGTCAACAGCTCCTCCTTCACATTCTCCCACAACTGGGGCTGCGAGGAAACGGCTAAGAATTCCCACCCGCTGGCGGTGATGCAGGGCAGTCTGGAGCGAGTGCTGACATCTGGTCCGGCCTGAAGGACCTGCCAACGATTACTGACATGTCGTCTACTGTCACTGCATATGATTCTGTCACCATTGAAAGAATGGTGGAGGATTATATGAGTGACCGCATCCTAGTAGGCACGTCAGACAGTCCGTATGTATACTGGCAGGAAAAAGAGGCAATTTGGAGGCCCTTGCAGAAACTGGCTTTATTTTACCTAAGTTGCCCCCCCTCCAGTGTGTACTCCGAAAGAGTGTTTAGTGCAGCCGCTCACCTTGTCAGCAATCGGCGTACGAGGTTACTTCCAGAAAATGTGGAGAATATGATGTTCATCAAAATGAATTATAATCAATTCCTCCGTAGAGACATTCATCAGCAATTGCCTCCAGAAAGTACACAGGGACCTGAGATGGTGGATTCCAGTGGGGACGAATTAATAATCTGTGAGGAGGGGGATGTACACAGTGAAAGGGATGAGGAATCGGACGATGAGGAGGAGGTAGACATCTTGCCTCTGTAGAGCCAGTTTGTGCAAGGAGAGATTGATTGCTTCTTTTTTGGTGGGGGCCCAAACCAACAAGTCATTTCAGTCACAGTCGTGTGGCAGACACTGTCGCTGAAATTATGGGTTTGTTAAAGTGTGCATGTCCTGTTTATACAACATAAGGGTGGGTGGGAGGGCCCAAGGACAATTCCATCTTGCACCTCTTTTTTTCTTTAATTTATCTTTGCATCATGTGCTGTTTGGGGACTATTTTTTAAAGCTGCCATCCTGTCTGACACTGCAGTGCCACTCCTAGATGGGCCAGTTGTTTGTGTCGGCCACTTGGGTCGCTTAGCTTAACCATCCAGCGACCTTGGTGCACCTCTTTTTTTCTTTGCATCATGTGCTGTTTGGGGACTATTTTTTAAATCTGCCATCCTGTCTGACACTGCAGTGCCACTCCTAGATGGGCCAGGTGTTTGTGTCGGCCACTTGGGTCGCTTAGCTTAGCCACACAGCTACCTCATTGCACCTCTTTTTTTCTTTGCATCATGTGCTGTTTGGGGACTATTTTTTAAATCTGCCATCCTGTCCGACACTGCAGTGACACTCCTAGATGGGCCAGGTGTTTGTGTCGGCCACTTGGGTCGCTTAGCTTAGTCACACAGCGACCTTGGTGCACCTCTTTTTTTCTTTGCATCATGTGCTGTTTGGGGACTATTTTTTGAAGTTCCATCCTGTCTGACACTGCAGTACCACTCCTAGATGGGCCAGGTGTTTGTGTCGGCCACTTAGGTCGCTTAGCTTAGTCATTCAGCAACCTCGGTGCAATTTTAGGACTAAAAATAATATTGTGAGGTGTGAGGTGTTCAGAATAGACTGGAAATGAGTGGAAATTATGGTTATTGAGGTTAATAATACTATGGAATCAAAATGACCCCCAAATCCTATGATTTAAGCTGTTTTTGAGTTTTTTTGTAAAAAAACACCCGAATCCAAAACACACCCGAATCCGACAAAAAATTTTCAGGGAGGTTTTGCCAAAACGTGTCCGAATCCTAAACACGGCCGCGGAATTGAATCCAAAACCAAAACACAAAACCCGAAAAATGTCCGGTGCACATCACTACTTAGATGGTTTGCTAGTTTTATATGTTCTTTAGATTTCTGTATTATTTTGTTTGCTAACAATCACACAGTAACAAATGTAGACACAACCAAACCCTAACAAATTCATGTAAAGCAAAAACAGAGTATTTTTGTTTTCTTTTTCTTACATACTATTTTCTTCTAATGCTGTAGAATAGCTGAATTAATTATTTGATTATAGTTTTATAATTATTTGATTTATATTCATAGTTTATTCATAGTAATTAATAATAATAATAATTAGTAATCATTAGTAATAATTAATAATAATTAGTAATCAGTTGATTTTAGTTTAGTTATTAGTTTTACAGTTAATTGATCCAAAGAAGAATACAGTGCAGTGGCATCACAAGGGGGGTGCGTGCAGGCACAGCACTCCCCGGGAGGCAGCCCACACCTCCCAAACGCCCCAAGTGACTAAAAAATGGGTGTCAGGACATGAAGCCCCACCCCTCCAATGAAGCTCCGCACCTTCTTGGATCCCAATTGCCGAAAACGAGTGTCGGGCTGCGAATCCCCGCCCCTACCCATGAAGCCCCACCCCTTTTCAGCACAGCACCGGGTGTCCAGGAGGTAAGTGACGCCTCTGACACCGTGTACACTGTATATTCAAGATGGTTTATGAGTGTACAATATGTTAAATTCCACTCATCTTTTCATGTGGAGCTACAGCAGACATGTAACAGATTTACATTTTGGTAGGTTATATTGGTTCTGTGCACGGTAAATATTGGCTGCTTTATTTTTACACTGCAATTTGATTTCAGTTTGAACACTCCTCTGCACATGTTACATCTGCCCCACCTGCAGTGCAACATGTTTTTACCCATTAGCGTGCTTTTTTGGTTTGCTAACAACTCTGAATAAGGCCCATAGTGCACAGGTGATCAAGCTGGGCTTAGACGTAAAAGAGGAAAGCTGTAGTCAGATATGTAACCAGAGGAATGAATGCCTGGACAGCAGACACAAGTCAATGTTACAGTCTAGGAATTACTACAGTAGCAGAGAAGGAGCAGCTAGATTACAGGGTAGACCACAGTAATCAGAACTTCTGCCTTATATCCCCACAACATGAATTGAATTATACATAATTTGACTGTAAAAACAACAATATACGTAAAAGAACACTATACAACATAAAATAAGTACTGTACATTAAGACTAAAAAAGTACTAATATAGGTGGTCATTCCGTGTTGTTTGCAGCCAGCAACTTTTTGCTGCTGCTGCGATCAACTAGTCCACGCCTATGGGGGAGTGTATTTTAGCTTAGCAGGGCTGCGATCGCTTGTGCAGCCCTGCCAAGCTAAAAAAATTTCAAGCAAAACAAGACTAGCCCTGGACATACTTACCCTGTGCAACGATCTCTACGATGCTGGAGCCGGCTTTGACGTCAGACATCCGCCCTCCGTTCTCCTGGCCACGCCTGCGTTTTCATCTCCACTTCCCGAAAACGGGAGGCAACGGTCCGAAGACGCCCAGGAATGCCTTCTTTCTGTCAATCTTCTTGCAGTTGGCTCTGCGACCGCTTTCTTCGTTAAACGCGACATAACACGGCGACCCCTGTCACTGGGCAATGACGCGCATGCGCAGTGCGGCCGCTGCGCATGCGCATTCCAGACCCGTTTGCACCGCAGCGACAAACCGCTGCGTGCAAACGGGTCGGAATGACCCCCATAATATTACATATAAAGAAAATAATATGTTTCCTCAGCTAACATACGAGGGGTGTGCAATAAGTTTCCGGCTGTACAGTGCATATGTAGACTAGACACAATCTGACTGTGTGGTTATAAACTCTAATCTCTGACTAAAGTTCTTTTGAAATGTCAAGGCACAGAACCGTATATAAATGGCACTGCACACCGAAGATGTCAGCATGTTCACTTCCTTCACAAACTCATTAATGGAGCTCAGCAGAGGCCACTGTAGAGCCATGATCTTCTAAAACTACAAGAGTGGTCTGTGACAAGAGAATTTTTGACCGACTGAGCTGGTTTTGGGGAGGAAGCCCCGTTCCGAACCACTGTGTTTGAGTAGTTTGCAGAATTTTGGTGCTGATGATGATCTCCAGAAGGTGAGGACCGCTGCAGCCAACCTCTGTCCGCCATCACTAAAGACAACGTTGCTGCCGTACGGGCCATAGTTGAGGTGGACGCCAGGGTGACCATGACCCAAAGAGAGAAGGATATAGGCATCTCATTGGTATCCATCCCCTTGATATTCAAAGCTTCAGCCCCATCAGCTCACTCAAGAGCAGAAGTTGGCTTGGGTGACTTCGTGACGCAACATACTGGCCAGGTTTGATTGCAGTCACTCAAACTTTGGGAAATATATGAAATAGCAGTGTTGATATATCAAATATTCCATTCAATAAAATACTATGCTGTATGGACACTGGATAGACTAAAAAAGAAGGTTCATAAATGTAATAATTTATATATATATATATATATATATATATATCTACCTACAATGTACACCAACAGTTCATACATTGGTGCACAGAACAGTATTGAAACAAATATGTGTCTGTTCCTGAAATGAGCAGTCCCATACATTATGATGGTATCTCCTTGTTAGAATAGGACTGCCCAGTGATGTACATAAGTGCTATAAATGGGCACCAATAGATGGTTATTCTTCTCAAATGAATGTCCGTGTTGTGACTTGGAGACCCTCAATCCTGCATGTTAGTACAAAGCCACTCTAAGTGCACTTTATAAGCTCGAGGCTGGTTCATACACATGACAATTGTTCTGTAGTAGCGATGGGTAGAGGAAGGTAGGTACACCTTACTGGGAGAACATCAGTGGCGATGAATCCTGGATCTATAGTTTCAACCCATGACCAAACAACAGTCAGCTCAGTGGATGTGCGCTGCAACAGTAGTTCCAATATCAGCACAGCGTGGCCAAGTAAATGGTGGCTGTTTATGTGGCCAAGTCTGGTCATGTAGCTACCGTACCACTCGTGGAGCAGCGCATCGTCACTGGGGACTGGCACACCAATCAATACCTGACACAAGTGCTGGAAGCCATTTCCAGGCACCATTCAAGCAGTCGTTCTTGTGGTGCCCTTCTCCATAACCTCTCCACAAGTCCATGAAAGAGGTGGATTTTCTGGCCCATGAAATTCAGACCTGACCCGATGTGACTTCTACATGTTCCCACCAAGATGCATGGGATTTGTTTTGAGTCACCAGAAGCTGCAGTGGCATCCAGCATTTTAAAGACATACCTGCTTTGGACTGATCCAGCTGCTTCCCAAAGTACTGTAGTTTTGCGCATGCAAATTTCCAAATACTTTGAAAAAATAAGAATTTACTCACCGGTAATTCTATTTCTCGTAGTCCGTAGTGGATGCTGGGAACTCCGAAAGGACCATGGGGAATAGCGGGCTCCGAAGGAGGCTGGGCACTCTAGAAAGATTTAGGACTACCTGGTGTGCACTGGCTCCTCCCACTATGACCCTCCTCCAAGCCTCAGTTAGGACACTGTGCCCGGACGAGCGTACACAATAAGGAAGGATTTTGAATCCCGGGTAAGACTCATACCAGCCACACCAATCACACCGTACAACTCGTGATATGAATCCCAGTTAACAGTATGAAACAACTGAGCCTCTCAACAGATGGCTCAACAATAACCCGATTTAGTTAACATTAACTATGTACAAGTATTGCAGATAAACCGCACTTGGGATGGGCGCCCAGCATCCACTACGGACTACGAGAAATAGAATTACCGGTGAGTAAATTCTTATTTTCTCTAACGTCCTAGTGGATGCTGGGAACTCCGAAAGGACCATGGGGATTATACCAAAGCTCCCAAACGGGCGGGAGAGTGCGGATAACTCTGCAGCACCGAATGGGCAAACTCTAGGTCCTCCTCAGCCAGGGTGTCAAACTTGTAGAATTTAGCAAATGTGTTTGACCCCGACCAAGTAGCTGCTCGGCAAAGTTGTAGAGCCGAGACCCCTCGGGCAGCCGCCCAAGAAGAGCCCACCTTCCTCGTGGAATGGGCTTTCACTGATTTAGGATGCGGCAGTCCAGCCGCAGAATGTGCAAGCTGAATCGTACTACAGATCCAGCGAGCAATAGTCTGCTTTGAAGCAGGTGCACCCAACTTGTTGGGCGCATACAGGATAAATAGCGAGTCAGTCTTTCTGACTCCAGCTGTCAAGCAAACATAAATTTTCAGGGCCCTGACTATGTCCAACAACTTGGAAGCCTCCAAGTCTTTAGTAGCCGCAGGCACCACGATAGGTTGGTTCAGATGAAAGGCTGATACCACCTTAGGGAGAAATTGGGGACGAGTCCTCAATTCTGCCCTATCCATATGGAAAATCAGATAAGGGCTTTTACATGACAAAGCCGCCAATTCTGATACACGCCTGGCCGAAGCCAAGGCCAACAACATGACCACTTTCCATGTGAGATACTTCAATTCCACGGTTTTAAGTGGCTCAAACCAATGTGACTTTAGGAAATCCAACACCACGTTGAGATCCCAAGGTGCCACTGGAGGCACAAAAGGGGGCTGAATATGCAGCACTCCCTTAACAAAAGTTTGAACTTCAGGTAGTGAAGCCAGTTCTCTCTGGAAGAAAATCGATAGAGCCGAAATCTGGACCTTAATGGAACCCAATTTTAGGCCCATAGTCACCCCTGACTGTAGGAAGTGCAGGAAACGGCCCAGCTGAAATTCCTCCGTTGGGGCCTTCCTGGCCTCACACCACGCAACATATTTTCGCCATATGCGGTGATAATGGTTTGCGGTTACTTCTTTCCTAGCTTTAATCAGCGTAGGAATGACTTCCTCCGGAATGCCCTTTTCCTTCAGGATCCGGTGTTCAACCGCAATGCCGTCAAACGCAGCCGCGGTAAGTCTTGGAACAGACAGGGCCCCTGCTGCAGCAGGTCCTGTCTGAGCGGCAGAGGCCATGGGTCCTCTGAGATCATTTCTTGAAGTTCCGGGTACCAAGCTCTTCTTGGCCAATCCGGAACAATGAGTATAGTTCTTACTCCTCTTCTCCTTATTATCCTCAGTACCTTTGGTATGAGAGGAAGAGGAGGGAACACATAAACCGACCGGTACACCCACGGTGTCACTAGAGCGTCCACAGCTATCGCCTGCGGGTCTCTTGACCTGGCGCAATATCTTTCTAGCTTTTTGTTTAGGCGGGACGCCATCATGTCCACCTGTGGCCTTTCCCAACGGTTTACAATCAGTTGGAAGACTTCTGGATGAAGTCCCCACTCTCCCGGGTGGAGGTCGTGCCTGCTGAGGAAGTCTGCTTCCCAGTTGTCCACTCCCGGAATGAACACTGCTGATAGTGCTAACACGTGATTTTCCGCCCATCGGAGAATCCTTGTGGCTTCTGCCATCACCGTCCTGCTTCTCATGCCGCCCTGTCGGTTTACATGGGCGACCGCCGTGATGTTGTCTGACTGGATCAGCACCGGCTGGTTTTGAAGCAGGGGTTTTGCTTGACTTAGGGCATTGTAAATGGCCCTCAGTTCCAGAATATTTATGTGTAGGGAAGTCTCCTGACTTGACCATAGTCCTTGGAAGTTTCTTCCCTGTGTGACTGCCCCCCAGCCTCGAAGGCTGGCATCTGTGGTCACCAGGACCCAGTCCTGTATGCCGAATCTGCGGCCCTCTTGAAGATGAGCACTCTGCAGCCACCACAGCAGAGACACCCTGGTCCTTGGAGACAGGGTTATCAGCCGATGCATCTGAAGATGCGATCCGGACCACTTGTCCAACCGGTCCCACTGAAAGGTTCTTGCATGGAACCTGCCGAATGGAATTGCTTCGTAGGAAGCTACCATCTTTCCCAGGATCCGCGTGCAGTGATGCACCGATACCTGTTTTGGTTTTAGGAGACCTCTGACTAGAGATGACAGCTCCTTGGCCTTCTCCTCCGGGAGAAACACTTTTTTCTGTTCTGTGTCCAGAACCATCGCCAGGAACAGTAGACGTGTCGTAGGGACCAGCTGTGACTTTGGAATATTTAGAATCCAGCCATGCTGTTGTAGCACCTCCCGAGATAGTGCTACCCTGACCAACAACTGCTCCCTGGACCTCGCCTTTATCAGGAGATCGTCCAAGTACGGGATAATTAAAACTCCCTTCTTTCGAAGGAGTATCATCATTTCGGCCATTACCTTGGTAAAGACCCTTGGAGCCGTGGATAGACCGAACGGCAACGTCTGGAATTGGTAATGACAATCCTGTACCACAAATCTGAGGTACTCCTGGTGAGGATGGTAAATGGGGACATGCAGGTAAGCATCCTTGATGTCCAGTGATACCATGTAATCCCCCTCGTCCAGGCTTGCAATAACCGCCCTGAGCGATTCCATCTTGAACTAGAATTTTTTTATATATGTGTTCAAGGATTTCAAATTTAAAATGGGTCTCACCGAACCGTCCGGTTTCGGTACCACAAACATTGTGGAATAGTAACCCCGTCCTTGTTGAAGTAGGGGCACCTTTACTATCACCTGCTGGGAATACAGCTTGTGAATTGCCTCTATCACTGCCTTCCTGCCTGAGGGAGTTGTTGGCAAGGCAGATTTGAGGAAACGGCGGGGGGGGAGACGTCTATAATTCCAGTTTGTACCCCTGAGATACTACTTGAAAGATCCAGGGATCCACCCGTGAGCGAGCCCACTGATCGCTGAAATTTTTGAGACGGGCCCCCACCGTACCTGGCTCCGCCTGTGGAGCCCCAGCGTCATGCGGTGGACTTAGAGGAAGCGGGGGAGGACTTTTGCTCCTGGGAACTGGCTGTATGCTGCAGCTTTTTCCCTCTACCTCTGCCTCTGGGCAGAAAGGACGCGCCTTTAACCCGCTTGCCCTTATGGGGCCGAAAGGACTGTACTTGATAATACGGTGCTTTCTTTGGCTGTGAGGGAACATGGGGTAAAAATGCAGACTTCCCAGCAGTTGCTGTGGAAACTAGGTCCGAGAGACCATCCCCGAACAACTCCTCACCTTTATAAGGCAAAACTTCCATGTGCCTTTTTGAGTCTGCATCACCTGTCCACTGCCGAGTCCATAACCCTCTCCTGGCAGAAATGGTCATTGCACTTATTTTAGATGCCAGCCGGCAAATATCCCTCTGTGCATCTCTCATGTATAAGACTGCGTCTTTAATATGCTCTACGGTTCGCAATATAGTGTCCCTGTCTAGGGTATCAATATATTCCGACAGGGAATCTGACCACGCAGCTGCAGCACTGCACATCCATGCTGAAGCAATAGCTGGTCTCAGTATAATACCTGTGTGTGTATATACAGACTTCAGGATAGCCTCCTGCTTTCTATCAGCAGGTTCCTTTAGGGCGGCCGTATCCGGAGACGGTAGTGCCACCTTCTTTGACAAGCGTGTAAGCGCTTTATCCACCCTAGGGGATGTTTCCCAACGTGACCTATCCTCTGGCGGGAAAGGGTACGTCATTAGTAACCTTTTAGAAATTACTAGTTTCTTATCGGGGGAAGCCCACGCTTCTTCACACACTTCATTTAACTCCTCAGATGGAGGAAAAACTACTGGTAGTTTTTTGTCTCCAAACATAATACCCTTTTTTGTGGTACCGGGGGTAACATCAGAGATGTGCAACACATTTTTCATTGCCTCAATCATGTAACGTGTGGCCCTATTGGAAGTTACATTAGTCTCATCGTCGTCGACACTGGAGTCAGTATCCGTGTCGACATCTGTGTCTGCCATCTGAGGTAGCGGGCGTTTTAGAGCCCCTGATGGCTTTTGAGACGCCTGGGCAGGCACAGGCTGAGAAGCCGGCTGTCCCATATTTGGTATGTCGTCAAACCTTTTATGTAAGGAGTCGACACTGTCACGTAGTTCCTTCCACATAACCATCCACTCAGGTGTCGGCCCCGCAGGGGGTGACATCACATTTATAGGCATCTGCTCCGCCTCCACATAAGCCTCCTCATCAAACATGTCGACACAGCCGTACCGACACCCCGCATACACACAGGGAATGCTCTGACAGAGGACAGGACCCCACAAAGCCCTTTGGGGAGACAGAGAGAGAGTATGCCAGCACACACCAGAGTGCTATATAACACAGGGATCCCACTATAAATTAGAGATGAGCGCCAGAAATTTTTCGGGTTTTGTGTTTTGGTTTTGGGTTCGGTTCCGCGGCCGTGTTTTGGGTTCGACCGCGTTTTGGCAAAACCTCACCGAATTTTTTTTGTCGGATTCGGGTGTGTTTTGGATTCGGGTGTTTTTTTCAAAAAACCCTAAAAAACAGCTTAAATCATAGAATTTGGGGGTCATTTTGATCCCATATTATTATTAACCTCAAAAACCATAATTTCCACTCATTTTCAGTCTATTCTGAATACCTCACACCTCACAATATTATTTTTAGTCCTAAAATTTGCACCGAGGTCGCTGGATGACTAAGCTAAGCGACCCTAGTGGCCGACACAAACACCTGGCCCATCTAGGAGTGGCACTGCAGTGTCACGCAGGATGTCCCTTCCAAAAAACCCTCCCCAAACAGCACATGACGCAAAGAAAAAAAGAGGCGCAATGAGGTAGCTGTGTGAGTAAGATTAGCGACCCTAGTGGCCGACACAAACACCGGGCCCATTTAGGAGTGGCACTGCAGTGTCACGCAGGATGACCCTTCCAAAAAACCCTCCCCAAACAGCACATGACGCAAAGAAAAAAAGAGGCGCAATGAGGTAGCTGTGTGAGTAAGATTAGCGACCCTAGTGGCCGACACAAACACCGGGCCCATCTAGGAGTGGCACTGCAGTGTCACGCAGGATGGCCCTTCCAAAAAACACTCCCCAAACAGCACATGACGCAAAGAAAAAAAGAGGCGCAATGAGGTAGCTGACTGTGCGAGTAAGATAAGCGACCCTAGTGGCCGACACAAACACCGGGCCCATTTAGGAGTGGCACTGCAGTGTCACGCAGGATGTCCCTTCCAAAAAACCCTCCCCAAACAGCACATGACGCAAAGAAAAAAAGAGGCGCAATGAGGTAGCTGTGTGAGTAAGATTAGCGACCCTAGTGGCCGACACAAACACCGGGCCCATCTAGGAGTGGCACTGCAGTGTCACGCAGGATGGCCCTTCCAAAAAACACTCCCCAAACAGCACATGACGCAAAGAAAAAAAGAGGCGCAATGAGGTAGCTGACTGTGTGAGTAAGATAAGCAACCCTAGTGGCCGACACAAACACCGGGCCCATTTAGGAGTGGCACTGCAGTGTCACGCAGGATGTCCCTTCCAAAAAACCCTCCCCAAACAGCACATGACGCAAAGAAAAAAAGAGGCGCAATGAGGTAGCTGACTGTGTGAGTAAGATAAGCGACCCTAGTGGCCGACACAAACACCGGGCCCATTTAGGAGTGGCACTGCAGTGTCACGCAGGATGTCCCTTCCAAAAAACCCTCCCCAAACAGCACATGACGCAAAGAAAAAGAAAAGAAAAAAGAGGTGCAAGATGGAATTGTCCTTGGGCCCTCCCACCCACCCTTATGTTGTATAAACAAAACAGGACATGCACACTTTAACCAACCCATCATTTCAGTGACAGGGTCTGCCACACGACTGTGACTGATATGACGGGTTGGTTTGGACCCCCCCCAAAAAAGAAGCAATTAATCTCTCCTTGCACAAACTGGCTCTACAGAGGCAAGATGTCCACCTCATCATCATCCTCCGATATATCACCGTGTACATCCCCCTCCTCACAGATTATCAATTCGTCCCCACTGGAATCCACCATCTCAGCTCCCTGTGTACTTTGTGGAGGCAATTGCTGCTGGTCAATGTCTCCGCGGAGGAATTGATTATAATTCATTTTAATGAACATCATCTTCTCCACATTTTCTGGATGTAACCTCGTACGCCGATTGCTGACAAGGTGAGCGGCGGCACTAAACACTCTTTCGGAGTACACACTTGTGGGAGGGCAACTTAGGTAGAATAAAGCCAGTTTGTGCAAGGGCCTCCAAATTGCCTCTTTTTCCTGCCAGTATAAGTACGGACTGTGTGACGTGCCTACTTGGATGCGGTCACTCATATAATCCTCCACCATTCTTTCAATGTTGAGAGAATCATATGCAGTGACAGTAGACGACATGTCCGTAATCGTTGTCAGGTCCTTCAGTCCGGACCAGATGTCAGCATCAGCAGTCGCTCCAGACTGCCCTGCATCACCGCCAGCGGGTGGGCTCGGAATTCTGAGCCTTTTCCTCGCACCCCCAGTTGCGGGAGAATGTGAAGGGGGAGATGTTGACAGGTCGCGTTCCGCTTGACTTGACAATTTTCTCACCAGCAGGTCTTTCAACCCCAGCAGACTTGTGTCTGCCGGAAAGAGAGATCCAAGGTAGGTTTTAAATCTAGGATCGAGCACGGTGGCCAAAATGTAGTGCTCTGATTTCAACAGATTGACCACCCGTGAATCCTTGTTAAGCGAATTAAGGGCTCCATCCACAAGTCCCACATGCCTAGCGGAATCGCTCCGTGTTAGCTCCTCCTTCAATGTCTCCAGCTTCTTCTGCAAAAGCCTGATGAGGGGAATGACCTGACTCAGGCTGGCAGTGTCTGAACTGACTTCACGTGTGTCAAGTTCAAAGGGCATCAGAACCTTGCACAACGTTGAAATCATTCTCCACTGCACTTGAGACAGGTGCATTCCACCTCCTATATCGTGCTCAATTGTATAGGCTTGAATGGCCTTTTGCTGCTCCTCCAACCTCTGAAGCATATAGAGGGTTGAATTCCACCTCGTTACCACTTCTTGCTTCAGATGATGGCAGGGCAGGTTCAGTAGTTTTTGGTGGTGCTCCAGTCTTCTGTACGTGGTGCCTGTACGCCGAAAGTGTCCCGCAATTCTTCTGGCCACCGACAGCATCTCTTGCACGCCCCTGTCGTTTTTTAAAAAATTCTGCACCACCAAATTCAAGGTATGTGCAAAACATGGGACGTGCTGGAATTTGCCCATATTTAATGCACACACAATATTGCTGGCGTTGTCCGATGCCACAAATCCACAGGAGAGTCCAATTGGGGTAAGCCATTCTGCGATGATCTTCCTCAGTTGCCGTAAGAGGTTTTCAGCTGTGTGCGTATTCTGGAAAGCAGTGATACAAAGCGTAGCCTGCCTAGGAAAGAGTTGGCGTTTGCGAGATGCTGCTACTGGTGCCGCCGCTGCTGTTCTTGCGGCGGGAGTCCATACATCTACCCAGTGGGCTGTCACAGTCATATAGTCCTGACCCTGCCCTGCTCCACTTGTCCACATGTCCGTGGTTAAGTGGACATTGGGTACAACTGCATTTTTTAGGACACTGGTGAGTCTTTTTCTGACGTCCGTGTACATTCTCGGTATCGCCTGCCTACAGAAGTGGAACCTAGATGGTATTTGGTAACGGGGGCACACTGCCTCAATAAATTGTCTAGTTCCCTGTGAACTAACGGCGGATACCGGACGCACGTCTAACACCAACATAGTTGTCAAGGACTCAGTTATCCGCTTTGCAACAGGATGACTGCTGTGATATTTCATCTTCCTCGCAAAGGACTGTTGGACAGTCAATTGCTTACTGGAAGTAGTACAAGTGGGCTTACGACTTCCCCTCTGGGATGACCATCGACTCCCAGCAGCAACAACAGCAGCGCCAGCAGCAGTAGGCGTTACACGCAAGGATGCATCGGAGGAATCCCAGGCAGGAGAGGACTCGTCAGAATTGCCAGTGACATGGCCTGCAGGACTATTGGCATTCCTGGGGAAGGAGGAAATTGACACTGAGGGAGTTGGTGGGGTGGTTTGCGTGAGCTTGGTTACAAGAGGAAGGGATTTACTGGTCAGTGGACTGCTTCCGCTGTCGGCCCAAGTTTTTGAACTTGTCACTGACTTATTATGAATGCGCTGCAGGTGACGTATAAGGGAGGATGTTCCGAGGTGGTTAACGTCCTTACCCCTACTTATTACAGCTTGACAAAGGGAACACACGGCTTGACACCTGTTGTCCGCATTTCTGGTGAAATACTTCCACACCGAAGAGCTGATTTTTTTGGTATTTTCACCTGGCATGTCAACGGCCCTATTCCTCCCACGGACAACAGGTGTCTCCCCGGGTGCCTGACTTAAACAAACCACCTCACCATCAGAATCCTCCTGGTCAATTTCCTCCCCAGCGCCAGCAACACCCATATCCTCCTCATCCTGGTGTACTTCAACACTGACATCTTCAATCTGACTATCAGGAACTGGACTGCGGGTGCTCCTTCCAGCACTTGCAGGGGGCGTGCAAATGGTGGAAGGCGCATGCTCTTCACGTCCAGTGTTGGGAAGGTCAGGCATCGCAACCGACACAATTGGACTCTCCTTGTGGATTTGGGATTTCGAAGAACGCACAGTTCTTTGCGGTGCTACTGCTTTTGCCAGCTTGAGTCTTTTCATTTTTCTAGCGAGAGGCTGAGTGCCTCCATCCTCATGTGAAGCTGAACCACTAGCCATGAACATAGGCCAGGGCCTCAGCCGTTCCTTGCCACTCCGTGTGGTAAATGGCATATTGGCAAGTTTACGCTTCTCCTCCGACAATTTTATTTTAGGTTTAGGAGTCCTTTTTTTACTGATATTTGGTGTTTTGGATTTGACATGCTCTGTACTATGACATTGGGCATCGGCCTTGGCAGACGACGTTGCTGGCATTTCATCGTCTCGGCCATGACTAGTGGCAGCAGCTTCAGCACGAGGTGGAAGTGGATCTTGATCTTTCCCTAATTTTGGAACCTCAACATTTTTGTTCTCCATATTTTAATAGGCACAACTAAAAGGCACCTCAGGTAAACAATGGAGATGGATGGATACTAGTATACAATTATGGATGGACTGCTGAGTGCCGACACAGAGGTAGCTACAGCCGTGGACTACCATACTGTACTGTGTCTGCTGCTAATATAGACTGGTTGATAAAGAGATGTAGTAGTAGTATGTATGTATAAAGAAGAAAGAAAAAAAACCACGGGTAGGTGGTATACAATTATGGACGGACTGCCCAGTGCCGACACAGAGGTAGCTACAGCCGTGGACTACCGTACTGTACTGTGTCTGCTGCTAATATAGACTGGTTGATAAAGAGATGTAGTAGTAGTAGTATGTATGTATAAAGAAGAAAGAAAAAAAAACCACGGGTAGGTGGTATACAATTATGGACGGACTGCCCAGTGCCGACACAGAGGTAGCTACAGCCGTGGACTACCGTACTGTACTGTGTCTGCTGCTAATATAGACTGGTTGATAAAGAGATGTAGTAGTAGTAGTATGTATGTATAAAGAAGAAAGAAAAAAAAACCACGGGTAGGTGGTATACAATTATGGACGGACTGCCCAGTGCCGACACAGAGGTAGCTACATCCGTGGACTACCGTACTGTACTGTGTCTGCTGCTAATATAGACTGGTTGATAAAGAGATGTAGTAGTAGTATGTATGTATAAAGAAGAAAGAAAAAAAAACCACGGGTAGGTGGTATACAATTATGGACGGACTGCCCAGTGCCGACACAGAGGTAGCTACAGCCGTGGACTACCGTACTGTACTGTGTCTGCTGCTAATATAGACTGGTTGATAAAGAGATGTAGTAGTAGTAGTATGTATGTATAAAGAAGAAAGAAAAAAAAACCACGGGTAGGTGGTATACAATTATGGACGGACTGCCGAGTGCCGACACAGAGGTAGCTACAGCCGTGGACTACCGTACTGTACTGTGTCTGCTGCTAATATAGACTGGTTGATAAAGAGATGTAGTAGTAGTATGTATGTATAAAGAAGAAAGAAAAAAAAACCACGGGTAGGTGGTATACAATTATGGACGGACTGCCGAGTGCCGACACAGAGGTAGCTACAGCCGTGAACTACCGTACTGTGTCTGCTGCGACTGGATGATAAATAATGATATAAAAAATATATATATATCACTACTGCAGCCGGACAGGTATATATTATATAATGACGGACCTGCTGGACACTGTCTGTCAGCAGAATGAGTTTTTTATAGAATAAAAAAAAAAACACCACACAAGTGAAGTCACACGACGAGTGTTTAACTTTTTCAGGCAATCACAATATAGTATACTATACTACTAACTATACTGGTGGTCAGTGTGGTCAGGTCACTGGTCAGTCACACTGGCAGTGGCACTCCTGCAGCAAAAGTGTGCACTGTTTAATTTTAATAATAATATGTACTCCTGGCTCCTGCTATAACCTATAACTGGCACTGCAGTGCTCCCCAGTCTCCCCCACAATTATAAGATGTGTGAGCTGAGCACAGTCAGATACGAGTGTTTAACTTTTTCAGGCAATCACAATATAGTATACTATACTACTAACTATACTGGTGGTCAGTGTGGTCAGGTCACTGGTCAGTCACACTGGCAGTGGCACTCCTGCAGCAAAAGTGTGCACTGTTTAATTTTAATAATAATATGTACTCCTGGCTCCTGCTATAACCTATAACTGGCACTGCAGTGCTCCCCAGTCTCCCCCACAATTATAAGATGTGTGAGCTGAGCACAGTCAGATATATACATAGATGATGCAGCACACTGGGCTGAGCAGTGCACACAGATATGGTATGTGACTGAGTCACTGTGTATCGTTTTTTTCAGGCAGAGAACGGATATATTAAATAAAACTGCACTGTCTGGTGGTCACTGTGGTCAGTCACTAGTAAACTCTGCACTCTCTAAAGTTCTACAGTACTCCTAATCTCCAGTAAATCAGGTCAATCTCTCTCTCTCTCTCTTCTAATCTAAATGGAGAGGACGCCAGCCACGTCCTCTCCCTATCAATCTCAATGCACGTGTGAAAATGGCGGCGACGCGCGGCTCCTTATATAGAATCCGAGTCTCGCGAGAATCCGACAGCGTCATGATGACGTTCGGGCGCGCTCGGGTTAACCGAGCAAGGCGGGAAGATCCGAGTCGCTCGGACCCGTGAAAAAAAACATGAAGTTCGTGCGGGTTCGGATTCAGAGAAACCGAACCCGCTCATCTCTACTATAAATGAGTGTTTTTTCCCTTATAGCTGCTTATATTATATATACTGCGCCTAAATTTAGTGCCCCCCTCTCTTTTTTACCCTTATGTAGCTTGACACTGCAGGGGAGAGCCAGGGAGCGTCCTTCCAGCGGAGCTGTGAGGGAAAAATGGCGCCAGTGTGCTGAGGGAGATAGCCCCGCCCCTTTTCCGGCGGACTTCTCCCGCTTTTTCTGGAATTCTGGCAGGGGTATTTTTACACCTATATAGCCTTCCTGACTATATATGGTGTAGATTTGCCAGCCAAGGTGTATTATAATGCCCTCAGGGCGCCCCCCCCCCCCCCAGCGCCCTGCACCCATCAGTGACCGGAGTGTGAGGTGTGCATGAGGAGCAATGGCGCACAGCTGCAGTGCTGTGCGCTACCTTGTTGAAGACAGAAGTCTTCTGCCGCCGATTTTCCGGAACACTTCTTGCTTCTGGCTCTCTAAGGGGGCCGGCGGCGCGGCTCCGGGACCGAACGATCGAGGTCGGGTCCTGTGTTCGATCCCTCTGGAGCTAATGGTGTCCAGTAGCCTAAGAAGCCCAAGCTATCTCCAGTCAGGTAGGTTCGCTTCTTCTCCCCTTAGTCCCTCGCTGCAGTGAGTCTGTTGCCAGCAGATCTCACTGTAAAATAAAAAACCTAAAATATACTTTCTTTCTAGGAGCTCAGGAGAGCCCCTAGTGTGCATCCAGCTCAGCCGGGCACAAGATTCTAACTGAAGTCTGGAGGAGGGTCATAGTGGGAGGAAAAAGTGAGAGGCTACCTTGATGCGGTGGGTAAGCTCATAGCCCTGGCCAGGAATATGCTAAATGCCTCTGGTTACTACAGGTTGAGCTAGTGTGAGATTGTGCACCTGCTACTTTTCCTCTTTGTACATCATAGTGGGAGGAGCCAGTGCACACCAGTTAGTCTAAAGCTTTCTTTTAGTTGTTCCCAGTCTCCTGCGGAGCCGCTATTCCCCATGGTCCTTACGGAGTACCAGCATACACTTAGGACGTCAGAGAAATGAATAGGATGCTTTGCAAAGGACTAGAACAATTCCTGAATCTGCTGTATATGTTCCCCTGGGCTAGACCTGGACTTTTAATATTTTCAATTTAATTACGCTCCCACCCTGCTATTAAACATTTCTTATGAACATACTGTACATTTGCATCTTTTCTGACTTCCCCCACTCTAAACCTATTTTTAAGTGCTAATACTTTTTTTTTCTAATAAAACCAATTTAGAAACACGTATCTCTAGGAATATCACATGTCGACATGACAATTTGTTACTTAGATGTAGTGATGAGCGGGTTCGGATCCTCGGGATCCGAACCCGCCCGAACTTCACCTTTTTTTGCACGGGTCCGAGCAACTCGGATCCTCCCGCCTTGCTCGGTTAACCCGAGCGCTCCCGAACGTCATCATCCTGCGGTCGGATTCTCGCGAGATTCGTATTCTATATAAGGAGCCGCGCGTCACCGCCATTTTTGACTCGTGCATTGGAGATGATCGTGAGAGGACGTGGCTGGCGTCCACTCAGTTTCTATGTTCAGTGGGCTGCAAATATCTGTGCTCAGTGTGCTGCAAATATCTGTGCTCAGTGTGCTGCAAATATCTGTGCTCAGTGTGCTGCAAGTGCAAATATCTACGTTCTCTGCCTGAAAAATGCTCCATATCTGTGCTCAGTGTGCTGCAAATATCTGTGCTCAGTGTGCTAATTGCTTTATTGTGGGGACTGGGGACCAGCAGTATTATATAGTAGGAGGACAGTGCAGAGTTTTGCTGACCAGGCACCACCAGTATTATACGTTCTCTGCCTGAAACGCTCCATATCTGTGCTGCATTGTAGTATATAGTAGGAGGACAGTGCAGAATTTTGCTGACCACCAGTATAACTATATATATAGCAGTACGGTAGAGTAGTCCACTGCTCTACCTCTGTGTTGTCAAGTATACTATCCATCCATACCTGTGGTGCATTTCAGTTTTGCACAGTTTGCTGACCACCAGTATATAATATATAGCAGTACGGTACAGTAGGCCACTGCTCTACCTACCTCTGTGTCGTCAAGTATACTATCCATCCATACCTGTGGTGCATTTCAGTTTTGCACAGTTTGCTGACCACCAGTATATAATATATAGCAGTACGGTACAGAAGTCCACTGCTCTGCCTACCTCTGTGTCGTCAAGTATACTATCCATCCATACCTGTGGTGCAGTTCAGTTTTGCACAGTTTGCTGACCACCAGTATATAATATATAGCAGTACGGTACAGTAGGCCACTGCTCTACCTACCTCTGTGTCGTCAAGTATACTATCCATCCATACCTGTGGTGCATTTCAGTTTTGCAAAGTTTGCTGACCACCAGTATATAATATATAGCAGTACGGTACAGAAGGCCACTGCTCTACCTACCTCTGTGTCGTCAAGTATACTATCCATCCATACCTGTGGTGCATTTCAGTTTTGCACAGTTTGCTGACCACCAGTATATAATATATAGCAGTACGGTACAGTAGGCCACTGCTCTACCTACCTCTGTGTCGTCAAGTATACTATCCATCCATACCTGTGGTGCATTTCAGTTTTGCACAGTTTGCTGACCACCAGTATATAATATATAGCAGTACGGTACAGACGTCCACTGCTCTACCTACCTCTGTGTCATCAAGTATACTATCCATCCATACCTGTGGTGCATTTCAGATTTGCACAGTTTGCTGACCACCAGTATATAATACATAGCAGTACGGTACAGTAGGCCACTGCTCTACCTACCTCTGTGTCGTCAAGTATACTATCCATCCATACCTGTGGTGCATTTCAGTTTTGCACAGTTTGCTGACAACCAGTATATAATATATAGCAGTACGGTACAGAAGTCCACTGCTCTACCTACCTCTGTGTCGTCAAGTATACTATCCATCCATACCTGTGGTGCATTTCAGTTTTGCGCAGTTTGCTGACCACCAGTATATAATATATATCAGTACGGTACAGTAGGCCACTGCTCTACCTACCTCTGTGTCATCAAGTATACTATCCATCCATACCTGTGGTGCATTTCAGTTTTGCAAAGTTTGCTGACCACCAGTATATAATATATAGCAGTACGGTACAGAAGGCCACTGCTCTACCTACCTCTGTGTCGTCAAGTATACTATCCATCCATACCTGTGGTGCATTTCAGTTTTGCACAGTTTGCTGACCACCAGTACATAATATATAGCAGTACGGTACAGTAGGCCACTGCTCTACCTACCTCTGTGTCGTCAAGTATACTATCCATCCATACCTGTGGTGCATTTCAGTTTTGCACAGTTTGCTGACCACTAGTATATAATATATAGCAGTACAGTACAGAAGGCCACTGCTCTACCTACCTCTGTGTCGTCAAGTATACTATCCATCCTTACCTGTGGTGCATTTCAATTTTGCACAGTTTGCTGACCACCAGTATATAATATATAGCAGTACGGTACAGTAGGCCACTGCTCTACCTACCTCTGTGTCATCAAGTATACTATCCATCCATACCTGTGGTGCATTTCAGTTTTGCATAGTTTGCTGACCACCAGTATATAATATATAGCAGTACGGTACAGTAGGCCACTGCTCTACCTACCTCTGTGTCGTCAAGTATACTATCCATCCATACCTGTGGTGCATTTCAGTTGTGCGCAGTATATATAGTAGTAGGCCGGTGCTATTGATATATTACTGGCATATAATTCCACACATTAAAAAATGGAGAACAAAAATGTGGAGGGTAAAATAGGGAAAGATCAAGATCCACTTCCACCTCGTGCTGAAGCTGCTGCCACTAGTCATGGCCGAGACGATGAAATGCCATCAACGTCGTCTGCCAAGGCCGATGCCCAATGTCATAATAGAGAGCATGTAAAATAAAAAAAAATAAAGCTCAGTAAAATGACCCAAAAATCTAAATCAAAATCGTCTGAGGAGAAGCGGAAACTTGCCAATGTGCCATTTACGACACGGAGTGGCAAGGAACGGCTGAGGGCCTGGCCTATGTTCATGGCTAGTGGTTCAGCTTCACATGAGCACTCATCCTCCTGCTAGAAAACTTAAAAGAGTTAAGATGGCAAAAGCACAGCAAAGAACTGTGCGTTCTTCTAAATCACAAATCCCCAAGGAGAGTCCAATTGTGTTGGTTGCGATGCCTGACATTCCCAACACTGGACGGGAAGAGGTGGCGCCTTCCACCATTTGCACACCCCCTGCAAGTGCTGGAAGGAGCACCCGCAGTCCAGTTCCTGATAGTCAAATTGAAGATGTCACTGTTAAAGTACACCAGGATGAGGAAATGGGTGTTGCTGGCGCTGGGGAGGAAATTGACAAGGAGGATTCTGATGGTGAGGTGGTTTGTTTAAGTCAGGCACCCGGGGAGACACCTGTTGTCCATGGGACGAATATGGCCATTGACATGCCTGGTCAAATTACAAAAAAAATCACCTCGTCGGTGTGGAATTATTTTAACAGAAATGCGGACAACATTTGTCAAGCCGCGTGTTGCCTTAGTCAAGCTGTAATAAGTAGGGGTAAGGACGTTAACCGCCTAGGAACATCCTCCCTTATACGTCACCTGGAGCGCATTCATCAGAAGTCATTGACAAGTTCAAAAACTTTGGGTGACAGCGGAAGCAGTCCACTGACAACTAAATCCCTTTCTCTTGTAACCAAGCTCCTGCAAACCACACCACCAACTCCCTCAGTGTCAATTTCCTCCTTAGACAGGAACGCCAATAGTCCTGCAGGCAGGGCCGGTGCTAGGGTGTTCGGCGCCCTCCTGCCAACTATAAATTTGCGCCCTCCCATACTTTACAAAGGGACAGCGCCGCTGAATAAAAGGATGTGGTCCAGGGCTGTTTCTAGCCAATTTGGCTCCCAGTGCGAGATTTCAAAATGCGCCCCCCCCCCCCCCATTTACATTTAAAAAAGCGCCCCCCTCATAGCTATAAAAAGAAAAAGCATGGGCGTGCTCCCGGCAAGGGGGCGTGGCCTCATTGATATGGGTGTGGTCTCATCTGATATCATCACGGCCACCACAGGGGGAAAAAAACAAACATCAAAAGTCCCCATTTTACACATTACGGCAGGCAAGAGTCCCCATTTTACACAGTGCGGCAGGCAAGTGTCCCCATTTTACACAGTGCGGCAGGCAAGTGTCCCCATTTTACACAGTGCGGCAGGCAAGTGTCCCCATTTTACACAGTACAGCAGGCAAGAGTCCCCATTTTACACATTACGCAGGCGAGAGTCCCCATTTTACACAGTACTGCAGGCAAGAGTCCCCATTTTACACATTACGCAGGCGAGAGTCCCCATTTTACACAGTACAGCAGGCGAGAGTCCCCATTTAACACATTACGCAGGCGAGAGTCCCCATTTTACACATTACGCAGGCAAGAGTCCTCATTTTACACAGTACGGCAGGCAAGTGTCCCCATTTTACACATTACGCAGGCGAGAGTCCCCATTTTACTCATTATGCAGGCAAGAGTCCCCATTTTACACATTACAGCAGGCAAGAGTCCCCATTTTGCACAGTACGTCAGGCAAGTGCCCCCATTGTACACATTACGCAGGCGAGAGTCCCCAGTTTACACATTACACAGGCAAGTGTCCCCATTTTACACATTACGCAAGCGAGAGTCCCCATTTTACACATTACACAGGCGAGTGTCCCTATTTACACATTACGCAGGCGAGAGTCCCCTTTTTACGCATTACGCAGGCACGTGTCCCCATTTTATACAGTACGGCAGGCAGATGTCCCCATTTTATACAGGCAAGTGTCAAGTTGGTAGGGAGGAAGGGAGAGGGAGGGGGGGGAGAGAGAGACTACTTACATTTGAAGAGGATCTTCCCGCTCCTCTGTGGTACTGCAGTCTTCTGGTTCCGTGTAGCCCTGCCCCCTTTTCGTCCGTGAAGCTCCGCCCCCTTCGTCAGATCAGTTAGGGCAGGATGTACTCAGCTGCCTTCACTGCGCTCCCTTTGACATTCTCCATGGTAACAGTTCTCCTCCCCCAGCCAGCGCTGCCATACGCTCCCTCTTGTTATGTCCCTGGGCTTCCCCTCGCTGGTATTACACTTGCTCCGCCGTGGCAACTCAGGTCTCAGCGCCGCTGATGCCGCACTCCCCCTTTGCTATTTTCTTGTGCATGCGCACATGCCACAGCTTGGGATGTCTGAGTGGCCGCGGCGGAAAAGAGGCGGAGCAAGTGTAATTCCAGTGAGGGGAGGCCCGGGGAGAAAACAATGGGTAGCATATGTTAGCGCCGCCTGGGGGAGCAGAACTGTTACCGTAGAGAATGTCAAAGGGAGAGGAGAGGAGGCTTTAATCTGCCAACGCCGCTGCCTGTCATACAGTGACAGGCACAGCAGCCGGCAGCAGGGGGGGACAGGACGGCGCAGCAGCGGGGATGCAGTGCAAGGAAAGCGCCTCTCCTCCCTGGCGCCTACCTGCACTGCATCCCTTTGCTGAGCGGGTAGCGCCGGGCCTGCCTGCAGGCCATGTCACTGGCAAGTCTGACGAGTCCTCTCCTGCCTGGGATTCCTCCGATGCATCCTTGAGTGTAACGCCTACTGCTGCTGGCGCTGCTGTTGTTGCTGCTGGGAGTCGATCGTCATCCCAGAGGGGAAGTCGGAAGACAACTTGTACTACTTCCAGTAAGCAACTGACTGTCCAACAGTCCTTTGCGAGGAAGATTAAATATCACAGCAGTCATCCTGCTGCAAAGCGGATAACTCAGGCCTTGGCAGCCTGGGCGGTGTTAAACGTGTTTCCGGTATCCACCGTTAATTCACAGGAAACTAGAGACTTGCTTGAGGTACTGTGTCCCCGGTACCAAATACCATCTAGGTTCCATTTCTCTAGGCAGGCGATACCGAGAATGTGCACAGACCTCAGAAAAAGAGTCACCAGTGTCCTAAAAAATTCAGTTGTACCCAATGTCCACTAAACCACGGACATGTGGACAAGTGGAGCAGGGCAGACTAAGGACTATATGACTGTGACAGCCCACTGGGTAGATGTATTGACTCCCGCAGCAAGAACAGCAGCGGCGGCACCAGTAGCAGCATCTCGCAAACGCCAACTCATTCCTAGGCAGGCTACGCTTTGTATCACCGCTTTCCAGAAGAGGCACACAGCTGACAACCTCTTACGGAAACTGAGGAACATCATCGCAGAATGGCTTACCCCAATTGGACTCTCCTGGGGATTTGTGACATCGGACAGCGCCACCAATATTGTGCGTGCATTACATGTGGGCAAATTCCAGCATGTCCCATGTTTTGCACATACATTGAATTTGGTGGTGCAGAATTATTTAAAAAACGACAGGGGTGTACAAGAGATGCTGTCGGTGGCCCGAAGAATTGTGGGCCACTTTCGGCATTCAGCCACCGCGTGCCGAAGACTGGAGCACCAGCAAACACTCCTGAACCTGCCCCGCTATCATCTGAAGCAAGAGGTGGTAATGAGGTGGAATTCAACCCTCTATATGCTTCAGAGGATGGAGGAGCAGCAAAAGGCCATTCAAGCCTATACAGCTACCTACGATATAGGCAAAGGAGGGGGAATGCACCTGAATCAAGTGCAGTGGAGAATGATTTCAACGTTTTGCAAGGTTCTGCAACCCTTTGAACTTGCCACACGTGAAGTCAGTTCAGACACTGACAGCCTGAGTCAGGTCATTCCCCTCATCAGGCTTTTGCAGAAGAAGCTGGAGAGATTGAAGGAGGAGCTAAAACAGAGCGATTCCGCTAGGCATGTGGGACTTGTGGATGGAGCCCTTAATTCCCTTAACCAGGATTCACGGGTGGTCAATCTGTTGAAATCAGAGCACTACATTTTGGCCACCGTGCTCGATCCTAGATTTAAAACCTATGTTGGATCTCTCCTTCCGGCAGACACAAGTCTACAGAGGTTCAAAGACCTGCTGGTGAGAAAATTGTCAAGTCAAGCAGAACGTGACCTGTCAACAGCTCCTCCTTCACATTCTCCCACAACTGGGGCTGCGAGGAAACGGCTAAGAATTCCCACCCGCTGGCGGTGATGCAGGGCAGTCTGGAGCGAGTGCTGACATCTGGTCCGGCCTGAAGGACCTGCCAACGATTACTGACATGTCGTCTACTGTCACTGCATATGATTCTGTCACCATTGAAAGAATGGTGGAGGATTATATGAGTGACCGCATCCTAGTAGGCACGTCAGACAGTCCGTATGTATACTGGCAGGAAAAAGAGGCAATTTGGAGGCCCTTGCAGAAACTGGCTTTATTTTACCTAAGTTGCCCCCCCTCCAGTGTGTACTCCGAAAGAGTGTTTAGTGCAGCCGCTCACCTTGTCAGCAATCGGCGTACGAGGTTACTTCCAGAAAATGTGGAGAATATGATGTTCATCAAAATGAATTATAATCAATTCCTCCGTAGAGACATTCATCAGCAATTGCCTCCAGAAAGTACACAGGGACCTGAGATGGTGGATTCCAGTGGGGACGAATTAATAATCTGTGAGGAGGGGGATGTACACAGTGAAAGGGATGAGGAATCGGACGATGAGGAGGAGGTAGACATCTTGCCTCTGTAGAGCCAGTTTGTGCAAGGAGAGATTGATTGCTTCTTTTTTGGTGGGGGCCCAAACCAACAAGTCATTTCAGTCACAGTCGTGTGGCAGACACTGTCGCTGAAATTATGGGTTTGTTAAAGTGTGCATGTCCTGTTTATACAACATAAGGGTGGGTGGGAGGGCCCAAGGACAATTCCATCTTGCACCTCTTTTTTTCTTTAATTTATCTTTGCATCATGTGCTGTTTGGGGACTATTTTTTAAAGCTGCCATCCTGTCTGACACTGCAGTGCCACTCCTAGATGGGCCAGTTGTTTGTGTCGGCCACTTGGGTCGCTTAGCTTAACCATCCAGCGACCTTGGTGCACCTCTTTTTTTCTTTGCATCATGTGCTGTTTGGGGACTATTTTTTAAATCTGCCATCCTGTCTGACACTGCAGTGCCACTCCTAGATGGGCCAGGTGTTTGTGTCGGCCACTTGGGTCGCTTAGCTTAGCCACACAGCTACCTCATTGCACCTCTTTTTTTCTTTGCATCATGTGCTGTTTGGGGACTATTTTTTAAATCTGCCATCCTGTCCGACACTGCAGTGACACTCCTAGATGGGCCAGGTGTTTGTGTCGGCCACTTGGGTCGCTTAGCTTAGTCACACAGCGACCTTGGTGCACCTCTTTTTTTCTTTGCATCATGTGCTGTTTGGGGACTATTTTTTGAAGTTCCATCCTGTCTGACACTGCAGTACCACTCCTAGATGGGCCAGGTGTTTGTGTCGGCCACTTAGGTCGCTTAGCTTAGTCATTCAGCAACCTCGGTGCAATTTTAGGACTAAAAATAATATTGTGAGGTGTGAGGTGTTCAGAATAGACTGGAAATGAGTGGAAATTATGGTTATTGAGGTTAATAATACTATGGAATCAAAATGACCCCCAAATCCTATGATTTAAGCTGTTTTTGAGTTTTTTTGTAAAAAAACACCCGAATCCAAAACACACCCGAATCCGACAAAAAATTTTCAGGGAGGTTTTGCCAAAACGTGTCCGAATCCTAAACACGGCCGCGGAATTGAATCCAAAACCAAAACACAAAACCCGAAAAATGTCCGGTGCACATCACTACTTAGATGGTTTGCTAGTTTTATATGTTCTTTAGATTTCTGTATTATTTTGTTTGCTAACAATCACACAGTAACAAATGTAGACACAACCAAACCCTAACAAATTCATGTAAAGCAAAAACAGAGTATTTTTGTTTTCTTTTTCTTACATACTATTTTCTTCTAATGCTGTAGAATAGCTGAATTAATTATTTGATTATAGTTTTATAATTATTTGATTTATATTCATAGTTTATTCATAGTAATTAATAATAATAATAATTAGTAATCATTAGTAATAATTAATAATAATTAGTAATCAGTTGATTTTAGTTTAGTTATTAGTTTTACAGTTAATTGATCCAAAGAAGAATACAGTGCAGTGGCATCACAAGGGGGGTGCGTGCAGGCACAGCACTCCCCGGGAGGCAGCCCACACCTCCCAAACGCCCCAAGTGACTAAAAAATGGGTGTCAGGACATGAAGCCCCACCCCTCCAATGAAGCTCCGCACCTTCTTGGATCCCAATTGCCGAAAACGAGTGTCGGGCTGCGAATCCCCGCCCCTACCCATGAAGCCCCACCCCTTTTCAGCACAGCACCGGGTGTCCAGGAGGTAAGTGACGCCTCTGACACCGTGTACACTGTATATTCAAGATGGTTTATGAGTGTACAATATGTTAAATTCCACTCATCTTTTCATGTGGAGCTACAGCAGACATGTAACAGATTTACATTTTGGTAGGTTATATTGGTTCTGTGCACGGTAAATATTGGCTGCTTTATTTTTACACTGCAATTTGATTTCAGTTTGAACACTCCTCTGCACATGTTACATCTGCCCCACCTGCAGTGCAACATGTTTTTACCCATTAGCGTGCTTTTTTGGTTTGCTAACAACTCTGAATAAGGCCCATAGTGCACAGGTGATCAAGCTGGGCTTAGACGTAAAAGAGGAAAGCTGTAGTCAGATATGTAACCAGAGGAATGAATGCCTGGACAGCAGACACAAGTCAATGTTACAGTCTAGGAATTACTACAGTAGCAGAGAAGGAGCAGCTAGATTACAGGGTAGACCACAGTAATCAGAACTTCTGCCTTATATCCCCACAACATGAATTGAATTATACATAATTTGACTGTAAAAACAACAATATACGTAAAAGAACACTATACAACATAAAATAAGTACTGTACATTAAGACTAAAAAAGTACTAATATAGGTGGTCATTCCGTGTTGTTTGCAGCCAGCAACTTTTTGCTGCTGCTGCGATCAACTAGTCCACGCCTATGGGGGAGTGTATTTTAGCTTAGCAGGGCTGCGATCGCTTGTGCAGCCCTGCCAAGCTAAAAAAATTTCAAGCAAAACAAGACTAGCCCTGGACATACTTACCCTGTGCAACGATCTCTACGATGCTGGAGCCGGCTTTGACGTCAGACATCCGCCCTCCGTTCTCCTGGCCACGCCTGCGTTTTCATCTCCACTTCCCGAAAACGGGAGGCAACGGTCCGAAGACGCCCAGGAATGCCTTCTTTCTGTCAATCTTCTTGCAGTTGGCTCTGCGACCGCTTTCTTCGTTAAACGCGACATAACACGGCGACCCCTGTCACTGGGCAATGACGCGCATGCGCAGTGCGGCCGCTGCGCATGCGCATTCCAGACCCGTTTGCACCGCAGCGACAAACCGCTGCGTGCAAACGGGTCGGAATGACCCCCATAATATTACATATAAAGAAAATAATATGTTTCCTCAGCTAACATACGAGGGGTGTGCAATAAGTTTCCGGCTGTACAGTGCATATGTAGACTAGACACAATCTGACTGTGTGGTTATAAACTCTAATCTCTGACTAAAGTTCTTTTGAAATGTCAAGGCACAGAACCGTATATAAATGGCACTGCACACCGAAGATGTCAGCATGTTCACTTCCTTCACAAACTCATTAATGGAGCTCAGCAGAGGCCACTGTAGAGCCATGATCTTCTAAAACTACAAGAGTGGTCTGTGACAAGAGAATTTTTGACCGACTGAGCTGGTTTTGGGGAGGAAGCCCCGTTCCGAACCACTGTGTTTGAGTAGTTTGCAGAATTTTGGTGCTGATGATGATCTCCAGAAGGTGAGGACCGCTGCAGCCAACCTCTGTCCGCCATCACTAAAGACAACGTTGCTGCCGTACGGGCCATAGTTGAGGTGGACGCCAGGGTGACCATGACCCAAAGAGAGAAGGATATAGGCATCTCATTGGTATCCATCCCCTTGATATTCAAAGCTTCAGCCCCATCAGCTCACTCAAGAGCAGAAGTTGGCTTGGGTGACTTCGTGACGCAACATACTGGCCAGGTTTGATTGCAGTCACTCAAACTTTGGGAAATATATGAAATAGCAGTGTTGATATATCAAATATTCCATTCAATAAAATACTATGCTGTATGGACACTGGATAGACTAAAAAAGAAGGTTCATAAATGTAATAATTTATATATATATATATATATATATATATATATATCTACCTACAATGTACACCAACAGTTCATACATTGGTGCACAGAACAGTATTGAAACAAATATGTGTCTGTTCCTGAAATGAGCAGTCCCATACATTATGATGGTATCTCCTTGTTAGAATAGGACTGCCCAGTGATGTACATAAGTGCTATAAATGGGCACCAATAGATGGTTATTCTTCTCAAATGAATGTCCGTGTTGTGACTTGGAGACCCTCAATCCTGCATGTTAGTACAAAGCCACTCTAAGTGCACTTTATAAGCTCGAGGCTGGTTCATACACATGACAATTGTTCTGTAGTAGCGATGGGTAGAGGAAGGTAGGTACACCTTACTGGGAGAACATCAGTGGCGATGAATCCTGGATCTATAGTTTCAACCCATGACCAAACAACAGTCAGCTCAGTGGATGTGCGCTGCAACAGTAGTTCCAATATCAGCACAGCGTGGCCAAGTAAATGGTGGCTGTTTATGTGGCCAAGTCTGGTCATGTAGCTACCGTACCACTCGTGGAGCAGCGCATCGTCACTGGGGACTGGCACACCAATCAATACCTGACACAAGTGCTGGAAGCCATTTCCAGGCACCATTCAAGCAGTCGTTCTTGTGGTGCCCTTCTCCATAACCTCTCCACAAGTCCATGAAAGAGGTGGATTTTCTGGCCCATGAAATTCAGACCTGACCCGATGTGACTTCTACATGTTCCCACCAAGATGCATGGGATTTGTTTTGAGTCACCAGAAGCTGCAGTGGCATCCAGCATTTTAAAGACATACCTGCTTTGGACTGATCCAGCTGCTTCCCAAAGTACTGTAGTTTTGCGCATGCAAATTTCCAAATACTTTGAAAAAATAAGAATTTACTCACCGGTAATTCTATTTCTCGTAGTCCGTAGTGGATGCTGGGAACTCCGAAAGGACCATGGGGAATAGCGGGCTCCGAAGGAGGCTGGGCACTCTAGAAAGATTTAGGACTACCTGGTGTGCACTGGCTCCTCCCACTATGACCCTCCTCCAAGCCTCAGTTAGGACACTGTGCCCGGACGAGCGTACACAATAAGGAAGGATTTTGAATCCCGGGTAAGACTCATACCAGCCACACCAATCACACCGTACAACTCGTGATATGAATCCCAGTTAACAGTATGAAACAACTGAGCCTCTCAACAGATGGCTCAACAATAACCCGATTTAGTTAACATTAACTATGTACAAGTATTGCAGATAAACCGCACTTGGGATGGGCGCCCAGCATCCACTACGGACTACGAGAAATAGAATTACCGGTGAGTAAATTCTTATTTTCTCTAACGTCCTAGTGGATGCTGGGAACTCTGAAAGGACCATGGGGATTATACCAAAGCTCCCAAACGGGCGGGAGAGTGCGGATGACTCTGCAGCACCGAATGAGAGAACTCCAGGTCCTCCTCAGCCAGGGTATCAAATTTGTAGAATTTTGCAAACGTGTTTGCCCCTGACCAAGTAGCTGCTCGGCAAAGTTGTAAAGCCGAGACCCCTCGGGCAGCCGCCCAAGATGAGCCCACCTTCCTAGTGGAATGGGCATTTACAGATTTTGGCTGTGGCAGGCCTGCCACAGAATGAGCAAGCTGAATTGTACTACAAATCCAGCGAGCAATAGTCTGCTTAGAAGCAGGAGCACCCAGCTTGTTGGGTGCATACAGGATAAACAGCGAGTCAGATTCCAGCCGTCCTGGAAACATATATTTTCAGGGCCCTGACAACGTCTAGCAACTTGGAGTCCTCCAAGTCCCTAGTAGCCGCAGGCACCACAATAGGCTGGTTCAGGTGAAACGCTGACACCACCTTTGGGAGAAATTGGGGACGAGTCCTCAATTCTGCCCTATCCATATGGAAAATCAGATAAGGGCTTTTACATGATAAAGCCGCCAATTCTGACACACGCCTGGCTGAAGCCAAAGCCAATAACATGACCACTTTCCACGTGAGATATTTCAGATCCACGGTTTTTAGTGGCTCAAACCAATGTGATTTTAAGAAACTCAACATCACGTTGAGATCCCAAGGTGCCACAGGAGGCACAAATGGGGGCTGAATATGCAGCACTCCTTTCACAAATGTCTGAACTTCAGGTACTGAAGCTAGTTCTTTTTGAAAGAAAATCGACAGAGCCGAGATCTGTACTTTAATGGAGCCTAGTTTTAGGCCCATATTAACTCCTGCTTGCAGGAAATGCAGAAATCGACCTAGTTGAAATTCCTCTATTGGGGCCTTTTCGGCCTCACACCATGCAACATACTTCCGCCATATGCGGTGATAATGATTTGCTGTAACCTCTTTTCTAGCTTTAATAAGCGTAGGAATGACTTCCTCCGGAATGCCCTTTTCCTTCAGGATCCGGCGTTCAACCGCCATGCCGTCAAACGCAGCCGCAGTAAGTCTTGGAACAGACAGGGCCCCTGCTGTAGCAGGTCTTGTCTGAGCGGCAGAGACCACGGGTCCTCTGAGATCATCTCTTGAAATTCCGGGTACCACGCTCTTCTTGACCAATCCGGAACCACGAGAATTGTGTTTTCTTATTATTCTCAATACCTTTGGTATGAGAGGTAGAGGAGGGAACACATAAACTGACTGGTACACCCACGGTGTAACTAGAGCGTCCACAGCTATCGCCTGAGGGTCTCTTGACCTGGCGCAATACCTCTCTAGTTTTTTGTTTAGGCGGGACGCCATCATGTCCACCTGTGGACGACCCCACTGATTTACAATCATTTGGAAGACTTCTGGATGAAGTCCCCACTCTACCGGGTGGAGGTCGTGCCTGCTGAGAAAGTCTGCTTCCCAGTTGTCCACTCCCGGGATGAACACTGCTGGCAGTGCTAGTACATGATTTTCCGCCCATCGGAGAATCCTTGTGGCTTCTGCCATTGCCATCCTGCTTCTTGTGCCGCCCTGTCGATTCACATGGGCGACTGCCGTTATGTTGTCTGACTGGATCAGCACCGGCTGGTGTAGGAGCAGGGATTTTGCTTGACTTAGGGCATTGTAAATGGCCCTTAGTTCCCAGGGCCGGTGCAAGCTTTCTCGGCACCCTAGGCAAAACTTCTGCCTACTGCCCCTTCCCCCTATCTGCCCTTCAGATAAATGGCATGCTGGTGGTCTCCCCCACCCCCAGTCTGTTGCATGGCTGCTCTCTTCTCCCCATCTTTCCAGTCTGTGTGGGTGCCTGCTGCTGCTTACACCCTCCCCCCCATCTCTGTTAAATGTCTACTGTTCTATTCCCCCCACCATCTGTGTGCATGGCTGCTGCTCATCTCCCCCCCCCCCCCTCCACACACTGCTGCACACCCCCACTTTCCTTATCAAATGCAGAGAGTGCACTGTGCAGCCACCTTACCTGCGGGATGTGATGCAGAGTAGGGACTGGGTAGTCTGTGAAAAAGCCTGGAATGAAGAGCAGCGCCACATGTCACCCCCAGCCAGGACTCCAGGAGCTGTCAAAGTTACTGCCTGTGCCGGGTGGAGGCGGAGCTGGAGGCTGCAATACGGAAGCTTGGCAGTTGCAGCTACTGTAAGATACTAGTGTCGGGGGGATTGCGGCAGCTGTGAAAGGTAGGACCACACTACCTTTTTCATGTAGCTGTAGCTGGCCGCCCCCCTCAGGTCCTGGTGCCCCTAGGCAGCTGCCTAAAGTTGCCTAGTGGAAGCTCCGGCCCTGTTAGTTCCAGAATATTTATGTGAAGGGAAGTCTCCTGACTTGACCATAGTCCTTGGTAGTTTCTTCCCTTTGTGACTGCCCCCCAGCCTCGTAGGCTGGCATTCGTGGTCACCAGGACCCAGTCCTGTATGCCGAATCTGCGGCCCTCCAAAAGATGAGCACTCTGCAGCCACCACAGAAGAGACACCCTGGTTCTTGGGGACAGGGTTATCAGGCGATGCATCTAAAGATGCGATCCGGACCACTTGTCCAACAGGTCCCACTGAAAAATCCTGGCATGGAACCTGCCGAATGGAATTGCTTCGTAAGAAGCTACCATCTTTCCCAGGACCCGCGTGCAGTGATGCACCGATACCTGTTTTGGTTTTAGGAGGTCTCTGACTAGAGAAGACAACTCCCTGGCTTTCTCCTCCGGGAGAAACACTTTTTTCTGGACTGTGTCCAGAATCATTCCCAGGAACATTAGACGTGTCGTCGGGACCAGCTGTGACTTTGGGATATTCAGAATCCAGCCGTGCTGGCGCAGCACTACCTGAGATAGTGCTACTCCCACTAACAACTGTTCCTTGGATCGTGCCTTTATTAGGAGATCGTCCAAGTATGGGATAATTAAAACTCCCTTTTTTCGAAGGAGTATCATCATTTCCGCCATAACCTTGGTAAATACCCTCGGTGCCGTGGAGAGTCCAAACGGCAGCGTCTGGAATTGGTAATGGCAATCATGTACCACAAATCTGAGGTACTCCTGGTGAGGATGGTAAATGGGGACATGCAGGTAAGCATCCTTGATGTCCAGGGATACCATGTAATCCCCCTCCTCCAGGCTTGCAATAACCGCCCTGAGCGATTCCATCTTGAACTTGAATTTTTTTATCTATATGTTCAAGGATTTCAAATTTAAAATGGGTCTCACCGAACCGTCCGGTTTCGGCACCACAAATAGTGTGGAATAGTAACCCCGGCCTTGTTGAAGTAGGGGTACCTTGATTATCACCTGCTGGGAATACAGCTTGTGAATCGCTGCTAGCACCGCCTCCCTGTCTGAGGGAGCAATCGGCAAGGCAGATTTTAGGAACCGGTGGGGTGGAGCCGCCTCGAATTCTAGCTTGTACCCCTGAGATACTATTTGAAGGATCCAGGGATCCACCTGTGAGCGAGCCCACTGATCGCTGAAATTCATGAGGCGGGCCCCCACCGTACCTGGCTCCGTCCACTGGCGAGTCCATAAGCATCTCCTAGCAGAGATGGACAATGCACTTATTTTAGATGCCAGCCGGCAGACTTCCCTCTGTGCATCTCTCATATATAAGACTGAGTCTTTGATATGGTCAATTGTTAGCAGAATCGTGTCTCTGTCTAGTGTGTCAATATTTTCTGACAGTTTATCCGACCACGCAGCGGCAGCACTGCACATCCATGCTGACGCAATAGCTGGTCTAAGTATAATGCCTGAGTGTGTATATACAGACTTCAGGATCGCCTCCTGCTTTCTATCAGCAGGTTCCTTAAGGGCGGCCGTATCCTGAGACGGTAGTGCCACCTTTTTAGACAAACGTGTGAGCGCTTTATCCACTCTAGGAGGTGTTTCCCAACGTAACCTATCCTCTGGCGGGAAAGGGAACGCCATTAGTACCTTCTTAGGAATTACCAATTTCTTATCAGGGGAAGCCCACGCTTCTTCACACACTTCATTTAATTCATCTGACGGGGGAAAAACTACAGGTAGTTTTTTCTCCCCAAACATAATACCCTTTTTTGTGGTACCTGGATGTAAATCAGAGATATTTAACACCTCTTTCATTGCCTCAATCATGCAGTGAATGGCCTTAATGGGCATTAAATTTGACTCCTCGTCGTCGACACTGGTGTCAGTATCCGTGTCGACATCTACTTGTGCCATCTGAGATAGCGGGCGTTTCAGAGCCCCTGAAGACTTTTGAGACACCTGGACAGGCACGAGCTGAGAACTCGGCTGTCCCGCAGTCGGCATGTCGTCAAATTTCTTATGTAATGAGTCTATACGTGCACTCATTTCCTTCCATAAGCACATCCACTCAGGTGTCTGCCCCCCAGGGGGTGACATCCTTTCTAAAGGCATCTGCTCCGCCTCCACCTCATTATCCTCATCAAACCTGTCGACACAGCCGTACCGACACACTCCACACACACAGGGAATGCTCAATATAGAGGACAGGACCCACAAAAGCCCTTTGGGGGGACAGAGTGAGAGTATGCCAGCACACACCAGAGCGCTATATAAGGCAGGGACTAACTGAGTTATGTCCCTTATAGCTGCTTTTTAATATAAACTATATACTGCGCCAAATTAAATGCCCCCCCTCTCTCTTTTTTACCCTTTTCTGTAGAGTAGTCTGCAGGGGAGAGCCAGGGAGCTTCCTTCCAGCGGAACTGTGAGGGAAAAATGGCGCCCAGTGTGCTGAGGGAGATAGCTCCGCCTCTTTGCACACCCCTCGTATTGTGCGTTTGTGGACTTCTGTCTGCTTCCTCTGAGGAAGCTTATATATCTTTTAAGTTTTAAGACCTTATTAGTTTAATTTATCTCTTATCTTTATACATTTTTAGTCTTTATGTACTTATGTCATTTTGTATCTTGTATTTTATAGTAAATAAAATTATGCACATTATTTCTGACCATTATTGGTGTTCCCAAATAGAGTTGTATGTATATATTAAAAGATTTTCATTAAAAACAAATACCGTTATTAAATACAATATTTGTATGATACCAATTATTTGAACTGTTAACACAAATGCAACTATTTTATCATTTTCAAGCATTGATGTTACCATGGTAGGCCTGATTCTGATTTGTATGGAATTGCACAGCAGCAGGAGGCATCTGTTCGAGATATATGCATTCAGCATGCATCTGTGAGATCTGACCATCGGTTGTGATTTGTGATGTTAGCAGACCTTGGTCAGTCTGTGTAAGCTGAAGCTTACTTAAACTCATTATAGGATCCGGAAAGCCGGGTCAAGGTGGTATGGGTCATTAGGTCAACCACACTTAGGTCGACAGTCATTAGGTCGACCACTGTTGGTCGACATGCAGTAGGTCATAATGGTCAATAGGTCGAGATGATTAATAGATCGACATGTACTAGGTCAACATGGAAAAAGTTCAACATGAGGTTTTTTACTGTATTTGGTGACGTTTTCTTCGTAAAGTGACCGGGAACCCCAATTAGTGAACCGTGTCCCCTCGCTTCGCTCGCCATGCTTCGGGCAAGGTTACTGTTCCCAAATGTAGTCCACGTGGATCGTAATGTATGAAAAAGTTCAATTTTTTTTTAAAAAATGTGAAAAACTCATATCGACCTTTTTCCATGATGACCTATTGACCACGTCGACCTATTGACTATGTTGACCTATTGACCATGTCGACCTAATGCATGTCGACCAATAGTGGTCGACCTAATGACTGTCGACCTAAGTGCTGTCGAACTAATGACGTATTCCGGGTCAAGGAAGTGTGCACAAAATGGGGACAACATGCCCCCAATTTCAAGAACGTGTCTGGGTGCCACCAGCCCTCAAACGCCACAGCTTGTCAATCAAGCTGTGGCTAAGAAAGAGCAATATCGCAAGACCTGTTCTGCACATGCGCAGAATGAGTCCTGCACCCAGTCCTGCAGACCAAATACCGGATTTGTATATAAACCATCGGCTTTGCGTATAAATCTAAATCAGGCCCAATATCAACATTTCTTCAAATAGCAACAGAAATAGCACCACTCTTTCATTAATGATTTTCCACACACTTAGATTATTCCTAAATTTACTACTCAGATTCATAAAGAGTAGTATTTAATGGAGCACCAGTGATAAGTTGATCTAGATATGAAGGCCCTGCTCATAAGCTTACAATCTATAGGAAAATGGCATTGATAAACAAAGACAAATGCTACATATTGTATGTTCAACTTCATCCAGTCAGATTGCAGATGCTCTTGGTGGGCTGTATGATTCAGTCACACAGGAATGTTGGCCTAGGGTCAACGAGATGTGAAAGTGAAAAAAGTTGTATGTCTTATGTGTCTGGAATCAAGATTTATTATGGGCACAGCACCAGGAACCCAGGACTGTAACCATTGACAAGCTGGTAACAGACTTAACCAAAGTAAGACCGGACTGGATTATATAAACTGAGCCAGGAAGGGATTGGACTGGATGCAAAGTACTAAAACTTAATGTAATATGGTAGATGGAGAGCTGCAACTGAGATAACTGACAGGGACCTGCAATAAGCAGGTGTAATGACAAATATGGATGTGTAGTATACACAGAAGAGGAGTTGCAGAGCTCAGACAGATACAGATGGAGCCATGCTAATCGTGGCTCTGTCTGTTCCTAGTCGTGCCCGACAAGGCGGACCGCCAGGAGCTAATGGGGCGCTCGTGCATATACTACAGGTATCAGTGCCGTAACTCGACATTTTAGCGATATGTGCAAGAAACAGCATCGGCGCCCCCCCCATATTCAAAACTGGGCCAAACATATAGGGGCGAGGCTTCATGGGGAAGGGACGTGGCCAGAAAATAATACCAATTCATATTATGCTGCACAATAGTCTCCATTATTCAAATTATGCTGCACAGTAGGTAGAGCCCCTATTACACATTACGCCAGGTAAAGTCCTCACCATACAGACGTACACTTTATACATTATATACCACAGTAGAGAACAGTCAGATGCATGGTCTCGCACTAAGTTTGATGTTCAACAACTGCTCCAAAAAAAATCATGACTGCTATTGTGAGAGTGGCGGGATGCGAGTGCAGTGCCCGCTGCTGTGCAGGTGTAGACTCACTACTTACCAGGCGCCGCACCTTCTCCTTCTAGTCACGGAGCCTTCAATGGACCTGGAAACTGCACTTGGACCCGGACACGGCGATCCCCTTCCAGAAGCTGACGACGCCCAAACTGGGAAGGAAAGGAAAGTGAACCAATTAAGGAGTATCAACTCTTCTTCCACCGGAAAAGAGGATACTTCAGGGGTGGCAGTGACCTTCACCAGTTGGGTAAAAGGTCATCACAAGCACAAAGCCTCCGCCACCCAATTTTCACCTAACAGCACTCTCATGCTGAGGTGTACCCTGGACCTCGTGCAAGGTCCACCGAACCGGCGCACAGGGAATCACTGTTTCCAATCTTGTACTGCGATCTTCCTCTTCACCTACAGGTCCCTGTAAGGAGGCAAAACAAACAACAGCTGTGCAGGGCCGAAAGCTACCCTAGTGTGCGTCCGCTACACTAGCTTCATTAACAGAGCCCTCAAACTAGCTCAGGTGTATGTGGTGCAACACAACTATGCACAAACTGTAAACAAACTTTGCCCTGCATGGAAACAACAATCCAATAATACAGTACAGTACAAGAATACACAATGGTGCTATCCCTTTAAGTTCCTATCTGCTTACTGTTGTGACTACGTGTGTGGAGTTGGACCACTCCTCCACACAGGGGAAGATTACTGTAAATACTGGGGAGTGGGCGCCAAACAGCCTGCTCACCTTCCCACACACTTACTTGGGCCTACTGCCCAGAACCTTGCAAGGGACACTCTATTTTAACTGGGCCTAGTGCCCCCTAACTGCACACATGCCGGAGGCCTGACTTTACCTACGGGCCTAGTGTCGGCCTAATGTGGAGCGAGTTGGGTGCCCTAATTGTCCGGACTTGAACTAGGGTCTAATGCCCTCTGATGCTGGCACAGGCCTAATGCCTGAACTTATGCCCACGGGCCTAATGCTGCCTACCATGCCCCACAGGCGTGTAGCCTGATTGTCCCCACAGGCCTAATGCCGATCCCTGGTGGTCTAGGGAGGGGGGGGGGGGGTGACAGATGCCCTCATCGAGGGCCTACCTGTCCTGGTGGGAGAGGCACCAGGGGGGAGCTTCGTTAGCTCTTTTCCATTCCTCCCCTGGTGGTCTCTCCGTGTCCTTTGCTTCAATCTTCTGCCGCTGGCCCTTCCTGGTCAGCGGCGCTGCCGTCTCTTCTCAGCATCCAGCCACCGCTGGAAATCCTCTCCGCCGACGCCCATGTTTTCAGGCCTCTTCCATGGCCTCAGAAACACTTTGCCGCTCTTCGGCGCAGCCTCTTCTCTCCTCATCCCAGCGGCATCTGATGTCACTCGCCAGGGTGGGGCCTATGACACAGCAAGCGCTGACTGGCTCACCACGGCCACCCGTGATTGGTCGGCGCTTTGTGAGCCGTGATTGACTCGCGAAGGGCGCCGGATTTGAAATGCCGCAGCCGGCGCTTCTCATTGGTTGCCAAACGACCAGTGCTGTGAACCAATAGATGGTCCCGGCCCTGGACACCCGCTGCTGCAGCTCTACCAGCGCTGGGGACAGACACACTCCACAGGGCTGATGGCCACTTTGTATCGCGGGGGACACAGATCCCCTGCAAGCTGCCGCTTGCCCAGCACTGGGAGCGGGCACACCGGAACATATTTCTTCACTATCTGCGGCTGTACAGTGGGCATTTGGGTTATGCTGTATAATGTGGTTGGCAGCTATGCTGCTACTTACATTTCTTCTCCTGAGAATCGGCTCCTGTACTCCAGTCCCTCCTCAGAAACTGCAGGAGACGGTGGGGGTGGAGCATACTGGGGAGAGGAATTCTGAGGCATTGCACCCAGCGACAGTAGCAGCTGCCCCCGAAGACGTCGTCATGCAAAGGGAGAAAGGGAGAGCATGGTATTGCTAAAGCCAGCCGTTGCGCTCGCTGATGCTGCAATCTGATTGGGCTGAGGCTGCTGCTGCCCCCATCCTGAGAGTGAGAGCTTGAGGCTGAGGGCTCTAGACGGCGGATGCTCTGCTGCAGACAGAGAGCACAGGGGACTGGGAGCGGGAGGAGCAGCTGTAAGCGGACCACATGAGGGAATAGGCTGCCAGTTGGGGTGTCTGTAGATGGTGCACACACTTAGTTACGGCCCTGGTCGTTAAAGAGAGCAGTGAGTAAGGTTGAGTGTAGTGAACAGTGAGGAAGGGTGTAGGGAGCAGTGAGGGTGAGGTTATCAAGCAGTCAGGGTGGGTGTAGGGAGCAGGATGGCGGGTGAGTGTAGGGAGCAGTAAGGAAGGGTGCCGGGAGCAGCGAGTGAGGGGAGCAGAGAGAGTGGGTGTAGGGATCAGTGAGGGTGTGTAGGGAGCAGCGAGAATGGGTGAATGAGGGGAGCAGAGAGAGTGGGTGTAGGGAGCAGTGAGGGGAGCAGAGATGGTGGGTGTAGGGATCAATGAGGGTGAGTGCAGGGAGCAGTGAGGGTGGGTTTAGGGAGCAGGGATGGTGGCTGATTGTAGGGAGCAGTGAGGAAGGGTGTAGGGAGCAGTGTGTGAGGGGAGCAGAAAGAGTGGGTGTAGGGATCAGTGAGGGTGAGTGTAGGGAGCAGTGAGGAAGACTGTAGGGAGAAGTGAGTGATTGGAGCAGAGAGAGTGGGTGTAGGGATCAGTGAGGGTGAGTGTAGGGAGCACTGAGGGTGGGTGTAGGGATCAGTGAGGGTGAGTGTAGGGAACAGTGAGGTGGGTGTAGGGATCTGCGAGGACGAGTGTAGGGAGCAGTGAGGGTGGGTGAGTGAGGGGAGCAGAGAGTGGGTGTAGGGATCAGCAAGTGTGAGTGTAGGGAGCAGTGAGAGTGGGTGAGTGAGGGGAGCAAAGAGTGTGTGTAGGGAGCAGTGAGAGTGAGTGTAAGGAGCAGTGAGGACGGGTGGGTGAGGGGAGCAGAGAGAGTGGGTGTAGGGATCAGTGAGGGTGAGTGTAGGGAGCAGAGAGAGTGGGTGTAGGGATCAGTGAGGGTGAGTGTAGGGAGCAGTGAGGGTGGGTGAGGGGAGCAGAGAAAATGGGTGTTGGGAGCAGTGAGGGTGAGTGCAGGGAGCAGTGAGGGTGGGTGAGTGAGGGGAGCAGAAAGAGTGGGTGTAGGGATCAGCGAGGGTGAGTGTAGGGGGCAGTGAGGGTAGGTGAGTGAAGGGAGCAGAAAGAGTGGGTGTAGGGAACAGTGAGGGACATCGGTTTTGATTGTGGAGCCGCTGAGCCAAGTGTGTGTTCCCAACTTCCTGCTGCCAGTTGTAACCTCCCCCCGCTCTGTGACTCACTCCACGCTGCCTTAGTCCGCTCCTGCGCTGGACTCTTCCTCCGGCTCCTAGTCATGTGTGCACCGCCGCCGATGAGTGCAAGGCAGAGCTCCGGAGCTCTGCATGTTACAACATCAGCATTGTTATATTACTACAGGCTAGCTGTGGGCGAGAGGGTGGGCGGGTGGCGATAGACAGATTAAAGAAATCGCAGGTGCCGGCCGCCATTGCTGTTTTGCGCTGGATGCGGGAGGCGGTGGCGGGGGAAAGAGAGAGTGTTCTGGTTGTGCCTACAGTGCCTATGCGCTGTAGGCAGCCCACACTCGGCACACATGTAGTTACGGCCCTGATTATTGCATACAGTATGTTTAATAATTTCATACACATTAGTTTTCTATTCACTTTCAAGGGCAACATGGATCTGCACCTTAATAATAACACCTTCGTAAATACAGTAAATATACTTATATAACAGAATGTGGTACACTAATGGCCGAGGTTGACATAAAGCTAATTATATGTTCATAATGTCAAATAAATATATATATATATATATAGTAGTGGACATAGGGAGTAATTCTGAGTTGATCGCAGCAAGAACTTTGTTAGCAGTTGGGCAAAACCATGTGCACTGCAGGGGAGGCAGATATAACATGTGCAGAGAGAGTTAGATTTGGGTGTGGTGTGCTCAATCTGAAATCTAAATTGCAGTGTAAAAATAAAGCAGCCAGTATTTACCCTGCACAGAAACAATATAACCCACCCAAATCTAACTCTCCCTGCACATGTTATATCTGCCTCCCCTGCAGTGCACATGGTTTTGCCCAACTGCTAACAAAGTTCCTGCAGCGATCAACTCAGAATTACCCCCATGGACCGGCACTCCCCCGTACGTCCAATGATGCTCCGGTGCCCTCTTGAAACAAGCAATGTGTATTCCACACTTGGTGGTCCGACGTTTCGGGGTCTACACGCCCCTTTGTCAGCTTGACAAAGGGGCGTGTAGACCCCGAAACGTCGGACCACCAAGTGTGGAATACACATTGCTTGTTTTCAGACTCTGAGTGCCGCTTCCTTTGTTCTACATATATATATATATATATATATATATGTTCTTCATAAACATTGATCTGATGTGCAATACATGTCAATGCCAAGGAAGTGTCATTGTTTAATGTAACCACCACAATGTATATGCTGTACACAAAAACAAAATACAGCATCATGCATCACTGTTAAACTAAAACTGAATGCAAAGGCATTAAGCAAAAGTAGAGTAATTCAATTAACTCCCTGTAATTTAAAGTGCTGGAATTACTATTGTTTATGTACATATTTATTAAGCCATAGCATTCTAGTCACCCACAACTATTGACGTATCTATACTAGTGGGTGCAGGGTGTTTGGAGCACACAGGCCTCTAGGTCCAGGGGGCCCACACTGCACACCCTGCACCTATATAATAATACTTACCCTTTCCTTTCAGAGCACTGTAGCAGCTGGCACTGCAGACATAAATCACTGGTAAAATGGTGCAGTGGCCATTCTTCCAGTGATTTTTGTATGCGCAGCGGATATGTCCCTGCAAACAAAGCACAGACGCCATTTTCCCGGAGACCTGCACATGTGCAGTATACTTTGGCACAAAGCCAGAGTGTACATCGCCAGAGAGGAGGGGCCCATGTAGAGCCTGCACACGGCTCTCTCTTCTCTTAATCTGCCTCTACTCACAACTGTCAAAATTATGGCCCTCATTCCGAGTTGATCGGTCGCAAGGCGAATTTAGCAGAGTTACACACGCTAAGCCGCCGCCTACTGGGAGTGAATCTTAGCTTCTTAAAATTGCGACCGATGTATTCGCAATATTGCGATTACTAACTACTTAGCAGTTTCAGAGTAGCTCCAGACTTACTCTGCCTGTGCGATCATTTCAGTGCTTGTCGTTCCTGGTTGACGTCACAAACACACCCAGCGTTCGCCCAGGCACTCCCACCGTTTCTCCGGCCACTCCTGCGTTTTTTCCGGAAACGGTAGCGTTTTCAGCCACACGCCCCTGAAACGCCGTGTTTCCGCCCAGTAACACCCATTTCCTGTCAATCACATTACGATCGCCGGAGCGAAGAAAAAGCCGTGAGTAAAAATACTTTCTTCATAGTAAAGTTACTTGGCGCAGTCGCAGTGCGAACTTTGCGCATGCGTACTAAGCGGATTTTCACTGCGATGCGATGAAAAAGAACGAGCGAACAACTCGGAATGAGGGCCAATATTGCTAAGAGTCAGAGTCATAGCACTACATGCTAAATGTGTGGAAAATGTTTGAGCCTTATAGATTGTAACCTTGTGTTCAAGGTAGAGATGAACGGGTTCGGTTCGTTGAGATCCGAACCTCCCCGAACTTCACCTATTTTACACGGGTCCGAGGCAGCCTCGGATCTTCCCGCCTTGCTCAGTTAACCCGAACGAGGCCGAACGTCATCATCCCGCTGTCGGATTCTCGGCGCCGCCATTTTCACTCGTGCATTGGAGATTGAACGGAGAGGACGTGCCTACGTTCTCTCCCTGAAAAGCTCCGTATCTGTGCTCAGTGTGCTGCAAATATCTATGCTCAGTGTGCTGCAAATATCTGTGCTCAGTGTGCTGCAAATATCTGTGCTCAGTGTGCTGTAAATATCTACGTTCTCTGCCTGAAAACGCTCCATATCTGTGCTCAGTGTGCTGCAAATATCTACGTTCTCTGCCTGAAAAGCTCCATATCTGTGCTCAGTGTGCT